>NW_027467710.1:1949766-2383488 GCF_046742065.1 Oratosquilla oratoria
TCCCCTCCCATATATTACAACTAGGTAAATACAACTAGGTAAATACAAGTATTTTATGGTTTAAATAAAAGTGTTTATGAAAGTAAGGGTTGCCATACTCGATCTGGACAGGAATTATGGGTCACATCCAAAAGAAGTTAAGAACCACTGCTTTAAAAACAATAACATGCAGCCAATACCCCAGATATGGTGAGTAATAGTAATACCTAGATTTGTAAGTGAAGTAGTTTTCTTGGGGAGGATATATTACCAGTACATAAATGATTCTTGAAGCTTTTAAAGAATATGTAAGGGAAAAAAATCCAGGGGAATGGTAAAAAGCTTTAGTGATGCCATTCTGTGAAAGGGAAAGGATACAATAGAAGAAGAACCAAGAGAAATAAACTTGATTTTATCTAGAAAGGTTTATAGAAGAGTATTGATTGAAAATATGAGAGAAATTTCCTAAGGTTGGATTGATTAGGAACAATATTCCATCCTTGGAACATATTACTCATATACTAGAACCTGCAATATCCATACAAAAACAAAAAACTCTTACACTCACAAATTACAAAACAAATATGACATACCAATCAACTTCTGTAAACAGTCACCACCCTACAAATCTAGAAAAGAAAACATTCCAAAACACAAAAACCTCACTAGCCTACATTGATTGGATCATCACCCAACATTGAAATAGCATCATCACAGAAATAGCATGAAACAGACTTCAGATCCCAAAAATATATGTCTCTGCAAAATACAGTGAACATAATCTAATACTGCCCAGCATTAACATGGCACAGACAACCATGCAAATTTTCCTCAAGGTAGGCCAACCCAGGGGACTGTTGCTGGATTCTTTAATGACATGTCTCTTGCACAAGAGAACTGAGGCAACAGATGGAATGAATGATAGAATAGCATTTGTTCTTGCAGTTATTTGAAGTTTAGGACTATCTTGTCATTATATTTTCTGATTGCATTTTTCAGTTCAGAGATTGAGTCATCCTTGAGTATTGGTGCAGAGGGCCAAGCCATGGTTGGCTACAAACGACTGAGTGATGCTGCCTGTGAAGTCAAGGACACTGCCTGCAAGAATCTTTTCTCTTTTGTAAGGGAAACACTTCTGCATTGGCATGGAGTTCTCAAGGATAGATTTACAAAGTAAGAAACCCTCTCATGTTATCTTTATCTCAAGGTTCTCTTCACCTCTGGTACCCTCCTCTCACGCTTCATCCTCTGTGTTGTTGTCTAGGGATTGTTATCATAGGGCATTGTATTATAAGTTGGTCTGTGTCTTCTGTGTGGTGGTTCCATGCAGGCAGTGGGGGAGGGGAGTAGGGAGTGGTTGTATGTAAATGATATTCTGACACAGCCTGAAGGGATTTCACCCCATTTTCTTTATTTTCCACAAGAGGGGACAGAGACGGAGGGGGGGGTTCACTGATTAAATGAAATGTCCTTGCTCTGGTTGTACTGTGTCATGCTGCAGTGCTTCTGACCCAGGGCAGTGGGTGGGAGACTGGGATGACCCTTCATCTATGAGGAACTAAGAGTACGTATTTACCTAGTTGTATCTTATGGGAAGGGGAGATATGCTCATGATTGTCCTGCCTTTGTATCTCACATTGTCTAGTTTGCTCTTAAATTCTTGTATGGTTTTTGTTACACACTATTGTTTTGTTCAGTTTGTTCCAGATATCTCCCACTCTCTGTGGAAGACTTTTTTTCAGGTCTTTTCTATAACTTTCCTTTATATATATATATATATATATATATATATATATATATATATATATATATAATATATATATATATATATATATATATATATATATATATATATATTATACATATATATTATACATATATACATATACATATATATACATATATTATAAATGTGTCTTCTTGTGTTTCTCTTGTCCCAATTTAGTAAGTCCTCTCTATCAAGGATTTCTGTGCCTTTCATGATTCTGTATTTACCTAGTTGTATTATACATGAGGAGAGCTATGCTCATAGTGACCTGTCTTGTATTTTTCAGCATCAAGTTTGTTCTTAAATTCTTGTATAGTATTTGCACACTGTTGCCTCATTTAGTTTATTCCAGATATCCACCACTCTGTGTGGGGAACATTTTTTTCAGATATCTTCCATAATTATCCTTTTTGAGTTTCTTTTCATGTCCTCTTGTCCCACTTTAATAAATCATCTCTATCTAGGACTTCCATTCCTTTCATAATTCTGTAAATAGTCAGTAGATCTCCTCTTTGTCTTCTTTGTTCCAGAGTTGGTAGTTCCAATTTGGACAATCTTTGTTCATATGTCATTTGGAGAGTGTTGGTGCCATCTTTGTTGTCGCTCTTTGTATTCTTTCTAATTTCTTTATATTCTTTTTAGTACTGGGTGTCTATAGTATTGTAGCATACTCCAATCTTGTAACTAATATTTTCTTTACCATTTCCTCATCCAAGTAATCAAAAGCCACTTTCATTGACCTTAGTAAATTGAAGGTTTCTCCAACTATTTTGTTGATATGCTTGTCTGGTGACATGTCTTTGCTGATAATTACTTCTAGGTTCCTTTCTGAGCTTACTTTTTTGACTTCCTCTGTACCAATTTTGTATTGCTCTGATATTCTATTTTTACTTTTTCCAAACTCCATTATACTACATTGGGTTGAATGGAGAATGGTTGTGTATGGATGATACAGTGATGCATGAGTGGGAGTAGGTGGGGGATGGGGAGTGAGGGAGTATGTGTGAGAAATAAATTGATGCAGCCCAAAGGGATTTCTCCCCGTCTTCTTTTCTGCATGAGGGGACAGGGGGCTCATCAATTTAATGAAGCAGCCTTGCTGTGGATGTGCTGTGACTTGCGACACTGCTTCTGACCCAGGGCAGTGGACAAGATGCAGGGATGACCCATCATCCAGGAGGTGCCAAGATAAGAGGGAGGGAAAAGGGTGGAGGGGAGTGGAGTATGTTAGGGGTGGAATGGGTGGGAGTGGTTTTTATGCATTGTTTTTTTTTTTTTTTTTTTGGTTACCTCCCTTATAAGGGGGAAAAAGCTTTGGTATATATACGTATGTATTATATTGTGTAATAGTGGTTGATATATGTAGGGTTACCAAGTTTAAACCTGAGTATTGAATTTTTATGGGTTAATTCCCTTGGCTATTTGATATTCTTACAGAGAATTTGAATTAGTGCTGAAGGCTATCAAGTGGCCTTTTACAAATCAGACAGTGCACCTGCCCCCAGCTTCCCAGGAGCAGTTACAGCGATTGGACACCCTTACTCAATATCTTCTGCAACTAACTCTTCCCAGGGGCATATCTGCACCACCCCCTTCGACACCTCCACCTATGCCTCCCATAACTGCAGACTTTCCACAGACCACCCTACCTCTGCAGCTACTTTTACGTCCTCTGCAAGTGGGTATTTTATCAAATTTATCTGGATTCTAATGTGCCTTTTTTTTTTTTTTTTTTTTTTTTTTTTTTTTTTTTTTTTTTTTTTTTTTTTTTTTTTTTTTTTTTTTTTTTTTTTTACATCACAATAGATGGCCCCCACCTTTTTTGTTTTTGCATTGAAATATTATTTCATTAACTAGAATGTGAGGGAATTCTTTTGCTAGACCACTGCCTCCATATAAGGGGAAAGGACCTACAATATGTGTATCTATCAATACCGTATATCAAAAGGCTTCTTATAAGGTGTGCGTCCACACCTCACACTATCCAATACCCATTTGTTTTTCCTTTTATCTCTTTGTGGATGAAGAGCCAACCCTGCCCAAAAAACATCATTACTTTTCGCTAAAAACATCTTGTATATCTGCCTTATTACAAAAATTGGACCCTTGCATCCTCTACATTTTTTAAACTACATTGTTCATCTCCAATTACTCCTGTTACCCTTTTATTCCTCTCAATTAACACCCATCCATAAGACTTTCAAACCACACTCAACAGATTGATCCCTCTAAAACTACTAAATTCATATATGTCCCCTTTCCTTTGTAAAATGGAACTATACAAGCACTCCTGTAGTCCTCAGGCATAGACCCCTCCTCCTCCAGTTCTCAGGCATAGTCCCCTCTCATAGGCATATGTCAACCTCACTATACAATCCACAGCAATTGTTCCTCACTTTGTCAAGCACTCCACATTACATCTGCCCAACCCAGGCAATCAATCAATCAGTCAATCAATCAATCAATCAAATTGTTGCCCCTGGCCTCTTGCAGAAGACCCATGTCTTCCAGGAAACTGACAACAACCTGTGAGCAGGATCATAAGACACTTAAAGAGATATTGTGTTGTTGTCTGGGGATTGTTAGTGTGGGGCTACTGTGCCTGGCCTGCAAGAGGCTGCACAGGTGGATCATCACCATACAGCAAGTTGCAGAAGACGTCATCAAATGTCAACAGCAAAGAATTTATCTGATGTGCCCCATAAGTGAACAGACATTTCCCCCACCCCTCCAGAGGGCTCTGGCTCCAAGGGGCCAGCATCTCTGGACTGGGCTAGAGAGCCTTGTAAGAGAAATCTGAGGCAACAGATTGATTGATTGATTTGCCATTACTGTATGTCAGCAATATTCTTGGAGCCATAGGTAAAAGCCGAGTACATTGTAGTGACTGATCATAAAAATCTCCACTTATTATGAATAGATGACTCTCATTGCAAGTTACTGCAATTCAGTATACCCCTTATACACCAAAATATTGATAACAATGTAACAGATTTTCACAAAAATTCTTCAGGGACCAATTGGTAATCATGGCTAATTACTATAACAGCAATGTGCATGACTGCATTGCAGATAACTGTCCAGGATGCAACACTTCACTCCATACTATAATTATGGAAGACTGCATTGTACACAACCATGCACATCAACAACACAATATACACTCTATAAAGGATTTATGGGAAAATCCCATTTCAGCCATGGCATTCCTTAGGGAAATGGGACTGCTCAGCCAGTCTAGGGAACAACAACAACAACTATACCTGATAGTTGCATAAATCCAGTTAGAACAAAAGGAATCTGTATGTATGTATGTATGTATATATATGGAACATAAGAGAGGAAGAGTTTGAATGTGTTTGAGATAAGGGGCCTGAGAAGTATGATAGGAGTTACTAAGCTGGATAGAGTGAGAAACAAGGATGTGAGGAGACCAGGGGTGGAAAGGGAGTTGGGAGATAGGGTTGCTGAAAGAGCATTGGGATGGTTTGGACACATGGAAAGAATGAGTGAAGAAAGATTAGTAAAAGAGGTGTGGAAGGCAGATGTAGAAAAAGTGAATAAGAGGGGGCAACCAAGGATGAGATCGAGGGATTGGGTAAAAGGGGCATTGGGAAAGTGGGGAATGTCTGTTGAGGAAGGATGGAAGAGGACAGAAGATAGGGATGAATGGAGAATGGTTGTGTATGGATGATGCTGTTATGCATGAGTGGGAGTGGGTGGTGGATGGGGGGTGAGGAAGTATATATGAAAAATAAATTGATGCAGCCTGAAGGGATTTCTCCTTGTTTTCCCCATTTCATCATGAGGGGGTGGAGAGGGGTGTTGCCAGTTTAATGAAGCAGCCTTGCTGTGGCTGTGCTGTGTCTTGCAACACTGCTTCTGACCCAGGATAGTGGACAAGATACAAGGATGACCCATCATCCATGAGGAGCCACGAAAAGAGGGAGGGAGGCGGGTGGAGTGTGTGGGAATGAAATGGGTGTTTTTTTGTTTTGTTTTTCCTCTCTCTCTCTCTCTCTCTCTCTCTCTCTCTCTCTCTCTCTCTCTCTCTCTCTCTCTCTCTCTCTCTCTCTCTCTCTCTCTCTCTCTCTCTCTCTCTCTCTTGCTCTCTCTCTCTTGCTCTCTCTCTCTCACTCTCTCACTCTCTCTCACTCTCTCTCTCTCTCTCTCTCTCTCTCTCTCTCTCTCTCTCCTTCCCTCCCTCCCCCTTGTAAGGGGGAAAAAGCCTTTGGTATATGTATATATGTATATATCCCCATGAAATTTTTATATTATGAGCAAGATATTTCTTTTCTTTTCCTTTGGAACAGGTAAGATTTGTCTACCACTTTAGTAGCAACAAGGCCACAAATAGCCGAGAACATCCTGAGTGGTATTTGACCCGAGTTTTGAAATGGATTGAAGTTCATGAAGATTTCTTAACTAAACGCATCCAGCCAGTTCTTAATCGCTGTGGACACCAGCATTCCAATGCAAAGGTAAGCCCCATACACAAATATTGACCAAAAATTAATGTAGAATGAATACATCTCCCCATCTGGGGTATTGGCTGCATGCTATTGTGGGGTTAAAAGCTGCTAAGTAGCATGCAGCTGATACTTTAGGGTCAGTATGGGGTGCCCCTACAGTCCAGAGTCACACGCCATTTTGTCTGTAGTAGAGGAAATCTCTATTTATAGAGAAATGATTTATTATACTGTAGCTGTCCCTCCATTATGCTGATCCCCCACTCTTGTTACTGTCCTGTACCATTTCTCTGAATATTCATTTTCTCATTTTGCCAAACCCTGTGGTGGGGGATAAGAATACTGCAACCAAATCTTTCCTTTTGAGTCATATGAGGTGACAAAAAACAGGATGGAGATAGGATTAGGCATTCTTCTCCCTGTAACCCCAAAGGGAACATTTCTAAAAATAAGTAAAGGCATAAGAGGATCTAGGAGGAGTTTTCCAACCAGTACCCTAAGGTTGGGTCTTTTAATGTGCATGGATGTGGTACAGATGAAAGTAAAAGGGAAGATATAGGCAGTATACTTCTGAGAAGAAAGATTGTGTTGGCTTTGAGTGAAACTAAGTTGAAAGGGAGGGGTGAGTTTGAGTTTGAGAGTGTAGTTGGGAGGATCTCAGGAGTGAAGAGAGGACAAGGGAGAGAAGGGGTGGATATACCAGTAGGTGAAGAGATAGGTAAGCAAGTAGTGGAGTGGAAGGAGTTTTCTTCAAGGTTAATGTGGATGAAGGTGAAACTGGGAAGGGAGATGTGGGTTTTTGTAAGTGCATATGGGGGATGGGGAGTGAGGAAGTTTGTATAAAAAAAAAAATTGACACAGCCCAAAGGGATTTCTCCCCATCTTCTCCTTTTCTGCATGAGGGGATGGAGAGTGGGGGGTCGCCGAAGTTATGAAGCGGCCTTGTTGTGGATGTGCTGTTGTCTTGCGACACTGCTTCTGACCCAGGGCAGTGGACAGGATGCACATCATCCAGGAGGTGCCAAGATAGGAGGGAGGGAGGAGGATGGAGTGGAGTGGAATATATGGGAATTGAAATGGGTGGGAGTGATTTCTATGCCTTTTTCTTTTTGGCTACCCCCCATGTAAGGGGGAAAAAGCCTTTGGTATATGTATGTATGTATGCATATGGGCCTGGTAGTGAGAAGAGTGTAGAAGAAAGGGAGGCTTTTTGGATATACTTAAATGAGTCCATAGAGGGATTAAGGAGAAATGTCAATGTAGTGGTATTGGGAGACCTTAATTCTAGGGTAGGAAATGAACCAATAAACAGAGTTGTTGGGAAGTGTGGAGTTCCAAGAAAGAATCGTAGTGGAGAGTTGATGGTGGAGATGTATCCAGAAAGTGACTTGATAGCAAATACAGTGTTTAGGAAGAAAGTCAAGCATAAGTGCACATGGGAGAGGGTGGTGGATGGAAGGGTGGTCTATCGAGCATTAATGGATAAAAGTAGTGGTAACCAGGAGTATAATAAGAAGAGTTAAGGATGTACATATTCTAAGGGGAGAGAGTGGGGAAATATTAGATAATTTTCTTATGAAAAGTAAGTTGAGAGTGGAGAATAGGTGGAGAAAGAGGAAAAGGACAGAAGTTATGTAGGTGCTTAAAGTAAACTGCGTAAATGAGAAAGAAAAGGAGTACAAGAAGCTGAGAGAGGAGTGAGAGGGAGTGAAGGATAGAGTAAAACTAGAGGTGGAGGAGGAATGGGAATGGTTCAAGGAGAGTGTCACAAGGTGTGCAAAGATGGTGTGTGGAACAAGTTGGACTGGAGGAAATAGAAGGAAGGGTAGTGAGTGCAGGGATGAGGAACCAAAGAAGGCTGTAGAGGAGAAGAAGTGAGCATTTACAGATTGGTTACAAAATAGGACGAGAGAACCATATGAGGTACAAAGAAAAGAGAAGAGAAGTAAAGCATAAGATAAAGGAGGCAAAGAGGGGAGCAGATGTGAAATAGGGTAAGAGTATGACAAAATTTTGAAAGTAATATAAAGATATTTTGGAAGATTAAGAGAGGAAGTGGAGGCAAATCAAGTAAAGAAGAAAAGGTAAAGGGTGCAGATGGAGAGATGATAATGGAAGAGAAGACAGTAAAAGGAAGTTTGGCAGAGTATTTAAGGGAGTTACTAAATATGAAGGAGGATGGAGAAGGAAAGGTAGTTGCGATGGGAAGCACTAAGAAAGTGACAGTGATGAGTTAGGAAAATGGAGAAGAAATAAGGAAAGATGAAGAAAAAGCAGTTGTTAAGATGATGAGAGCAGGTAATGCACCTGGTTTGGATGGGTGTCATGCAGAATGTGTGAAAAAAGGAGGTATAGTGATGGTGGACTGGCTGGTGAGGTTATGTAATGTGTGTTTAAGAGAGAGTAGAGTATTAGAGGACTGGAGAAGTGCCTGTATAGTTCCATATTTCAAGGGAAAGGGGGACAAGTGTGAGTGTAGTGGTTTCAGAGGGATTAGCTTGTTAAGTGTAGTTGGGAAGGCTTATGGGAGGATCTTGATTGAGAGGATTAGGAGAGGAACAAAGGGAGTAATTGGTGAGGAGCAGTATGGATTTAGGACTGATAGAGGTTGCAGATTTTTATGGTAAGACAGATATGTGTTAAAGCTATACGAAAAGGTAAGGATGTTTTTTTGGACTTTTATGGATCTAGAAAAGGCTTATGACAGGGTAAACAGGAAGGCACTGTGGGAGGTATTGCAGATATACAGGATAGGAGGAAAGCGAGGAGCTGTCAAGAGTCTTTACGAGAGTAGTAGAGCATGTGTCAGGATTAGAAATGGAGAGAGTGAGTGGTTTAAGGTAAAGGTGGGACTTCATCAGGGATGTGTTAGGTCGCCCTGGTTGTTCAACTAATACATGGATGGGGTGGTGCGAGAGGTAAATGCAAGGGTAGTGGGTCATGGATTGGAGATGGTTAAAGAAAATGGAGAAAAGTGAGAGGTGAGCCAGTTGTTGTTTGCGGATGACACTGCGCTTGTAGCAGGATCAGAGGGATTGAGGAAGTTGGTGACAGAGTTTGGGAGAGTGTGTGAAAGAAGAAAGTTGAAGATAAATGTGGGTAAAAGTAAGGTGATGAGATGTACAAGGGGTGAAAGTGGCAGCAGACTGGAAGTGACCATTAAGGGAGAGCAACTGGAGGAAGCGGATAGTTTTAGATACTTGGGTGCAAATGTGGCAGGAAAGGGGGGAGTGAAGGTGGAGGTAGAATGTAGATTGAGAGAAGCGAGTAAATTCTTTGGTGGATTAAAAAGTGTAATGAGGAATAGACATTTGGGAATGGATGCTAAGAGGTGATTGTATGAAGGAGTGATTGTGCCAACAGCACTGTATGGAGCAGAAACATGGAACATAAGAGAGGAAGAGAGAAGGAGTTTGATTGTGTTTGAAATGAGGTGTCTGAGGAGTATGATAGGGGTTGCTAGGCTGGATAGAGTGAGAAATGAGGTGAGGAGGAGAACAGGGGTGGTAAGGGAGTTGGGAGATAGGGTGGATGAAAGAGTATTGGGATGGTTTGGACACATGGAAAGAATGAGTGAAGAAAGATTAGTAAAAGAGGTATGGAAGGCAGATGTGGAGGGAGTGAACATGAGGGGACGACCTAGGATGAGATGGATGGATGGGGTGAAAGGGGCTTTGGGGAAGAGGGGAATGTCTGTTGAGGAAGGACGGGAGAGGACAGAAGACAGGGGTGAATGGAAAATGGTTGTATATGGATGATGTTGTGATGCATGAGGTGGAATGGGTGGGGGGATGGGGGGTGAGGTAGTATGTGTGAGAAAAATTTGACGCAGCCCAAAGGGATTTCTCCCCGTCTTCTCCTTTTCTGCATGAGGGGACAGAGAGGGGGGTCGCCGATTTAATGAAGTGGCCTTGCTGTGGATGTGCTGTGTCTTGCGACACTGCTTCTGACCCAGGGCAGTGGACAAGATGCAGGGATGACCTGTCATCCAGGAGATGCCAAGATAAGAGGGAGGGTGGAGGGGAGTGGAGTGTGATTAGGGATGGAATGGGTTGGAATATTTTTTTATGCTTTTTTCTGCTTTTTTCTTTTCGGCTACCTCTCTTGTAAGGGGGAAAAAGCCTTTGGTATATGTATGTATATATATATATATATATATATATATATATATATATATATATATATATATAAATCACCATTAAATATCATTGTTAATACTTGGTTCTCAAAGCAGTGT
Source organism: Oratosquilla oratoria (assembly GCF_046742065.1). Classification (NCBI taxonomy): domain Eukaryota; kingdom Metazoa; phylum Arthropoda; class Malacostraca; order Stomatopoda; family Squillidae; genus Oratosquilla; species Oratosquilla oratoria. The sequence continues at coordinate 1,960,220 of NW_027467710.1, forward strand.
AGAACTTTAGCAGGTGAAATGTTCAGGACAGTAACCCTTGACACTGAATGTGTTTCTCAATTTTGTTTGAAATTTTATTTTGAAATTGTGGTAAAATAGTGCTGTCATTATTGTACCACAGAATATTGAATGATCTATTTTACATCACCAGATTGAATTTATGAGTGATTTAGTGCGCCTTGTAACACTGAAGCTGTGTGAGGATCTGAGGGAAATACAGTATGATGATGACCTTATGTGCCACACAATACAAGAAACCCTAAACTTCGAACGTGAGCTTTGCCATGGCTTTGGTTACCCAGCATCCCAGCCATCAGTACTGGCAGTGCTTACCAGGGCACAAGTGTTCTTAAGATGGATTCAGATTGAACGTAAATGTAAGTCACGAATCTCTGCAAGATTTATTACTGCGACAACCCCCCAAATAAAGGGGAGTAAGGTCCTCGTATGTATAATATATACGTGAATGAGATTTTGGGGATAAAATAAAAAAAAAAGTAGAAACTAATTTCTGTTAATTTTCCTTTCCATGAATGAAGTAGTGCATGGATAATACCATTTGCAATTTTGCTGTCACAAATAGACCTCAAAACACTGAAATTTTCTTTTTACATGAATGTGGATGTGCTGTGTCTTGTGACACAGCTTCTGACATGGGGCAGTGGGCAAGATGCAGGGATGGCCCGTCATCCAGGAGGTGCCAAGATGGGAAGGAGGGAGGGGGTTGGATGGGAGTGAAGTATGTTGGGGATGGAATGGGTGGGAGTGATTTTTATGTCATTGTTTTTTGGCTACCTCCCTTGTAAGGGGGAAAAAAGCCTTTGGTACATGTATATATTTTGAGAAGCCTAGCCACTTTTAGCTTTAATAATAATTGTGAGTTTAATCCACTGTTAAGTACTCCATTAATCCATTATTAAATCAGTGTTTGTTTTGCAGTTGCTTTAGAGGTAATGGATGAATTAGTATCAGGAGATGATGCATGGACAACAGTAGAGGGAGGTGAAGCAGCTCATTGTGGGGAGGAACTGGTTCTTCTTCTACAGGGAATCACGGACCGATACAAGCGGCTTCCCCAGCCAGGACACAGGTGAATTTCCCTTTATCATAAATCAAGTATCTGGTCTTTGGTGTTTAAGAGTGATATGCATCTCATAGTGAGAAAAACAGAGAGAGAAAAGTTTTGGAATTATTTAAATATGGGTGGAGAGTTTTGCAAGTAATGTAAATGAAGTAGTTTGGAGAATTTGTTTGCTAGAATATAAGATGAGCCAGTGGGTAGAGTAAATAGGAAGGACAGTATGCCAGGAAGGAATAAAAATAGAAAGTGCATGAGATACATATTGAAAGAGAACTAATGATTACAAATACAGTATGTAAGATGTACATAAGTACTCATATACATGGGCCAGAGTGGTTGGTGGGAGGGTAATTGAGAGAGCATTAATTGATTATACCAAGAAGGTGAAAGTTTTGACTATTTTCTAAATGGAATTAAAGAGAGGAAGAGTTTAAATGTGTTTGAGATGAAATGCCTGAGAAGTATGGTAGGGGTTACTAGGCTGAATAGAATGAGAAATGAGGAGGTGAGGAGGAGAGGGGGTTGGAAAAGAAGTTGTGAGATAGGATTGATGAAAGAGTATTGGTTGGTTTGGACACATGGAAAGAGTGAGTGAAGAAAGATTAGTAAAAGAGGTGTGGAAGATAGAGGTGGGGGGAGTGAACATGAAGGAGCAACCAAGGATGATATGGATGGATGGGGTAAAAGGGGCATTGGGAGAGAGGGGAATGTCTGTTGAGGAAGGGGGAAGACAAACTATGAGTGGATGGAGAATAGCTGTTTATGGATGATGCATGGAAGGGAGTGGGTGGGGGATGGGGAGGTGAGGGAGTATGTGTGAATTATATTTTGACACAGCCCGAAATTATTTCTCCCCGTCTTCCATTTTTTTTTTTTTCCATGAGGGGATGTGGGGGGGGTTGCCGATTAAGTGAAGTGGCCTCGCTATGGATGTGCTCTATCTCACTGCATTGCTTCTGATCCAGGGCAGTGGGCGAGATGTAGGGATGACCCATCATCCAGGAGTTAAGAAAAGAGGGAGGGAGAGGTGGTGAATGGAAGTGGATTTATGCCTTTGACTCTGGCTACTTCCCTTGTAAGGGGGAAAAAGCTCTTGGTATATGTATGTATAAACTGAAAATGGGTGTTGTTTTCTATGAGGGCTCAAAGTAGTTTCTCTAGTTTTTGGTAAATTTTATAAACATTTTATTTTTTGAAATGTGCGTTATAAGTATAGTTTTGCTTATGTAGCCATGAGACACTGAATTGTTTACATGTTGTCCATATTAACACCTGCTATAAACTATTACATACATATACCAAAGGCTTTTTCCCCCTTACATGGGGGCTAGCCAAAAAGAAAAAGGCATAGAAATCACTCCCACCCATTTCATTTCCCATATATTCCACTCCCCTCCACCCTCCTCCCTCCTTTTTCTATGAGAGCTCAAAGTGTAGACATTCTTTAGTTTTTTTCTTTTCCATCAGAACAGAAAGGGGGGAAAGATGATACAGCAGCAGCTGTATCAGGTTTATGCTCAGATTTTTTTTTTTAACACCTTTTATACACATATTTACATCAGAGATGTTTTTTTTATGGAATCACTTAAAACAAGTGAAAAGAAGCTATCTACAGAGAGCTTTCCCCCCCTTTTTAAACCCATTCAACTCCGATGACAAGATTTATTGTCATTTGGTAAAATAAAACAAAAAATCATAATAAAACAACAAAATTTTTTATTATCAAACAGCACCATAAAAATATGACGTCATCAGTCCTCCTCGAGGAGGACTGATGACGTCATATTTTTCTGGTGCTGTTTGATCATCAAACATTTTGTTGTTTTATTATGATTTTTTGTTTTATTTGACCAAATGACAAGACATCTTGTCATCAGAGTTGAATGGGTTAAGGGAGGTAGCCAAGTCAGAGGCATGTACCTATTCCCACCCATTTCACTCCGTTTCACCACCTCCATCACCCCTCCCATCTCAGCTCCTCATGGATGACAGGTCATCCCTTCATCTGCCAAGTGCCCTCAGTCAAATGCAATGCAGTAAGACACAGTACATCCACAGCAAGGCTGCTTCACTTAATTGGCAACCCTCTTCCTCTCCATCCACTCATGCAGAAAAAGAGTAGACGGGGAGAAATCCCTTCAGGCTACATCAAAATATCATTCACACATAACTACCACCCATCCCCCATCCCTCCCTTCCTTGCATAACAGCATCTTCCGTACACAGTCTTCCTCCACTCATCCCCATATCCTGCCTTTTCCCTTCCTTGTTCAACAGACATTCCCCTCCTGCTTAGCATCCCCTTCACCCCATCCGTCCATCTCATCCTCAGTCGTCCCCTCAAGTTCACTCCCTCCACTTCTGCCTTCCACACCTCTTTTACTAATCTTTCATCACTCATTCTTTACGTGTGTCCAAACCATCCCAATAAGCTTTCATCAGCTCTGCCATCTCCTTTCCCACTCCCACTCTTCTCACCTCCTTGTTTCTCATTCTATCCAACCTAGTAATCCCTACCATACTTCTTTATTTAAAATATATTATATACATACATATACCAAAGGCTTTTCCCCCATACAAGAGAAGTAGCCAAAAAAACAAAGGCATAAAAAAACACTCCCACCCATTCCATCCTCACATACTCCACTCCCATCCACCCCCCCCCTTCCCTCCCTCTTATCTTGGTTCCTCCTGGATGATGGGTCATCCCTACATCTTGCCCAATGCCTTGGGTCAGAGACAGTGTAGCAAGACACACCACATCCACAGCAAGGCATGCCAATGGAGACGCACTTGTCCTATTCAGACGCATTTGACACAAAAAAACTTCTACCTGCTGATGGTGAATAGATAGGAGCATAATTATAGGCTCAAAAAATCATTAACCCTTCCATGGATGCAATGGGAAGCAGTTTCTGATGTACAAATGTACATAAAGCCATGCACAATCCACCTGCAAAAAATGGAATAAAAATCTGTTAAGGAACAGTAAAAAAAAATACCTTGAAAAATAGAATTCTTAGGTTTTCGTAAGGATTCTTTCAAAAACAGTACGTATTTTATTTCATCTCCTGCAGTCACGTACCTATTTGGATTAGGAAGGTAAGACTATGTCACATTATGAGGGGATAGTTAAGTGATTTTTTTGAGCCTATAATTAAGCTCCTATCTATTCACCATCGGCAGGTAGAAGTTTTTTGTGTCATATGCGTCTGCATAGGGCAAGTGCGTCTCCATTGGTACGCGTACCCTACTTCTTGAAATCAGCGACCCCTCCATCTCTATCCCCTCATGCAGAAATGGAGAAGATGGGGAGAAATCCCTTTGGGCCGCATCAATTTATTTTTCACACATACTCCCTCACCCCCCATTCCCCACCTACTCCCCTTCATGCATCACAGCATCATCCATACACAACCATTCTCCATTCACCCCTATCTTCTGTCCTCTCCCATCCTTCTTCAACAAACATTTCCCTCTTTCCCATGCCCTTTTTACCCCATTCATCCATCTCATCCTTAGTTGCCCCCTCATGTTCACTCCTTCCACCTCTGCCTTATATGAAAGAAAAAAAAAACATTCTGTAGTAAACTGCCATGGCAAGAAGACATGCCAAATGTGCTGGTGAGTCAGGTCATCAATTATTTACATTATAATGGATGTCATAAATTACATAATAATTAATTACATCATAATTATCAGCCAGTCCTGGGAAAGTGTCAAGTGCCATCTTCTGGAAAAGAAAGAAAAAATAATCATTGTGTAATAATACTCCATGGCAAGAAGACAAGCCAAATGTGCTGGGGGTTCCTGTATGCTGTGGCAATAATACTTCCATATGTCCCTAGGGTACTATTTCCCATGGCAAGAATAGATGCCAAATGTTGAGAGGGCACTATTTCTCATGACAATACATGACATATGTTGAGAGTGGGTTAGGTCAGAAGCAATGTAGCAAGACAGCACTTCTATAGTAGGGCCAGAGAGCAGAAGCTGGTCTACTTCCATCATTTCATTACATTGTGTATGTACCTAGTTGTATTTTACAGGACGAGAGCTATGCTCATAGTGACCCGCTTTTGTATCTCTCTGCATCCACTTTGTTTTTAAGATCTTGTATGATTTTGGCACTCACTGTTTCCCTGTTTAGTTTGTTCCAGACATCAATCACATGTGTGGGAAGCTATTCTTTTTCAAATCTCTTCTTTAACTGTCCTTCTTTAGCTTCTCGTGCCCTCTTGTTTCTCTTCTGTCCCATCTTAATAAGTCATCTCTATCAAGAACTTCCATTCCTTTCATAATTCTGTAAATAGTCAGCAAATCGCCTCTTTCTATTCTCAGTTCCAGTGTTGATAGATGTAATTTATCCAATCTTTGTATGTCAAATTTGAGAATGTAGATACCATTTTTGTCACTGTTCTTTGAATTCTTTCTAATTTCTTTATTTATTTATTTTATTTATTTATTTATTTATTTATTTATTTTTTTTTTTTTTTTTTGTACTAGGTGCCCATAGTGTTGCAGCATACTCCAATTTAGGTCTCATCAGTGTAATTAATATTTTCTTTACCATCTCTTCATCCATGTAATCGAAGGCCACTTTCATTGATCTTAATAAGTTAAAAGTCTCTGCAACTAGTTTGTTGACATGTTTATCAGGTGTCAAGTCACTTGAGATAATTACTCCTTGGTCCCTTTCTGAGTCTACTTTTTTAACTTCCTTGGTACCAATTTTATATTTTGACCCAATATTCTATTTTTGCTTTTTCCAAATTCCATTGTACTACATTTCTTAATGGTAAAGTTCACTTCACACTTCTGACTCCATTTCCATATTTTATGTATGTCTTCTTGTAGCGATCTGCAGTCTTCTTCTGTGCTTACTCTCTTAAGTATTTACCTAGTTGTATTATATGGGAAGGGAGCTATGCTCGTGGTGACCCGTCTTTGTATCTCTCAGCATCAAGTTTTTTCTTAAAATCTTGAATAGTGTTTGCACACACTATTTCTTTGTCTAATTTGTTCCAAGTATCTATCACTCTGTGTGGGATTTTTTTTTTTTTTTTTTTTTTTTTTTAGAATCTTTTCTGTAATTATCTTTTTTTAGATTCTTTACGTTTCCTCTCATTTTTCCATTGTCCTATTTCAGTAAGTCATTTTTATCTAAGATTTCCATTCCTTTCATTATTCTATAGATAGTAAGTCTCCTCTTTCCCTTCTTTGTTCCAGAGTTGGAAATTCTAATTTGGACAGTCTTTGCTCATATGTTATTTCGGAAAGAGTTGGTGCTAATTTTGTTGTTGCTCTTTGTATTCTTTCTAATTTTTTTATATTCTTTTTGGTACTGGGTGTCCATAATGTTGCTGCGTACTCAAGTTTTGGTCTTACTAGTGTAGTTATAATTTTTTTTCATCATTTCCTCTTCCAAATAAGCAAATGCCACTTTTATTGACCTCAATAAATTGTAGGTTTCTTCGACTATTTTATTAATATGCTTATCTGGTGTCATGTCCTTGCTGATTATCACTCCAAGATCTTTCTCTGAGTTTACATTTGGGAATGGATGCTAAGAGGAGACTGTATGAAGGAGTGATTGTGCCAACAGCACTGTATGGGGCAGAAACATGGAACATAAGAGAGGAAGAGAGAAGGAGTTTGAATGTGTTTGAGATGAGGTGTCTGAGAAGTATGATGGGTATTACTAGGCTGGATAGGGTGAGAAATGAGGAGGTGAGGAGGAGAACTGGGGTGGTAAGGGAGTTGGGAGATAGAGTGGATGAAAGAGTATTGGAATGGTTTGGACACATGGAAAGAATGAGTGAAGACTAGTAAAAGAGGTATGGAAAATAGATGTGGAGGGAGTGAACATGGGGCGACCTAGGATGAGATGGATGGATGGAGTGAAAGGGGCTTTGGGGAAGAGGGGAATGTATGTTGAGGAAGGACGGGAGAGGACAGAAGATAGGGGTGAATGGAGAATGGTTGTATATGGATGATGTTGTGATGCATGAGGTGGAATGGGTGAGGGGGATGGAGGTGAGGTAGTATGTGTGAGAAAATTTTTGACACAGTCCGGAGGGATTTCTCCCCCTCTTCTCCCTCTCTGCATGAGGGGACGGAAAGTGGGGGTCCCCGATTTAATGAAGTGGTCTTGCTATGGATGTGCTGTGTCTTGCGACCCTGTACCTGACACAGGGCAATGGACAGGATGCAGGGATGACCCGTCATCCAGTAGGTGCCAAGAGAAGAGGGAGGGTAAAGGGCGGAGGGGAGTGGAGTGTATTAGGGATGGAATGGATGGGAATGGTTTTTATGCCTTTGTTTTTTGGCTACCCCCCTTGTAAGGGGGAAAAAGCCTTTGGTATATGTATGTATATACTATGATTGCATTTTTCCAATCTTGCAGTACCTTTCCTTCTTTGGGTGAGAAATTTATTATCTTGTATAATTTGACTTTGTCTATACACTCTTTCATTATCCAATTTGCAATTCCATCCTGTCCATGCGATTTCCTGACATCTAGGTTTTTTATTTGGTCTCTTATTTCTTTTTGTGTTACCGTTATTTCTTTCATTTTGGGTGATCTTTCTTGTTGTCCATCTTTCCAAAATTGTGAGCTCTCAATTGTAAAAACAGACCTGAAATGTCTGATTATAACTTCTGCCATTTCTGTGTCATCTATATATTCTTTATCTCCTGCACTCAATTTCATTATTTCATGTTTATCCTTTAGTTTTTCATATTTATATATGTAAAAGAGTTTAGGTTGATCCTTACATTTGTCTATGATATCTTTTTCATAATTTCTTTTTTCTTTCCTGCGTATATTCACATATTCGTTCCTAAGTTTTATATATGTTTGCCACTTGCATGTTTTTTTTTTCCATTTTATGTATGTATGTATGTATGTATGTATGTTTTTTTTACTTTAAGTTTCCGTGTTACTGACATATTTTGCTTATATTCAGGCTACAGTTCCTTGAGTTGCAGTTGGAGTTATTGGATGACTTCAGGGTACGACTAGTACAAGTAATGAAGAGTGAGAAGAGAGATCCTCTTGCATCCAATTATGTAGCTATCCTTAATACAGCCCACCACCTATCATCTCTTCTACAGGATTGGGCTGATCTCCCAGTAGGTGTATCTTTTTTTGTCTGTCTTGTGCCACTTTCATAATTTTATATATATATATATATTTCGGGGATGAAATGGGTGGGAATGTTTTTGTGCCTTGTCCTTTTTGGCTACCCCCCTGGTAAGGGGGAAAAAAGCCTTGGTATATGTATGTATGTATATATATATATATATATATATATATATATATATATATATTTATACATATATATATGTTTTATTTATCTATTTTATTTTATTTATTATTATCATTATTTTTTTTTTTTAAGTTTTGAAGCCGTATGGCATGATTAAACTTAAAGTATTAACAATTTAAACTAATTGCCCAGTTTTGAATTGAAATTTTTTGGTAGCTTTCATCATAGTATGGAAATAGTGTATAAAACATTATAATTGTTTTATTACTTACTCTATATACAGTGATCCCTTGTTTATCACGGTAGATTGGTTCCGAGAGTGGCCACAATAACTGAATTTCCGCGAAGTAGGGATGCCATATTTACAGTATTTATTTAATGTGTATTTGGACTTTTAAAACCCTCCCTGTACTGTTAACAATCCACCCATTACAGTACTCCATTAATAACAACTGTTAAGCAATAACACTTATAATTAAAAAAAAAATAAAGATTGTTACTGTACTCAACAGGAAAGGAGTTGAAGTAAAATTTGAATAATGATGGTGATGAATTTGCTGCACAGTAGAAATGATGATGAAGCTGATTATGACTTCTACTGTGCAGCTGATGATTATATTTTATGTCTCTTCAGACGGCGGTGCCCATTCCTGGGACACCTCTTCCATTTCTTCCAAAGGTGCAACCGTAGTAGCAGGAACTGGCTCTTTTTTTGCAAGGCTGCAAAAACATTGTGATAGGAAGTTGCTGCTTCTTTTTCTGTTGAAAGAGCATCTTGTAGGGATTCATGACTTCATTGTCCTTGTTGCAAAATTGCACAGAACAAACCATATCATTGTCCCATTCTTGTGACCCTTCTTTCAATTCTTAAGCCAGGTTGCAGAGCTTGGCCAGCTGTTCCAAAGTCAAGCCAGTTTGGTCGACAATTTCTTCCGTTTCTTCTTCACTGGCCAACTTCATTAAGTCTTTTAGGTCTGTGTCGGTTAGTGGCTGGGAGTGGCAGTCTAATAACTCATCGACGTCTCCCGTGGTCATGTCTGCAAAGCCATCACCACCAATGATCACAGCAATGATCACTTCCATACGGATGATAGTTTTATTATGAGCTGTAACCATTCTCTTCACCGACTTATTAAAGGTGATGGCAGCTGTCTTCCTAATGTTAGCCTTGTCCTTCTTGATGTAGCGAACGGTCGATTTGTTCACGCTAAAATGGCAGGCTACAGCAGCTAAAGTTCTCCCTTCCTTCAACATATCCAGAAGTTTCATCTTCTCAGCAATCATCATCATTCTTCATTAGGCTCAGTACCAGCCTTGGAAGAAGCAGCATGCTTGGGAGTCATTGCAGGGTATGAAAACACAAAGTTCAGTGCAAAGAAACAAAAACAAAATTGCACACAGCACAGCGTAAAGTAGTACAGTAAACTGCTCAGTGAGAAAACTTGAAGCGAAATGGCCATGAGAGAGAGACAAGGGAAGATGCTGCAGATCTGAGCATCGGTCAAAGCACTAATCACAGGCCAGATTACAAAATAGAAAGCTGTGATTCGTTGTCTCTCTCCATTGCATCAATCACAGCCCGTCTTACAACACACTTTGTCACCAAGATGGTACGCTTTGTGTATTCTCAACAACAGGATACGCAGGTACTGTATGCACATCGCATTCCAGATGTTTCTCTCTTTTTTTTTCTTTTCTTTTTTATGTGAGTTACAAGTTCAAATACCCCTGTATATGATTTTTTTTGCTATTTTACACTTGTTTTGTTGTTCCTAGACTAGGAAATAATATGTATTATTAATATTTTAATGGTTTTAATGAAAAATTTTGGGTGTTCATATATCTCGATTTTTCTATAATTTTCCAGAAACTCCGCAATATATTTTCCATATTTCAAAAATCCGCAAAGTCGTGAATCCGTGATAGTTGAACCATGAAGTAGCGACAGATCACTGTATATATACACACACACTATCAATAGAATTATGAAGGGAATGGAAATCTTAGATAAGAATGATTTATTGAAATGGGACAGTGGAAAAACAAGAGGACACGAAAAGAAACTAAAAAAGATAATTACAGAAGAGATCTGAAAAAAATAGCTTCCCACACAGAGTGATAGACACTTGGAACAAATTAGACAAAGATACAGTGTGTGCAAGCACTATTCAAGATTTTAAGAAAAGTCTTGATGCTGAGAGATACAAAGATGGGTCACCAGGAGCATAGCTCCCTTCCCGTATAATACAACTAGGTAAATACACACACACACATACGTCGGATACATGGCAAAGATTGGAACTACGGAAAAGAAGTACAACTTTCGTGGATCTCAATGACAAGGGAGTACCTTGTTGTATTAGTAGGGAAAGGGGAAAGCATGTGGTGTAGTGGGAAGGTGAAGAAATAGGGGAAAGGGAGGGATTACTGAGGAAAATGGAAGGAAATGAGGAAGGGGACGAATGGGCCCCGGATCTTAGGAGAGGTGTAAACAAACGGGGGGCAGAATACACAAGGAAGCAGAGGTGTCAAGAGCAGAAATATAGATAATAACAGCTCAATAGAAAGAGAAGATAACTGATTTTATGGATTTAATGAGGGAGGAGGTGGCAACCTCCCCTGACTAGTAAATCTAGAGGAGCAACTAAAAAAAATGAACAAAGAATGGGAGATTAGGTTTAACCAATTAACTCTAGTTACCGAAAGAGTTGATAAACTGGAAGAACTAAAGAAAGAGAATCAATGTCTAGCTAAAGAAATAGAAGAATTAAAAGACAGTTAAGAGAAGTAAAGGAAGAGAATGAGGAATTAAAGAGGAATAAAGAAAATAAAGAGTCCATAGCAAAAGAGGTAAGTGATTGGAAAAAAGTACAAGAGAACAATAAAAATTGGATTTAGAGGTATAATGGAACAGCAGATGAAAGAACAAACTAAGGACACAGTTATTAAAGTGATGAGGGAGGAGAATATAGTAAGAGACTTGGCGAATAAAAAGAAATGTATGATTATATTAGGGATGGAAGAGAAGTATAATCCAAATAGGACTACAAGAATAAAGGAGGAAAAGGAAAAAGTAAATAAGATAGAAGTGGTTCAAGAAGATGAACCAGAAATAGGGAAACAAATAGAAGAAATGTCTAGACTAGGGAAATACAATACAGATAAGACCAGACCAATTAAGGTTAAATTCAGGTCACAAACAACAGCAGAGAATATCTTAGCTAAAACAGGGCAACTAGCGTACAGGGAGTAATATAAACAGGTATGGATAAAAAGAGAAATGAATAAAGAGGAAAGAGAGGATGAGAAAACAAAAAGACGAAGCTAAGGAAAAAAACTAGAAAAGAACAGTCAGAAAAAGAAGACTGTATGAAGGATTGGTTGTGCCGACAGCACTGTAAAGGACAGAAACATGGAACATAAGCGGAAAGGAGTTTGAATGTGTTTGAAATGAGGTACTTGAGAAGTAAGGTGGGGGTTACTAGGCTGGATAGAGTGAGAAACGAGGATGTGAGGAAGAGAGCGGGGGTGGAAGGGGAGTTGGGAGATAGGGTTGATGAAAGAGTATTAGGATGGTTTGGACACATGGAAAGAATGAGTGAAGAAAGACTAGTAAAAGAGGTATGGAAGGCAGATGTGGAGGAAGTGAACATGAGGGGACGTCCTAGGATGAGATGGATGGATGGGGTGAAGGGGACTTTGGGGAAGAGGGGAATGTCTGTTGAGGAAGGACGGGAGGGGACAGAAGACAGGGGTGAATGGAGAATGGTTGTATATGGATGATGCTGTGATGCATGAGGTGGAATGGGTGGGAGGATGGGGGGGTGAGGTAGTATGTGTGAGCAAAATTTGACAGAGCCCAAAGGGATTTCTTCCCATCTTCTTTTCTACATGGGGGGACGGAGAGGGGGGGGGTCACCAATTTAATGAAGTGGCCTTGTTGTGGATGTGCTGTGCCTTGCGACACTGCCTCTGACCCAGGGCAGTAGACAAGGTGCAGGGATGACCCGTCATCCAGGAGGTGCTAAGATAAGAGGGGGGGGTGGAGTGTATTTAGGGACGGAATGGGTAGGAATGGTTTTATGCCTTCTTTTTGACTCCCTTGTAAAGGGGAAAAAGCCTTGGTATATGTATGTAGAAGCAGATCAAGTTTGTTGTATATGGTCTTCCTTGTCTGAATCCAAATTGATTTGGATTCAGTATAGTTTTTTCTTCCAAATGTTTAACCCATCTATTTTTGATTACCTTTTCGCAAATTTTTGCTACTGTGCTTGTCAGGGAGACCAGTCTGTAATTTGATGGATCTTCCTTGTTTCCTCCCTTTTAAGTCAGTACAATGTTTGCACTCTTCCAGTCCTGTGGCACTTTTCTTTCTTGAGGTGAGAATTTAATTATTTTGTATATTTTATCTGTTAATTCTTCCATGCATTCTTTCAGTGTACAATTTACAATTCCGTCTGGACCATGTGATTTTCTGACATCAAGGGTTTTGATTTGGTTGCTGATTTCCTTCTGTGTTACAACTATTTCTTTCATTGAGGGGGATTCTCTATTTCCTCACAGTTAGGTGAGTTTTCTATTGTGAATACTGATTTGAAGTGGTTGTTCATAATTTCAGCCATTTCCAGTTCTTCTGTATATTCGTATTTACCTTGGCACAGCTTTTCTATTTCTTGTTTATTCTTCAGTTTGCCATTTACATACCTGTAAAATAGTTTGGGTTCTTCCTTGCATTTTTCTATTTAGTTTCTCATTTCATCTCTGCATATTTTTATATTTTATATTATTACTTTTTAGTTTGATGTACATTAGCCATTTCCTTGATTTCTTGTCTTTTTTCCATTTCTTCCAAGCTTTATCTCTTTTATCCATTTTTGTTGTACCAGCTTTTTATATATTTTTTCCCTTTTTTGTTGTTGTTGTGGTACGCATTTATTCACTCCCTCATTATAAATTTCTTTTAGCATATTCCATTTCTCTTCTATCTCTGTTTCTTCATTTTACATCTCTCCTCTTTGCCTCCTTTGTCTTGTGGTGTACTTTTCTTTATACCTCTCATATGATTCTCTTGTCCTGTTTTGTATCCAATCTGTGAATGCTCATTTCTTCTTTTCTACAGCCTTCTTTGCTTCATCATCCCACCACTCACTACCCTTCTATTTCCTCCCATCCACCTTGTTACATGCACCATCTTTGCACACCTTGTGACTCCCTCCTTGAAATATCCCCATTCCTCCTCCACTCCTAGTTCTACTCTATTCTTGACTCCCTCCCACTCTTCTCTCAGCTTCTTGTCCTCTTTTTCTTTCTCATTTAAGCAGTTTATTCTAAGTACCTCCCTACCTTCTGTCCTTTTCCTCTTTCTCCATCTATCCTCCACTCTCAACTTACACCAAAAAATGATCTGATATTCCACCACTCTTCCCTAAAAACATGTGAATCCAAAACTCATCCTACTCTTCTGTTTACCACTGTATAGTCTATTAAAGCCCAATCTACCACTCCCATGTATATTTATAATTGACTTTCTTCCTAAACAAAATATTTGCCATCATCAACTCTCCAGGCACATCTCCACCATCATATCTCCACCACAATCTTTTCCTGGAACTCCACATTTCCCAACCACTCCTTCTGTTTGTTCATCCCCAACCCTAACATTGAGATCTCCCAATACCACTTCATTGACATTTCTCCCTAAACCCTCTATGCATTAATTTTTAAATCTATCCAAAAAGCCTCCCTTTCTTCTACACTCTTCTCACTACCAGGGCCATATGCACTTACAAAAACCCACATCTCCCTTCCCAGTTTCACCTTCATCCACATTAACCTTGAAGAAACCTATAGGAGTGGAGCAGTTTTGTTCCAAAAATTCTGCCTGCCTATTGCAAGTGGGTAGAGCTTATCAGTGAGCCAAGAATTAATCTTTTAAGTCTCATGTTAGTTATGTTAGTTAGGAGGGAGGTTTTTTGCCATCCATGGACCTGACCACAACATCTTTTGATCTGCCCTGTGTTACCAGTAATACTTAGGATCTGAGAGCAGAAACCATAGCCCAGATAGCTATCCTAAATAAATCTGACCACAACATCTTTTGATCTGCCCTGTGTTACCAGTAATACTTAGGATCTGAGAGCAGAAACCATAGCCCAGATAGCTATCCTAAATAAATCTGGCTGGCAAATGAAGGTGCCTCTGCTTAAGGGTCAGAAGAAGCTTCTTCACTGGGCATTGACTCTTGTACCCAAGTTGGTAATATGGCAGTTGATGTTTCTCACTGAACACTCCGAACTGTTCTGGGTTCTTTTCCTTGACTTGTCTGGCTGTCACACATGGATTAGACTCTAGTTCATGTTTTACATTAGTTTAGCCTAATGCCAAGTCTTTTTAGGCCTCCCAGACCTCTTAGCCTTGCTATGGATGTGCTGTCTTGCTGCATTGCCTCTGACCCAGGGCAGTGGGCAAGATGCAGAGATGACCTGTCATTCAGGAGGAGCCAAGAAAAGAGGGAGGGAGGGGGAATGAGATTGGAGTATATGGAGATGAAATGGATGGGAGTGGATTTATGTCTTTGACTTTAATTACCTTCCTTGTAAGGGTGAAAAAACTGTTGTATATGTATATATATAAATATTATGTGTATCTAATGAGACATGAGTACCTTTTAAGATGGAAGATTAGCAATTTAATATAAGTTGTATGATTCTTTTTTATTTAGAAGTGTTTTTATTAGCTCTGATGTATTTACTTTGTTTTGTTCCTAGTTCTTTGTGGAAATGCAGTACTATGCAGAACAATTCCAAAAACTTCAGGAACACCACACAGCTTCAATGATATCTGATCACAGTCGCTCATCCCCCATCACATCGCCAGATGACCTGTCTACCTTCACATGTACATCTGCAGACCTTACTAGAACACCTGCCCTCAATGTAGAAGCAATGGCTAAACAGGTATTGTATTTTGCCTGGTACTTCATTCCTGGCATTGAAGCTCTCTATTATCATCTATAGGGTGTTCACTAAAAGGATTCACAAGAGTACTCACATGCAGAGTGAATACATTTTTGTACCACATAGTATATAAATATTTCTATATGTATATAAGAATATATGTGCATATGTGCTGTGTCTTGCTGCATTGCATCTGAAACGAACAGTGGGTGGAAAACAGGGATGACACCTTCATCCACAAGGGGGGTGGGGGTGAAGGAAACAAATGGGTAATGGATGGGAATGGGAGGGAGGGTTGCCATGTAAATGAAATTGTGGGGGTAAACCAGCTCCAGCTGTAAGGCCATGCTTTGGATGTGCTGCATTACAGTGGGCAGGAGATAGGGATGGCCCTTCTTACATAAAGATGTAAGACAAAATGGAAACAAATGGGTGTTGGATGGATGGTGAGGTGGGTGCAAACCTTGACTTACTAACTCCCTTACAAGGGGTAAAAAGCCTATTGGTGGATATGTGCACATACAGTACTTGTCAAAAGTATGGGGTACCTAGCCCTTGCAGCCACATATTGATGACGAAAATAGGAAGGCATTTTCTAAGGTGAAATTATGTAGATAGAATGTATCTGGCAACCCCCTGCTGTCACACTTGGTCAACAGAGTGGAATGTGAGGGAGAACCCAGCCAGTCGCTCCCATGCTGGTGTAGGAAGAGCATTTATAGGTACCTCTCTTCAGGACCTTGCCTTTTTCACACTGTTTTTCTTCATTTCCCTAGGGTCTGTATCATTACCATGGTTCCTACAAAGGAATTAACTAAAGAAATAATTGCCCAAGTCATTGGACTAAAGAAGGCAGGCCATGGAACTAAAGAAATCAGTGAAATGTTGAAGGTGGCCAAGTCCAAAGTCAAGAGATACATGGTGTGATTTCAGGATGGAGGAGGGCTGGAGATACCATCCCAGTAACCTGGTGCAGAGGGTCCTAAGAAGACTTCTCCTTCATAGATATTGCTTTTATTAATGGATTTGACTCTAAAGAATGCTTTATGATGTTCAAAATCCTTGGAGAAGTCTTCTTAGGATGCCCTATCCTAGGTTTCTGGGATGGTATCTCCAGTCCTCCTCTCTCCCAAAATCGCACCATGTATCTCTTGATTTTGGACTTGGCCACCTTCAACATTTCATTGATTTCTTTAGTTCCATGGCCTGCCTTCTTCTAGTCCAATGACTTGGGCAATTATTTCTTAAGTTAATTTCTTTGTAGGAGCCATGGTAATGATGCAGACCCTAGGGAAATGAAGAAAACCAGTGTGAAAGAAGGCAATGTTCCAAAGAGAGGGGTTACTCTTCCGACAGCAGCGGAGCAACTGGTTGGGTTTTCCCTCACATTCCATTTTGTTGGCCCAGTGTGACAGCAGGGGGTTGCCAGATACATTGTATCTATATAATTTCACCTCAGAAAATGCCCTCCTATTTTCATTGTCAATATATGGCTGCAAGGGGTAGGCACTGCATACTTTTGACAAGTACTGTATTTACCTAGTTTATTGTACAAGGGAGCTATGCTCATATTGACCTGTCTTTGTATCTTTCAGCATCAAGTTTTTTCTTAAAATCCAAATTATTCCAGGTATCCAGTACTCTTTTTAATCTCTTTTATAGTTATCCTTTTTGAGCTTCTTTTTGTGTCCTCTTGTTTTTCCATTGTCCCATTTTAATAAATCATTCCTTTCATGATTCTATTAATAGTCAGCAGCAGTGGCGGCGCCAGGAATTTTTAGTTGGGGAGGCTAAGGGGGGGCTGAGCAAATTTTTGGGGAGGCTAATAGTAATATGATAATACACATATATTATCCTCATTTCAGAAGGGGAGGGGGTTAATGGTTGGGCTAGCACTGATGGCTGACAAATCTTTAGCCCTGGCAATTAAAAATTCCACTTAATAAAATTATTTCAATGAGTGTTTTAAATTTTCAACTTGCTCATTTCAGTTGAGGGGGCTAATGGGGGGGCTGGCCACTCTTTTGGACACATGGAAAGAATGAGTGAAGACTAGTAAAAGAGGTGTGGAAGGCAGAGGTGGAAGGAGTGAACACGAGGGGCCGTCCTAAGATGAGATGGATGGATGGGGTGAAAGGGGCTTTACAAAGGAGAGGAAGGATGGGAGAGGACAGAAGATAGGGGTGAATGGAGAAGGGTTGTGTATAGATGAGGCTGTGATGCATGAGGGGGAGTGGGTGGGGGATGGGGGTGAGGAAGTATGTATGAGAAAAAAATTTGACACAGCCTGAAGGGATTTCTCCCCATCTTCTCCTTTTCTGCATGAGGGGACGGAGAGGGGGGGGTCACTGAATTTATGAAGCAGCCTTGCTGTGGATGTGCTGTATCTTGCGACACTGCTTCTGACCCAGGGCAGTGGACAGGATGCAGGGATGCCCCGTCATCCAGGAGGTGCCAAGATAGGGAAGAGGGTGGAGGGGAGTGGAATATATGGGAAATGAAATGGGTGGGAGTGATTTCTATGCCTTTTTCTTATTGGCTACCCCCCATGTAAGGGAGAAAAAGCCTTTGGTATATGTATGTATATGTAGGTATTCCCACTTGGATTGTAAAAGGTAAGAAAAACGGGACGGGGATTGGGACCATTTGTTTGATGGTTGCGATGTATAGCAAATCTCCAATTTTCTCTTCTTTGCTGATGAGGTGTGAGGTGAAGGTGAGGAATGTGGCATGAGTGGAGGATGTGTAAGGTGGGTGTGGCTAGTAAATGCTTGCAGAGTGCTACGCACAGTTTTGCTGCTTTTCTCCTCTTTCTTTTTCCTTCTTGATTCTATTTCAGGCATTCACGGGCCCTCTATATTCTGCCGCTTCACTCTTTTGTTTCTTGTTAATTTTCCCATGATCACAGCAACAATACAGGGCGAGGAATCAAAATTGTTGCATACAGTGAGAGCGCCAGGAGTGACATCACTTTCATTTGACCTTTTCAAGACTACTGGTGCCCTGTCCACTGTCTTTGTGGGTTATGCTGGTGGGAGGAATTACCAAATATCTCCATAAAGACAATTCTGTAGCAAAAAACGAAATAGTTACAGAAATGTTGATGCTATTTCAATATACAGAATGTGTTTTTTTCAATGGGGTTGCCAGAGGTTGCCAATATTTTATGTTTTATTCTGTATAAAAAAGAAAATAGAAACGAAATACAGTTGCACAACTTTGTATGAGTGTTGCCACCATCATGGAGATTCTTTTGAAATGTTTACCTAAAATTTGCTCATGTATCAGAATTTTTTCTAAATATTGCTGGTGACGCTCCCTTAAAGTTTTCCCAATTATCTTTTTGAAAGAACTTTCTAAGTTTCCCAAAGTCTGTTTTGTTATACATCAGTCTTTGTTTTCTGTGTTTCTCATTTCTCTCCATATATATTTCCTATTTTAGTTCGAGTTCAAGTAGTATGAAGTCACTCTTCCCAATTGGTGTTTTGTATTAAATTGTATCCACAATTTCAGGCTCTGATGTAAATATTAAATCTAGTCTCGATGGTTCTTCATTATTTCTATATCTGATATTTTCTTTTACCCATTGAGTCATTGTGTATTCAATGGTCATGTCCAGTAGTATGTTTCCCCAAAGGTCCTCTCCACCCTTCACTGTCATCTCCCAACATATTTCTTTAGAGTTAAAATCACCCATAATTACTAGATTTCTTCCTTTCAGCATTTCATTTAATTATGACTTGTGTCTTCCAACATTTTGAAAAGGTCACTCGTTCCAAGAACATGTTTTTGGGGGTACATAGATCACCACATATTTTCTACTTTTCATATCACTATGAGAGGGAGGGTGGGAGGGGTGTGGAGTGTATTTAGGGATGAAATGGGTGGGAGTGTTTTTATGCCTTTCCCTTTTTGGCTACCTCCCTTGGAAGGGGGAAAAAGCCTTGGTATATGTATGTATGTATGTATGTCACTATTTTCAACTGTCATCATTTCCACATTATTTTCTCCTGTGTTTAAGGTCACATGTAACAGGAAACGGATGAGTTAAGGGTGGAGGTAAATTGTAGAATGAGGGAAGCAACCATATGTCTAGGGGGAATGATGTGTCATGAGAAATAGATATCTGGGGATGGATCTAGAAAGAAGATTGTATGAATGGGTGATTGTGTCTACAACACTATACAGGCAAAGACTTAGAATTTAAGGGAGGCAGAAAGGAAAAATTTAAATGCATTTGAGAAGTATGTAGGGTGTTTCAAGGATGGATAGTGAGAAAAGAGGAGATGAAGAGAAGAGTGAGGGTGGAAAGGGAGGTGACAGATAGGGCTGATGAGAAAATACTGGGGTGGGTTGGGCATATGAAAAGAATGAGTGAGGAAAGATTAGCAAAGAGTGTGTGGAAGGCAGAGCTAGATGGAGTGAACTTGCTTTTTGTGAGTATTTTGTTCAGGACATACTGTATTTGTGATAATTTTTCATGTTTTGAACCCATAGGTTCTCTTATTTTGTAACATTTAGAGAATTCAGTTATAGATACTTAAATTTTTATTTTCTGGTTGCAATCATAAGTAACTATGAGGCTGTTATTTCTTGTTGCAGGATGCCCTAAGTTCCCTTAACTGCAGCAAGCTGAGTCCCACCAATGAAGACTTATCAGATGTGGAAGGCAGTGTGTTCGACTCAACTGTGAGTTTGTATGGACACCTCCAGACTGAAATGATAAGAACATTGGCAAACTATGTGGTTACAGAAGTGCGGGCTCGTAGCCAGCCATACCGAAAAGACAAATGGTTTAGTATGGAGCATAATGCAAAAGAACCTAGCCCTTCCTTCTGCCCATTGTTAGAAACTCTGGCTCGCCACCTGGCCACCTTACGAGATACTCTTCACCCTCTTCTCTTCACACAGCTATGGCACATAATTGCAGATGCCCTAAATAAGGTAAAACAAAAAAGTTAACATTTAATAAGCTGCAAGGAGTAGAAAATGTAAAATTTCATCAGTTTTCTAACAGATTTCTTGTTCCATCACCACAATCATAGGCCTCCCTCTCCTTTAAACTCGACAGCTACTTAAAATACTCAGCTCATCTCCCTCTCACATCCTGCTCTTCCAGTGACAACTGCATATCTGCTCCCTATACCTTTCATCTCTACCTGACTCACCTTTTGGCACTCATTTTAATTTTTTTCCATAATATTTTTTATTCAAAAAATCTTAAACATCTACATTCATATCTGCTCTTCCTTTGTCCTCACCTTGCAGTTTGTTTCTACCCTCTTTACTCTGTACCTCTCATATGCTTCCTCAGTGACTCATAATTAATAGGCACCTACAAAAAGTGATCCTGCAAGAAAAACACCAGAGTCATCTCCCTGCCGTCCATCTTCAAATCCTGTTGACTTCCTTATTTTCATTCGAAGATCCCTGAGGGCTCGATACTTAGTCTTTGGACTGGACCCAGTATCTCTCATCACTCATCATCAACCTCATTAGTATTTCCTCTACCATATAAACACAAGGAGAGCTGGCAGCTGGTAACTGCTCCCTTGAAGATATAAACTTCACAGAAAGTAATAAACTTAATGAGGTATTCGCTAGCTGTTGTCTCAGCAGCAAATGAGTTCTCTAGCTGAGGTCACAGAGCAGACTGAGCTGAGGTCACAGAGCAGACTGAGCTGAGATCATGAAGCAGACTGCACTGAGGTCATGGAGAAGATTGAGTTGAGGTCATGGAGCAGGCTGAACTGAGGTCAAGGTCTTTTTTTTTTTTTTTTTTTTTCCTTTGGAGTATTGTCCCATTCTATGTACTTCTATTCCTTTTTTCATTACTTGTCCCTCTTATATCTCTTTCAGGATTTCTTTTGCGATTTCTTTCTCCTTTTCTCTTGGGTATCTAGCTACCTTATGTTTTTCTTTAATCCCATAAACTACTATGCACTTTTTTTTCCACTGTGTGTCTGACCCAATTTTATTTCTCCTTAATTACTTTAATTACGGTTTCTTTAGGATTTTCTTCCACTTGTTGCTGTACTATTTCTTTAAAGGTTATTTTTTGTTTTGTTCCACTTTCCATTGATTTTTTATTTCTTATGTGTGTACCTAATTGTACTACATAGGAAAGGAGCAACTCTTGTGGGGTCATGTCTCTTACTTTCCAATTTATCATATTTCACTTCAAATTCATATATGGTTCTAACTTGGGCTATATACTTTTCAAGCTCATGCTTGGATTTGAATTGATGATAAATAGCTTTATGGATTGCATGACTCTACTCAGTAGTTTCTACCCAGCATTCTGGCCAGATGGGTCTATAGTATAAGACACCTGGTGTGGAGGCATTAAGAAAAAATAGTTAAAGCATATTAGTATAATATAAGGCTTCAGTTTTGTCAAAGAAGCATCCATTGTGATATGAGGGGAAATATCATAATCTAATTTGATGATGGTTTTCAGTTTGTATATGAGGAGGTAATTCTACAGAACCACTTTAATGAAGCTGGAGCAACTCAACTACAATATGACATGTTTCAAGGTCTCTTTCCAATCTTTGGACAGTTCACTCAGAAGCCAGAGAATTACTTTAAACTGTAAGTTATAATATAATATTCATAATTGTATAATATAGTAATAGAATATAATATTTATATAATATATAATGAGGAAAATGGGGGAGAAATGAGAAAAGATGAGGTGAAAGCAGTGATTAAAATAAGGAGAGCAGGCAAGGCACCTGGGTTAGATAGGTGTCATGTGGAGTGTAAAAAAGGGAGGTACAGTGATGGTGAACTGGGTGGTGAGGTTTAATGTTTGTCTAAAAGAGGGTAGAGTGCTGGAGGAGTGCCTGTATAGTTCCGCTTTACAAGGGAAAAGGGGACATGTGAATGTAGTAGTTTCACAAGGATCAGTTTGCTGAGTGTAATTGGGAAGGCTTATGGGAGGGTTTGGAGAGAAACAGAGGGACTAATTGGTGAGGAACAGTGTGGGTTTAGCAAAGGTCAGGGTTGCATGGATCAAATTTTTGTGGTAAGACAGATATGTGACAAAGCTTTAGGAAAGGGTAAGGATGTTTTTTGTACCATTATGGATTTGGAAAAAGGTTATGACAGGGTAGACAGGAAGGCAGTGTGGAAGATTTTGCAGATATATGGGATTGGAGGAAAGCTGTTGAGAGCAGTTGAGTTTTTATGAGAGTAGTAGAGCCTGTGTAAGAATTAGAAATGGAGAGAGTGTTGTTTGAGGTAAAGGTGGGACTTCACCAGGGATGTGTCATGTTGCCATGGCTGTTCACTGTGTATATGGATAGGGTGGTGTGGGAGGTAAATGCAAGGGTAATGGGCAGGGGATAGAGATGGTTAAAGAAAATGGAGAAAAATGTGAGATCAGCCAGTTTTTGTTTGCTGACAACACTTCATTTGTAGCAGGATCAGAGGAGGGATTAAGGAAAGTAGTGACGGTATTTGGGAAGGTGTGCAAAAGGAGGAAGTTGATGGTAAATGTGGGTAAAAGTAAGATGATGAAATGTACAAAGGGAGAGGATGGCAGCAAATTGGAAGTATTACAGGAGAGAGACTGGAGGAAGTGGATAGCTTTAGATACTTGGGGATGCATGTGACAGGAAAGGGAGTGGAGGTAAAATGTAGATTGAGAGAAACAAGTGGTGGATTAAAAATTGTAATAAGAAATAGACATTTGGGAATGGAAACTAAAAGTGGTGGATTAAAAATTGTAATAAGAAAGTGGTGGATTAAAAATTGTAATAAGAAATAGACATTTGGGAATTGATACTAAAAAGTGATTGTATGAAGGGGTGATTGTGCCGACAGCACTGTATGGGGCAGAAACATGGAACATAAAAGAGGAAGAGTGTAAGTATGTTTGAGATGAAATGTCTGAGGAGTATGGTAGGTTACAAGTAAGGGTGGAAAACAAAGTGGGAGATAGGGTTAATGAAAGTATAAGGATGGTTTGGACACTTGTAAAGAATGCGTAAAGAAAAATTAGTAAAGTGTGGAAGGTAGAGGTGGATGGAGCAAACATGAGGGGGCGACCACGGATGAGATGAATGGATGAGTGGGGTAAAAGGGGCATAGAGAAAGAGGGGGATGTCTGTTGTGGAAGGGAGAAGACAGAAGATAGGGGTGTGTGGAAAAGGGTTGTGTATGGATGATGCTGTGATGCATGAAAGAGAGTGGATGGGGGATGGGGGAGTTGGGGAGTGCTAATGTGTGAATGATATTTTGACAAAGCCTGAAAGGATTTCTCCCTGTTGTCTCTTTTTCTGCATGAAGGGACAGAGAGGGGATGGTCTCTGATTAAATGAAGTAGCCTTGCTATGGATGTGCTGTGTCTTGCTGCATTGCTTCTGACCCAGGGCAATGGGTGAGATGCAGGGATGACCTGTCATCCACAAGGAGCCAAGAAACAAGAGAGGGAGGGGAGTGAACGAGAGTGGAGAGAGTGGGGATTAAATTGGTGGGAGTGGAATTAGGCTTTTTAATTTTGGCTGCCTCCCATGTTAAGGGAAAATGCCCTTGGTATATGTATTTATAATGTTTCTATTATCTAGGGTTATCATTATGAACATACATACATATACCAAGGCTTTTTCCCCCTTACAAGGGAGGTAGCCAAAAAGGAAAAGGCATAAAATCATTCCCACCCACTCCATCCCCAAATACACTCCACACCCCTCCACCCTCCCTCTTATCTTAGCACCTCCTGGATGACGGGTCATCCCTGCACCTTGTCCACTGCCCTGGGTCAGAAGCAGTGTCACAAGACACAGCACATCCACAGCAAGGCCGCTTCATATATTCTGCGACCCCCCTCTCCGTCCCCCCATGCATAAAAGGAGAAGACGGGGAGAAATCCCTTCGGGCTGCGTCAAATTTTGCTCACACATACTACCTCACCACCCCATCCACCTCATGCACTGCCCATTCCACCTCATGCATCACAACTTCATCCATATACAACCATTCTCCATTCACCCATGTCTTCTGTCCTCTCCCATCCTTCCTCAACAGACATTCCCCTCTTCCCCAAAGCCCCCTTCACCCCATCCATCCACCTCATCCTAGGACGTCCCCTCATGTTCACTCCCTCCACATCTGCCTTCCATACCTCTTTTACTAGTCTTTCTTCACTCATTCTTTCCATGTGTCCAAACCATTCTAATACTCTTTCATCAACCCTATCTCCCAACTCCTTTTCCACCCCCGTTCTTCTCCTCACCTTCTCATTTCTCACTCTATCTAGCCTAGTAACCCCCATCATACTTCTCAGACACCTCATCTCAAACACATTCAAACTCCTTCTCTCTTCCTCTCTTATGTTCCATGTTTCTGCCCCATACAGTGCTGTTGGCACAATCACTCCTTCATACAGTCTCCTCTTAGCATCCATTCCCAATTGTCTATTCCTCATTACACTTTTTAATCCACCAAGGCATTTACTCGTTTCTCTCAGTCTACATTCTATCTCCACCTCCACTCCACCTTTTCCTGCCACATTTGCACCCAAGTATCTAAAACTATCCACTTCCTCCAGTCACTCTCCCTTAATGCTCACTTCCAGTCTACTGCCACTTTCACCCCTTAAACATCTCATCACCTTACTTTTACCCACATTTATCTTCAGCTTTCTTCTATCACACACTTTCCCAAACTCTGTCACCAACTTCCTCAATCCCTCCTCCGATCCTGCTACACGTGCAGTGTCGTCCGCAAACAACAGCTGGCTCACCTACCACTTTTCTCCATTTTCCTTAACCATCTCCAATCCCTGACCCACCACCCTTGCATTTACAAAGGATTACAAAGGCGGAGCATGCCAACAGGAGACCTTTTGATCCATATCTAGGTCGGATGCGAAAAAAAAAATCATATTAATAATGAAATAATAAATAAAAACTATAACAATGTAAATAACAAATAAAATACATAAATAAATGCATAGGTATAGTTAAATAATAAACAAACAGGTAAATAGTAAATAATAATAAATTGACATATAACTAATAATAAATGAAAATCAGACAGACAAATGACAACAAAACAAAAACAAATAATATAAGATAAATTATAATCATTACAGCATCTTACTTAGGTATTTATCTAAATGATTCTTAAAGCTTCGAACTGAACTACATTGCACTACCTATGCAGGAAGTTTATTCCATTCATTAACTACATGGTTGGCAAAGTTGTTTCTACCTACTTCCAAATTGAATCTATTTCCGGACAGCTTGAGACCATTGTTTCTTGTCTGATGTTCATTCAATGTGAAAATTTTGTCACTTTTGATGTCAATTCCCTTTAAAATCTTAAAGACCTGTATCAAGTCACCTCTGAGTCTACGCTTTTTTAGGGAAAACAGATTCATGTGTTTTAGTCGATTTTCGTATGATTTATTTTTGATATTTGGAATCAGTTTTGTGGCTCGCCGTTGTACTTTTTCCAGTTTGTCTCGCACTACCCTGTCCATGTACAAGTTGAACAGCCAGGGGGCGACATAACACATCCCTGACGAAGTCCCACCTTTACCTCGAACCACTCATTCTCTCCATTTCTAATCCTGACACAAGCTCTACTACTCTCATAAAAACTCTTGACAGCTCCTAGAAGCTTTCCTCCTATCCCGTATATCCGCAAAACTTCCCACAGTGCCTTTCTGTCTACCCACTTGTAAGCCTTTTCCAGATCCATAAAAGCCAAAAAAACATCCTTCCCCTTTCCTATAGCTTTCTCACATATCTGTCTTACCACAAAAATCTGATCTACACAACCTCTGCCCATCCTAAATCCACACTGTTCCCCACCAATTACTCCCTCTGTTCCTCTCCTAATCCTCTCAATCAAGATCCTCCCATAAGCCTTCCCAACTACACTTAACAAGCAAATCCCTCTGAAACTACTACATTCACACTTGTCCCCTTTTCCCTTGTAAAGTGGAACTATACAGGCACTCCTCCAGTCCTCCGGCACTCTACCCTCTCTCCAGCAAACATTAAATAACCTCACCAGTCAGTCCACCATCACTGTACCTCCTTTTTTTAGACATTCTGCATGGCATCATCCAGACCAGGTGCCTTACCTGCTTTCATCATCTTAACAACTGCCTTCACTTCATCCTTCCTTATTTCTCCTCCATTTTCTGCACTCATCACGGTCATTTTCTTAGCATTTCCCACTGCAGCTATCTTTCCCTCCCTATCCTCCTTCACATTTAGCAACTCCCTAAAAAAATTCTGCCCATCTTCCCCTTACTTCTTTTCCATTATCATCTCTCCATCTGCACCTTTTACCTTTTCTTCTCTACTTGATTCGCCTCGTCTCCCTCTCTTAATTTCTTTTCAAAACATCTTTTTATTACTTTCAAAGTTTTCTGTCATACTCTTACCCCTTTTCACATCTGCTCTCCTCTTTGCCTCCTTTACCTTTTGCTTTACTTCTCTTTTCTTTGTACCTCTCATATGACTCCCTCGTCCTATTTTGTAACCAATCTGTGAAAGCTTGCTTCTTCTCTTCTACAACCTTCTTTGTTTCCTCATCCCAGCATTCACTACCCTTCCTTCTATTTCCTCCTGTCCTTCTTGTTCCACACACCATCTCTGCACACTTTGTGACTCCCTCCTTGAACCATCCCCATTCCTCCACTCCTATCTCTACTCTATACTTAACTCCCTCCCACTCCTCCTTCAGCTTCTTCTTGTACTCCTTCTCCTTTTCATTTAAAGAGTTCACTTTAAGCACCTCCCTACCTTTTGTCCCTTTCCTTTTTCTCCATCTATCCTCCACTCTCAACATACCTTCCACCAAAAAATGATCTGATATTCCCCCACCCTCTCCCCTTAGCACATGTACATCCTTAACTCTTCTTATCATACTCCTATCTACTACTACATAATCCATTAATGCTCTACCACCCTTCCATCCACCACCCTCTTCCATGTGTACTTATGCTTGACTTTCTAGCATCAACTCTCTTTCTAGACACATCTCCACCAGCAACTCTCCACTACAATTCTTTCCTGGAACTCCACATTTCCCAACCACACCACCAATTGGATCATTTCCTACCCTAGCATTAAGGTCTCCCAGTAATATTACATTGACATTTCTCCCTAATCCCTCTATGCACTCATTTAAATCTATCCAAAAAGCCTCCCTTTCTTCCACACTCTTATCACTGCCAGGCCCATATGCACTATAAAAACCCACATCTCCTTTCCCAGTTTCACCTTCATCCACATTATCCTTGAGGAAACCTCCTTTCACTCCACTACACGTTTACCTGTCTCTTCACTGCTAGTATAGCCACACCTTTCCTCCCTTGCCCTCTCTTCACTCCTGATAACCTCCCACTTACACTCGCCCTTCCCTTTCAACTTAGTTTCACTCAAAGCCAACACATCCATCTTTCTTCTCACAAACATACTACCTATCTCTTCCCTTTTACTCTCATCTATACCACATCCATGCACGTTAAAAGACCCAAACCTTAGGGTGCTGGTCGGAAAAATCCCAGACCCTCTTATGCCTTTACTTTGTTTAGGAATGTCCCCTGTGGGGCTACAGGGAGAAGGATGCCTGGTCCCAATCCCCATCCCTTTTTTCTCGCCTCTTACGATCCAAGTGGAAATACTTGGTGGCAGTATTCTTTTCCCCCACCACAGGAACATGTTATGAATATTTATATACCACCCACCCACTACATGAATCCCTTTAGGCTACAACCCTAAACTCCAACCTATTAACTCACAAACCACACACTGGCAGGTGACATTCATTCCCAAATGTCTATTTTTCATTACACTTTTTAATCCCCGAAGGCAATTACTTGCTTCTCTCAATCTGCATTCTACCTCCACCTCCACTCCTCCAATTTCCTGCCACATACTCCCCTTGTACATCTCATCACCTTATTTTACCCACATTTATCTTCAACCTCTATCGCACACCTTCCCAAGCTTGCTCCATCACTAACTTCCTTAATCCCTTCTCTGGTCTTGCTACAAGTACATGTTATCAGCATACAACAACTGGCTTATCTCCTATTTTTTTTTTCCATTTTCTTTAGTCATCCATATATAAGTTGAACACCCAAGGTGACATAACACATCCATGGTGAAGTCCCACCTTTACTTCAAACAATTCACTCTCTCCATTTCTAATTCTAACACAAGTTTTACTACTCTCATAAAAACTTGACTGCTCTTAAGGGAGTGTCGCATCGTTTTATAGAGTTGGTGATTTTTTTTTTTTTTTTTTTCAAATGTGTTCAATGAATATAGGTATAAATACCCCTTACATTAGTGTGTAATTACTCAGGGTATTGTGTTCCTTCCATGTATATATAAGGCATAGTGAATATTTAATGAAGATATAGTGAGCTCTAGTGAAGCTCTAGTTACTTAACCCCTTCCATACGGTGCCGCACACGTAGGCGTCATGGACTTAGATCTCGGTGGCAGCAGCCAATGCCAGCCGTACGACGTGTCGTAATAATACTCGCATCATAAAATATAGTCACCGCTTATATCGATCGTTCTCTCTTCACCCGTGAATTTTGATAACCATAGAAAATGCGATTACAAAAGAATTAGAAAGAATGTCATTATGGAGGGGCGACTACAATAAATATAATCAAGACGCCGATATGGCAGCCTCGCGAATACACTCGCTC
This sequence comes from Oratosquilla oratoria, assembly GCF_046742065.1. Classification (NCBI taxonomy): domain Eukaryota; kingdom Metazoa; phylum Arthropoda; class Malacostraca; order Stomatopoda; family Squillidae; genus Oratosquilla; species Oratosquilla oratoria. Next base: position 1,989,221 of record NW_027467710.1, read on the forward strand.
CCCATGACGCCTACGTGTGCGGCACCGTATGGAAGGGGTTAATGGAAAATCGTTCCACATCATTCAGCTTGGTATGAAATGAAAGCTTAGAGTCTGGGGAACAAATCTTATTGAATACATTTTTTCAAACTAATACCTCTGATTTTTTATTAATTTGTTTCTCTCAATAATTAAAAAATGCTGCAAAATTCAGGTTTCATAAATAAAATAAAATAAATCAAATTTTTTATTTTTTACTATAGAAAATAAAGAGCATGATGTTTTCTTTCAAATGAAACAAAAATAACAAAAACCCATAAAGAACAACCAAAGATATTACAACAGAAAGAACAAAAACATAAACTTTACAGGACGAGGGATTTAAATTTTTGCGACCATTTGTTTGATGGTTGCGAAGTATAGCAAATCTCCAATTTCCTCTTCTTTGCTGAGGTGTGAGGTGTGTGGCGTGGGTGGAGGTGTAAGATGGGCGTGGCTAGTAGATGCTTGTGGAGTGCTGGATACAGCTGTGCTGCTCTTCTCCTGTTTCTTTTTCCTTCTTGTTTCTATTTCAGGCACTCATGGACCCTCTATTCTGCTGCATCACTCTTGTTTCTTGTTAATTTTTCCATGATCACAGTAACAATACAGGGCAAGGAATAAAAAAATTTGCGTATGGTGAGAGCACCAGGAGGAACATCACCTTACTTTGACCTTTTGAAGAGTACTGATGCCCTGTCTGCTGTCTTTGTGGGGTATGCTGGTGGGAGGAGTTGCCAAATATCTCCATGAACACAATTCTGTAGCAAAAAAAAACAAAATGGCTATAGAAATGTTGACGCCATTTCAATATACAGAATGTGCAATGGGCTTGCCAAAGGTTGCCAAAGGTTGCCAATACTTTATCTATTTTATTCTGTATAAAAAAATAAAATGAAATACAGCTATATAACTTTGTATGAGTGTTGCCACCATCATAGAGATTCTTTTGAAATGTTTACTTAAAATTCGCTCGCTCATGTACCAGAATTTTGCAGATGATCACTGGCGACAGTCCCTTAACAGCTTTCCTCCTATGCTATATATCTGCAATACCTCCCACAGTGCCTTCCTGTCTACCCTATTATAATCCTTTTCCAAATCCATAAAGGCCCATAAAACATCCTTACCTATTCCTAAAGCTTTCTCACATATCTGCCTTACCACAAAAATCTGATCCACACAACCCTTACTGCCCTAAACCCACACTGTTCCTCACCAATTACTCCCTTTGTTCCTCTCCTAATCCGTTAAGGGAGCGTTGCCAGTGATCATTCAAAAAATTCAGGTACATGAGCGAATTTTAGGTAAACATTTCATACAAAATTATACAACTGTATTTTTTTCTATCTTTTTATACAGCATAAAATAGATAAAATATTGGCAACTTCTGGCAACCCCATTGCATAAAAAATGTTCTGTATATTGAAATCATGTCAACATTTCTATAGCTATTTGGTTTTTTGCTACAGAATTGTGTTTATAGAGATATTTGGCAACTCCTCCCACCAGCATACCACACAAAGACAGTGGACAAGGCAGTACTCTGGAAAAGGTCAAAGGTGACGTCGCTCCTGGCGCTCTCACCGTATGCAACAATTCCTGGCGCTCTCACCGTATGCAGCAATTTTGATTCCTCGCCCTGTATTGTTGCTGTGATCATGGAAAAATTTACAAGAAACAAGAGAGTGAAGCGGCAGAATATAGACAGCATGATATTCTTCCGATTTTTTCTTTCCCTGACAATGATCTCAATTTTTTGTCATTAATTCCTGATTGTAATAAACTATCCTGTTAGAAAAAAGAAAGAAAAATGTGGTCGAATAATTTTTGGTTGATGTGAAGTTTTGGGCGATTTGTATGTCAGCTGTACCTGTTTAAGTGGTTTATTTTGTGCTGGCCCACAAATGATTCATATTGTGTAGCATTGCGTGGTGTGGTGCACATGTGTACATATAGCAAGGTGATGACTGGGGTAGATTTTATTTTGGCCAAATTAGATTGATAGCAACATCAACGAAACGGCTTACATGTGTTTGTTTACTAGCGATTCAGCTCAGGGACTCAGCCTAGGCCTGCAGCCCCCTGACCCCCATCGGGGGCTCTGCCCCTGGACCCCTGGCCAATGTAGATTTTTTTTTGGTTACCCACTATCATACCTGTATAGAGAGGACCTGTGAGTGCCTGAAATAGAAACAAAAAGGAAAAAGGGGAGAAAAGCAGCAAAGCTGCACCCAGCACTCCACAAACATTTACTAGACACGCCCATCTTACACCACACCACTCACCCTCACTTCATCAGCAAAGAAGAGGAAATTGGAGATTTGCTATACTTTGCAACCATCAAACAATTGGTCATGAAAATTTAAATCCCCCATCCTGTAAAGTTTTTTTTTTTTTTTTTTTGTAATATCTTGGGTTGTTCTTTAACCTCTTCACTCCGGGCCAAAATCTCGCGGGCAGCATTATCTGCCAGACGTACGATGTGTCGTAATACTTGCATCATAAATTATAGTCACCGCTTATATCGATCGTTCTCTCTTTCACCCATGAATTTTGATAACCATAGAAAATGTGAAGACAGTTTAGAGAGTATGTCATTACGCAGGGGCAACTACAATAAACATAATCAAGACGCCGATATGGCAGCCTCGCATATCCACTTGCTCCTCATGCCGCCTACGTATGCGGCACCATATGGAAGGGGTTAAGGATTTTTTTTTTTTTTTTTTTTTTTTTTTTTTTTTTTGAAAGAAAACATTGTGCTCTTTATTTTCTACAGTAAAAAATAAAAAATTTGATTTAATTTATGAAACCTGAATTTTGCAGCATTTTTTTAGAGAAACAAATTAATAATCAGAGGTATCAGTTTGAAAAAATGTATTCAATAAGATTTGTTCTCCAGACTCTAAGCTCTCATTTCATACCAAGCTGAATGATGTGGAAGGATTTTCCATTGAGTAATTAAAGGTTCACTAGAGCTCACTATATCTTCATTAAATATTAACTATGCCTTATATATATACTGTACATGGGAGGAACACAATACCCTGAGGAATTACACACTAATGTAAGGGGTATTTACACCTATATTCATTAAAAATAGATTTGGAAAAAAAAAAAAAAAAAAAAAAATCGCCTACTCTTTTAAAGCAATGTGTCACTCCCTTAAATCAAAACCCTCCCACAAGCCTTCCCAACTACACTCAAACTGATCCTTCTGAAACTACTACACTAACACTCTTCCAATCCTCCAGCCCTCTACCCTCTTAGACAAACCTTAAACCTCACCAGCTTGTCCACCATCACTGTAACCTCCCTTTTTTAGATACTCCACATGACACCCATCTAACCCAGGTGCCTTACCTGCTCTCATCATTTTAATAACTGCTTTCACCTCATCTTCCTTTTTCCTCCTCCATTTTCTTCATCACTCATTTTCTTAGTGCTTCCCACTGCAATTACCTTTCCCTCCTTCACATTAACAACTCCCAAAAATACTGCCCATCTTCCATTTACTGTTTCTTCCATTATCTCTCCATCTGCACCTTTTATTTTTTCATCTCTATTTGATTGGCCTCCCCTTACTCTCTTAATTTCCTTACAGAACATCTTTTTATTACTTTCAAAATTTTCTGTCATACTCTTAACCCCATTTCATATGTTATCTTTGCCTCTTTTATCTTATATTTTACTTCTCTTTTCTTTGTACCTCTCATATAATTCTCTTTTCTTTGTACCTCATATAATTCTATCCTTGTACCTCTCATCTGTGAATGCTCGTCTCTTCTCTTCTACTTTTCCTTCATCATCCCACCACTCACTACCCTTTCTATTTCCTTTTGTCCTTGTTTCACACAACTTTGCACACCTCGTGACTTCCTCCTTGAAACATCCTTATTCTTCCATTCCTAGTTCTATCCTTCACTCTCTCCCACTCTTACCTCAGCTCTTGTAATCCTTCTTTTCTTTCTCATTTAATCAGTTTACTCTAAGCACCTCCCTACCTTCTGTCCTTTCCCTTTCTCCATCAATGCTCCACACTCAATTTACGTTCCACCAAAAAATATCTGATATTCTACCACTCTCCCCTAAAAACATGTACATCCAGAACTCTTCTTACTCTTCTGGTTACTACTATATAGTTCATTAAAGCCCTATCTACCACCCTTCCATCCACCTCCCTCTCCCATGTGTACTTATGTTTGACTTTCTAAACACTGAATTTGCTATCATCAACTTTCTAGACACATCACCATCATATCTCCATTACAAATTTTTCCTTGAACTCCACACTTCACAACCACTCCATCTATTGGTTTGTCTCCTACCCTAGCATTGAAATCTCCCAATACCACTACATTGATATTTCTCCCATAATAATTTATGCATTCATTTAAATCCCTTTCCTCTACACTCTTCTAACTACCATGCCCATTTGCACTTACAAAGAGCCATATCTCCCCAGTTTCATCTTCATCCACATTAACCTTGAAAATCTTCCACTCCATCACATGCTTACTGTCTCTTCACTTATTAGTATAGCCATCCCTTCTGACACTCTCCTTATTACATTCCCAAACTCAGACTCTCCCCTCCCTTTCAACTTAGTTTCACTCAGTGCTAACACATCCATCTTACTTCTCACAAACAGTGCCTATCTCTTCCCTTTTACTCTCCTCTGTACCACATCCATGTACATTAAAAGACCCAAACCTTAAGGTTCTTTTTGGAAAACTCCCAGATACTTTTGCCTTTGTGTTTTTTTAGGAATGTACCCTTTGGGGCTACAGAAAGAAGGATGTTTAATCCTGTCCCCATACCATTTTTGTCACCTTTTATGACTCAAATGGAAACACCCAGTGGCAGTATTCTTGCTCCCCTACCACAGGGTTCAGCAAAAAAAGAAATGAATATTCAGAGAAGTGGTACAGGACAGTATAAAAGTGGGGGAAAGCATTGATTTTATATATATTCTTGTCTAATCAGTGAGTAGTTTTAGTATATGTCACTACATATTTATCACTATATCCCAACAGCATCAAGGAGTCTGCCCTGTTACTTACACTAGGACGTGCAACGGCTCTACTTTTGCGGGAGACTATTAGAGCATGGCGGGATGACAAAGAGAGCTTTAGCCTCAATGCCTCACCTGTCAAGGCTTTGGCAGAACATGGAGTGTCACTTCTACTACCTGAGGATGCTGATGTCATTCTCAACATTAGAACAAATATGGCTACACTGTAACTTCCCATGCCAGTAAACAGTCATCGCTGGCAGTCAGAGAAGTGTAAGACTCAAACCCAACATTAAGATGTCAGACCAGTGGGCACCAACAGTGCACTACATTATTATAAAAGAACCAATGTTATATTTCATTATAGCTATATCCATTCAGTCAGGTATTACTCTGCTAAGAGAATCAAGATTAGGCTGAACCTCTTGAATATGATGATGCCTGATTATATTTATTTTGTTGTAGCTGGGTAACTCCTGTATTCATTGAACAGGCTTGATTATGTTTTCTGTGACATTTATTCAGGGTGAAAGATTGTTGATTGATTTATGAATTTTTTGGCTTGAAGGCTAAGCACCGGAGCCAGTAGGCCATTCAGCACATTCAAGGTGAAAGAGAACGAGTATAATTGCAGAAACTTTATATTCTGTAAGGTGTGTATTGTGATGCATCATCATACATCCGGCAACCTGATGTGCACACTAATATTTGACTTGTACTGAAGAGGTAATACCCACTTTATGGTGATGCTTCCTGAACCGAATTAAATCTGATGTTCACCTACCCAGAACATTAATTGGTTATCACCAATTGAAAGGAGTTAAGGAAAACGGCATTGATTACCAAAATATTGTGCTTAGTTCCATGTTGACTTCTTTTTCCCTTACTTTAAAAAAAGGTAAGAGTACATTTTCTAGTAATTTGTTTTCTATTTCAGTAATTTAATGTATTCAAACTAAAGGTTATTAAAGATATCCACATACTTTGCCTTTTATTGCAATATTTCCAAATTTAAAATAGTTCCTTGACATAATCATATATTTTGAGAGACAAAAAATAGAAGCTGCCTATCAAATCTTTGCCATAACACAACATTGAACACTTGTAGAGTCCTTGTGCAGAACACTGGCTAACTTCTTAATGAAAAATAATGGTGGGAAAGGATTAGCACATTGGGTGGACTGCAGGAGTTTGCTTCTGGTATTAACCATTTTGATACACTTCTGAACCGTTAATATTTAATTGCCTCTTGTTATCTTCATCTCCACCAAACCTTGTGAGCCTTACTTTGTACAGACATGGCAAAACATGTTCTGAGCCTCATGACCTTTGTCTACATTAGACAATACTGACCTACATATGTCAAAAAGAAAAAAGAAAGAGGAAGGGGGGAAAATAAGATTAAGGTTAATTGTAGCTCTGGGTCTAACAATAGAACAACTTTGTAAAAAGTGTTTCAAATGTTACACTTCTTACCTTCAATAGTTCCTAAATTAAAACAATATCAGCTTGTATATTGTGTCTGCATTCTGTCATCAATTAGGAGCTGCCATGTTTTGCCACAACCATATGCCTTCAGAAGACAAAAATGCAAGTCTTCATTTGTTTACAAAAACTATCAAAATAATTGTTTTGAAAAAGTCCACCCCATTCACCCCCTTACATGCATTTTCTTGCAAAACTCTGACCTTACATTTAAACTTTCTCAATTTGGATCAAATAACAGTCGATAGAAAAAAAAATGTCTCAATAAATTTGAAATTACTTGTGTTGATGCTCCATATACCCAGTACAAGAGGATTAGTGATTTATAAAGTTAACAACATGTTACAACTATAAAACTTCCAAGGGTCTTCAACAAATATACTTTGTCACATAAATAAATATTTTGATATAAAATTCCCCAGTTCTGAACAGTCCCAGTAAAACACCTGATAACTGCTGTTCATTCCTGGGCTACTTTCAGGTACAAATAAGAACAGTTTTGCCAATGCTGTACATAAAGTTTGCTGTTCAATATTTTTCTTCATTATTATTACTACTACCATATTTTTTTCCTCAGATCATCAAATATTACAACTTTCTAAAGCGTTATATTTCAGTTGGTACCAAACTAAATGGTTTGTGTGACCAGACTCACAAGGTTCTGCAATGACATTCTCCCTAAGACTAGCAAACTATCCCACAACAGCCAGTATATGCTGCCCTCGACTACTTCTGCTGGTGACCTTTGGGCAGAGTGATAAGAGGCTCCACGCCGCCTTTCCACCTGAGGGATTTGGCAAAACTAAACTGAATTCGTTGATTTTAAACCAATTTGTGATTTGGTGAACGACTTATTTTGGTTTGACCCTGGAGCAGCAGCAGCAGCAGCACAAGAAGACTCAAGGAGGTGGCTGGGACTGTGAGTATGGGATTCAATGTCTTTGGTCTCGTGCTGACACCTTGTTGCATCCTGTAGAGGTGTACAGGTTCCTCTATTATGCAATATGTACAAGTGATGCCTCCATACAACCTGACCAGCTCAGCCTACACAAATAGTCCACTTGGTCGACTAACTCCACAATATTACCTGAGTTCTACAGCCCACAGCTTCCTTGATGTCCAGCTGCTCCACTTACTGCCACAGCTGTCATTGCCTAGCCAGGCAGTGACCTTATACCTCCCCCCTTCCCCTCCCTCCCCAGCTGCACCAGGCAAGGCGCTCTATGTACATGCCGAAGTTGTCTATGTACACGACCTCCTCAAAACCTCTCATAATTCACTAACATGATACTTACTTTCTTACTTGCACTTTATCACATTCTCACTTCATTTTACCTTCAAATACACTTATACATACAAAATATTACATTCAAGTACCTTTACTCATAAAATATACATGCAAAACTCACTTGTGTATGTACGTTATATGTAAAATTTCATACTATATATACTTCCAAATACAAACATCTGGCACACTCTCCTGCATAAAATCCATTCAATTGTGTACACCTGCTGCTAAGTATGCAGAAGATATTTCCTCATTATCATTGTAACATCCAAACTGAAACATCATATTACTTAAAAATGTCAACAATTGATTGGACAAAATGGGAAGAAAACACCACTTAACAAAACCTTGCACACTTGTCACACACAGGAGAATGAATCCAATTTTCCATTACAGGGTGTGCTTTATACAACGGAATAACTAATATTCTAAAAGACAGCACACTTTATACATGAGGAACAGTCACCTCTAGAACACACTACACTGACATAAAAAGAAGCATGCACACCACTTCAGTCTTACAACCTTTATACATACAAAGAGAAGCAACTACATGATTCTGGATAACCATTCATAGGAAGGGCTTCAACTTGTCTTCCCATCTTGTATTATAAACTTGTACACAAGGACATAAAGCCATCTAACAACACAACACCTCACAACTGAGGTCACAAATTCATTCAGTCTTGTAAACTAACAAACAAGGGTAGAAATCCCTATCCTTACACACAAGCTCCAACAGCTAGCTCTCACACAGAAGATACCCCTTATAATACAACAGCAACTAAATGTAGCATACATAGGGCAAAGCCTCTAGGTTGGCCTTGACATCATGAGGTGATGATTTGTGATGATGATGATGATGATGATTATGATGGTGACAATGATAACATGATAATGGTGATAGGTGGAGAGGTCAACACATGGATGCACACCACCACTTAGTAGCTATGTTACCTTTGGCCTTAATACAAGAATATCACAAAGTCCCCCCCTACTTCCCTCCCCCTTCCCCATCCCATTAACCCCTACCTATCCAATCCCTCCCACCCATATTTTTTCCCCTTTCATAATTCCCTATCCCCCCTTCTTTCCCCATTTTGCATGTTACAATAATAGCTGCAACAGCTGCTTGTGTTGTCCAGGACACAGCTCCTCACTGTCTAGGCCACAGCTGCTGAATACCCCATTTACATGTGCAATGTTTGTTATAATCCCGGCCACAGCTGTTCTCCTTCACTTGCTTTTGTTAGAGAGTTTGCAGCGGAAAGAGCGCTGCTTGGCGATGAGGCTGGGCAACACCTGCTTGGGGCGGGATCCTGGTGGGTGGGCGGGTGGGTTGGGGTGGCATGGCGCACACATGCCCTCACTATGCTCCACTTCTGCTGAAACAAATAACATATCAGTGATCAAGAAAAGTAATTGCCATGCTGAGCAGCTACTCAGCCAATCCAACATTATACATACCATCATTCACTGTTTGTTAGCTTTGATTATTGTCATTAAATAATAAGTAGAACTTGAGATGCCCCAGTCAAAACAAACTTGGGGCAAGCATGAGCAAAACCAACAAAATACATGCAAATATATATATATATATATATATATATATATATATTACACAAATAAATGAATAAACTAATATTTGCCAGACTACTTGTAATGATATTAACAAGTGCAGAACAAATATTGGACTCATACTCTAAAATTTATCTTTTCAAAATAAATTTGAATTTTTAACAAGAAACATCATATTTTCCTTACTTCAAAGTTAACATTTCTGTACTTGAAGTAAACAATATCTAAATACTATTTTTTTCCCCTAGAAAGATCTACTTTGACTTATGCTGTGGAGTAAAATCCAGCCTGTCAAGATCAGCCAGGCTGCAAAGCTACCCTCCAAACTGACATCACTATCAATTAATCAATCAATCAATTTGTTGCCCTGATCTCTCTTGCAGAACTCGCAGCCACCAGGAAATTGGCCACAGCCTCCTGGTGGGGCCATAAATCATTTAGGAAAGAGATATTATGTTCCTGTTTGGGGATTATTTATGAGGGGCATTGTAGTATGTGTTGTGTCTTTTGTGTGATGGTCGCACCTGGGGCAGTTTGAATCTGTAGCCAATCCTATTCAGTACTGTCTTAATGCTGGATGATATCCTGAGCACAGGCATACCCATGTGGTTGACATCATTATTCACACTAAACCCTTTTTCTTTTATCCATCTGTCAAAGATTCAAAACTATACAAAGGAAACCACTCTAGAACTGTCACTGTGACTGGAAAAGTATTTCCTTAAATCTGGTCTGAAGCTAAACTTTTAACCACCTGCCACACAAATATGAAGATGCTCCCTATGTTTACCTTAGCCACTTTTTTTTTATAACATACATTTTAAATGCCTCTTAAAGGAATAAATTCTATTCCTTCAAATGATTACATTTATAAGTTTCAATAATAATATTCTCAATGCACAAGACTTACAAATTTCTCACACATCCATCAAGTGTAACACACATTATACATGGGTCTGCCTTACCTGCACTGCACTTGTCAACAAAAACCAGTACATAGAGTTGAAGCTGCAGCTACCACATAATACACACCCAGAAACACCCCAGCACAAGAACATATTCTCAACACACTACGAATAAGGATCAATGGTAACACAAACACACAGAATGGTTTCAATTCCTACAAAAAACACTACATAGAGCACCTATGCAGGGAACTAAACTAACACCACAATCCATACTACCTACATTCACTGAATGCACAAGTTAATGAAGCCAACACAACACAGAGGAGGATTCACAACTTTAATAATCAACAACATAGCCTTCACCAGACAACACTACTGAAATAATCACAATCCAAACAACTGGTAAAGAAAACATCTTACAATATCATTAATATTTACATACCACCTGCCACTGCCCCCCTGGGGGTTCATCCCTCAACTCCAATTTTTCAACTCACAAGCACATAATGACAGGCGAGATGAATGCAGACCACCTAATTTGACTAAACACACAAATAGCAAACCAAAGAGGAAGCAAAATATTAGAACAAGTCCCCTGACCTAAACATAAATTCCAACAACCATAACAGCATACAACCTTCTCAACATTACAAAGGCAGCTTTCCTTTGCAGACTGAAACATCTACAACCTACCATCCACAGCACACCCATAAAAAGCACAATAACACTCAGGTTGCAATATGTACTACAAGACCAACCACCAATCACTCTATTCCATCAAACCCCTCCAGACCTTAGTCCCCACAGAAAAATTCCTCCAAGAAGAATAAAAAACCACACTAGCATGAATGTTCAGGTCAGCATCCAGCACTAAGATAATACCAACACAGACTAGGCCTGGCCACAGAAACAAACTACCCCAGATGTAACTATAACACAAAAGATACTGAACACCTCATCTAACACCACCTCAACCATAACCCAGATAACTCAATATTTCTTCTGAGTGACTTATGGAACAATCTGGTGGCTGATGCCAATTATCTGGGAGCTGAGAGTTTCCTGCAAATGAGGCCTGGGCAATTCATTGATTATACAGGTACTTTTCCCAAGACCTAGATAATATGTAAATTCTGGTGTGGTTATGCCTGAAGATAATCTAAAAGGTTATAAAAGTTGTACAATCTATTTTTGTTACTCTTGTAACTTACATTCATTAAATAAATCTTAGAATTCTGTTAAACTTGTTTTATGGCTTTCATAAGATCTATCCATCCAATTCCTAAATTTATTTCTTACACTTTCTAGCCAACAACCATCCATCTTTTAAGTTGCTACAGATATCAAAATTTCCTTTCAATTTCTACTAAAAGCCTATACACCATGTCTGTCATTGTTACTCTCCTTGTAATTGTTAATTTATCAATATGACAAAATGATTACTTATTTTATCAGTAAAATGATCAAAATGAAAACTTTACTCATCAAATTTAAATACAGAAAAGAAAAAAGACCTATGTTTACATGGAATGTTACATAGGGATCAATCATGATATTAGCTAAATATTTTGCACATCACCTACCACCATAGTTTATCAAATATTGTTGTTGGTTATCATGACCATGAATTTTTTCTTTGAGGATAAGATGAAAGAACACCGAGAGGATGTAGCAAAAAACTAAAAACAGACTGCTTGAAGGATATTAGGAAGCACAGCTTTCCACACACATATCAATTTGTGGAACAAATTAGAGAGAGAGAGAGAGAGAGAGAGAAAAAAAAAAAAAAAAAAAAAAAATTGGTAGACAACATAAATGTATTAGAGACAAGTGTAGATACAGAGATGGGACCCCTGAAGCACAACTCCAACCCTATATATTACAATAGGATAAATACACATTCCTCTATCTCCTTCCTCAAGGAAGGTTTTGTAGTACTGTGATGCTTTTTCAAGCCCTAGGTAGGTTCTGATCTCAGTACCACAGTTATTCTACCCACTACATTAGCAAGCCGTGTGTGTACTTTTCAGCCTCTATGCATGCTTGCATGAGGGGGTAAATATACATACATATACCAAAGGCTTTTCCCCCCTTACATGGGGGGTAGCCAAAAAGAAAAATGCATAGAAACCACTCCCATCCATTCTATTCCCTACATATTCCACTTCCCTCCACCCTCTTCCCTCACTCATATCTTGGCACCTCCTGGATGACGGGTCATCCCTGCATCCTGTCCATTGCACTGGGTCAGAAGCAGTGTCGCAAGACACAACACATCCACAGCAAGGCCACTTCATAAATTCGGCGACCCCCCTCTCCGTCCCCTCATGCAGAAAAGGAGAAGACGGGGAGAAATCTCTTCGGGCTGCGTCAATTTTTTTCTCATACATACTTCCTCACCCCCCCATCCCCCACCCACTCCCCCTCATGCATCACAGCATCATCCATACACAACCCTTCTCCATTCACCCCTATCTTCTGTCCTCTCCCGTCCTTCCTCAACAGACATTCCTCTCTTTTGTAATGCCCCTTTTACCCCATCCATCTCATCTCATCCTAGGACGCCCCCTCATATTCACTCCTTCCACCTCTGCCTTCCACACCTCTTTTACTAATCTTTCTTCACTCATTCTTTCCATGTGTCCAAACCATCCTAATACTCTTTCATCAACCCTATCTCCCAGCTCCCTTTTCCACTCCTGTTCTCCTCCTCACCTCCTCATTTTTCACTCTATCTAGCCTAGTAACCCCCATCATACTTCTCAGACATTTCATCTCAAACACATTCAAACTCCTTCTCTCTTCCTCTCTTATGTTCCATGTTTCTGCTCCATACAGGGGTAAATATATATATATATATATATATATATATATATATATATATATATATATATATATATATATATATATATATATATATATATTTCACTTATTTATTTATCCATTCAATTATTTTTTGCTGGTTTCTGCAGGGACCAATGACAGGTCATCATGGTGGTCTAGCAAATCAGAAGTCTGTGAGAATCTTCTCCTTGCTCTCCATCTTCAAAACCCATCACCACCCATGCTTCCATCTACAGGTGAAACTCCATCTCTAGACTGGACCCAAAATCTCTGTTAACTCTATTTTCTCCACCTTTTCACAGAAAGACATCTGACAACTAATGACTGTTCCCTTCATACCAATGCAAGCCAGTGACATAGAAACATTTCTACACTAATACAACAGAGAGAGATCTATGAAAGGGCCCATGGACCAGTGCCAGCCACAATGGAGGCATGGGTTTCCTGTCAGTGAAATTCAAGGCAACAATTATTATTAGTTGAGCCTGTGTTAGAAGTAGAAATGGAGAGAGTGAGTGGTTTGAGGTAAAGGTGGGACTTTAACAAGGATGTATTATGTTGACTTGGCTGTTCAGTTTATACATGGATGAGGTGGTACAAGAGGTAAATGCAAGGGTACTGGGCTGGGGATTAGAGATGGTTAAAGAAAATGAAGAAAAATGGGAGTTAAGCCAGTTGTTGTTTGATGACAACACTACACATGTAGCAGGATCAGAGGAGGGATTAAGAAAGATAGGAGTTTGGGAAGCTTTGCGAAAGAAGAAAGTTGAAGATAAATGTTGGTAAAAGTAAAATGGGAGAGGATGGCAGCAAATTGGAAGTGAGTATTATGGGAGAGAGACTGGAAGTGGATAGCTTTACATACTTGGGTGCAAATGTGGTGGGAAAGGGAGGAGTGGTGGAGGTAGAATGTAGATTGAGAGCAAGTAAATGCCTTGGAGGATTAAAAAGTATAATGTGAAATTATTTGGGAATGGATGCTAAGAGGAGATTGTACAAAGGAGTGATTGTGCTGACAGCACTGTATGCGATAAAAACATGGAACATAAGAAGAGTTTAAACATGTTCGAGATGAAATGCCTCAGAAGTATGGCAGGAGTTACAAGAATAGAGTGAGAAACGAGATGAGAAGGAAAGCAAGGGTTGAAAGGGAGCTGGGAGATAGGGCTGATGAAAGAGTATTGGGATGGTTTGGACACATGGAAAGAATGAGTGAAGAAAGATTAGTAAAAGAGGTGTGGAAGGTAGAGATAAAGTGAACATCAGGGTACAACGAAGGAAGAGATGGATAGGTGAGGTATAAGGTGTATTGGGAAAGAGGGGAATGTCTGTTGAAGGGAGAAGACAGAAGACAAGGGTGAGTAAAGAATGGTTGTGTATGCATGGAAGGGAGTGAGTGGGGGATGTGGGGGAGAATGTATTTACCTAGTTATATAATAAGGAGAGGGATCTATGCTCATAGTGACCTGTCTTTGTATCTTTCAGCATCAAGTTTGTTCTTAAATTCTTGTATAGTATTTGCACACATTTGCCTCATATAATTCATTCCAGATATCCACCACTCTGTGTGGGAAACTATTCTTTTTCAGATCTCTTCTATAACTATCCTTTTTGAGTTTCTTTTCATGTCCTCTTGTTTTTCTCTTATCCCACTTTAATAAAGTATATCTGTCTAGGATTTCCATCCCTTTCATAATTCTGTAAATGGTCAGATCTCCTTTCTCTTCTTTGTTCCAGGGTTGATAGTTCCAATTTGGACAATCTTTGTTTGTATGTCAACATGGAGAGTGATGGTGCCATTTTTGTTATTGCTCTTTGTATTCTTTCTAATTTCTTTATAGTGGGTGTCCATAGTGTCACAGCATACTCCAATCTTGGTCTTATCATTGTAACTATTTTCTTTACCATTTCCCCATCCAAATAATCAAAGATCATTTTCATTGATCTTAGTAAATTGAAGGTTTCTCCAACTATTTTGTTGATATGCCTGTCAGGTGACATGTCTTTGGTGATAATTACTTCTAGGTCCCTTTCCGAACTAACCTTTTTTAACTTCCTTTGAACCAATTTTATATTGCCCTGATATTCTATTTTTACTTTTTTCAAACTCCATTATACATATGATGTTGAAGTTCACTTTCCACTTTTGACTCCACCCAGACTTTATCCAAGTCTTTCTGTAGTGATTCACAGTCTTCCTTTGTACTTTCTTTAGTAGTTTTGCATCATCTGCAAAGAGGTTCATACAGCATTCCACACCTTCATTCATGTCATTTATATATATGGCAAACATAATTGGAGCCAAAACCTTGTGGGATTCCACTTATCATTACTTCCCAGGACGAGTACTTGTCTCTAAGTACTATTCTCATTGTTATCCCGGTCAAGAAATCTTCCATTCATTCCAATAAATTTCCTTGAATACCACCTACTGATTCCATTTTTTTTAATAGCTTTTTGTGTGGTACTTTATCAAATGCTTTTTGTATATCTAGGAAAGCACAATCTGCCCATCCCTTTCTTGCATTATTTCTATTATGCCCATCCCTTTCTTGCATTATTTCTATTAGTCTCAAGTAGAAGCAAATCAAGTTTGAGGCACACAATCTTCCATGTCTAAATCCAAATTTGGTTAGATTCAGTATATTATTTTCTTCCAGATATTTATTCCATCTACTTTTGGTAACTTTTTCAAATATTTTTGCTATTGTGCTTGTCAGGGAGACCAGTCTATATTATGTTGGATTTTCCTTGTCCACTCCTTTATATATTGGTACAATATTTGCACTTTTCCAATCCTGAAGTATCTTTCCTTCTTTGAGTAATCAATTTTCTTATATTTGTCTGTTAGTTCATCTATGCATTCTTTTAATAACCAATTTGCAATTCTATCCAGACCGTGGGATTTTCTGACGTCAAGATTTTATATTTGGTCTCTTAATTTCCTTCTGTGTCAGCTATTTCTTTCACTGGAGGGGGGGGGATCTTTCTGTATTTCCTCCCAATATTGTGTACTTTCATTTGTGAATACAGATTTAAAATATTTGTTCATAATTTCAGACATTTCTATATCTATATATTCATTATTCCCTTGGCACAGTTTCACTATTGGTTGTTTGTCTTTTAGTTTACCATTCACATACCTATAGAACAGTTTAGGTTGGTCCTTGCATTTTTTATTATGTCTTTTTCATATTTTCTTTTTTCTTCCCTGTGTATTTTTACATATTCATTTCTCAGTTTGATATATATTTGCTACTTACTCATTTTTTTTTTAAATCTTTTTTCCACCTTTTCCAAGTTTTATCTCCTCTATCTTAGCCTCATTACATTTTTTGTTGTACCAGCACTTCATGTACACCCTTTCTTGCTTCTGCTTTGGTATGTATTTGTTTATTCCCTCATTATATATTTCTTTTAATACAAGGTCTGTCAGAAAAGTATCTGATTTTATTTACTTTTTTTTTTTTTTTTTTCTTTTGTGAAAACCTGATGGACTTGAATCAAACACACTTGCATGAGCCAACCTTGAACTTTTGTGTGCATGCATGAATTTTTTCCTGCCTGTTGATAGTGTCAGTTGCTGGCAAGCAGCACTTGCATGAGGTAGTGTGTAGTGCTCTCGGCAGCTTTTCACTGCAAGGAAAATGATGGAATGACTGGAGCAGTGCTACTGCATCAAATTTTGCCAGAAACTTGATGACAGCCATGTAGAAACAATTTAGAAGATTCAGACGGCTTTTGGTGATGATGCTATGGGCATCACACAGATTAAGGAGTGGTACAACTGGTTTAAAGATGGCCGCACAATGGTGGAGAATGAGCCATGCTCCGGTCGGCCATCGACATGCCAAACTGACTAAGTCATTGCCAAAGTGAACACTGTGGTGATATGGGACCGTCATGTGACTATCCGAGAAATTGCAGAAGAGACGGGCATCAGCACTTTTTCAGCACATTCCATTGTGACCGAAAATTTGACCATGAATAGAGTGGCAGCGAAATTCGTGCCGAAGCTGCTGATGGCAGAGCAAAAGCAAATTTGTGTTGAAGTCTCACAGGACATACTGGACTCCACAGTGACCCCGACTTCATGAACACCATAATCACTAGTGACGAGTCCTGAGTGTACAAGTACGACCCGTCATTTTCCTTGCAATGAAAAACTGCCTAGAGCACTACACACAACCTCACACAAATGCTGCTTGCTAGCAACTGACACTATCGTCAAGCAGGAAAAAATTCATGCATGCACATGAAGGTTCAAGGTCGGCTCATGCAAGCACACTTGATTCAAATCCATCAGGTTTTCGCAAAAAATAAATAAAATAAAGTTGGATACTTCTCTAACAGACCTCATATGTTCCATTTCTCTTTCATCTTTGTTTCTTCATTTAAGAAGTTTTCCCAATTTACATTTTGAAAGAATTTTCAGTTTCTCAAAATCTGTTTTGTTGTACAGTCTTCCTTTTCTATGTTTCTCATTTCTTCTCAAATCAATTTGTTCTTTTAGTTTGAACTCTATTAGTATGTGGTCACTATTCCCAATTGGTGTCTTGTATTCCATTTTGTCTACAATTTCAGGCTCTAACTTAAATAAACGATGGTTCCTCATTGTTTCTATATCTGGTATTTTCCATTACCCATTAAGGCATTGTGTATTCAGTGGGCATATCCAATAGTATGTTTCCCCAAAGGTCTTCTCCACCTTTCACTGTCATTTCTTCCCAACATTTTTCTTTTGCGTTAAAGTCACTCATAATTACTATGTTTCTTCTTCCTTTCAGTAAATAAGTTAGTGCATTCTTTGTGTCTTCCAAAATTTTGGAATGATCACTCTCTGTCCAAGACTGTGTTTTTGTGGGTACATACATTATTACAAATTTTCTACTTTTAATGTCACTGTTTTGACTGTTTTCAATTTTTATCATAATCAATTCCACATTGTTTTTTCCTTCTGTTGTCTTAGTCACATTTAAGCCTTAGTCAAAAATATGACTCCACTCTGTTTCTATTTTTCATCCAATGGTTGTATAGACCTTGTCCCACAGTGTTTGGTGGTAG
This sequence comes from Oratosquilla oratoria, assembly GCF_046742065.1. Lineage (NCBI taxonomy): Eukaryota > Metazoa > Arthropoda > Malacostraca > Stomatopoda > Squillidae > Oratosquilla > Oratosquilla oratoria. The sequence goes on from NW_027467710.1 coordinate 2,007,423, forward strand.
TGAACTTTTTAATTTTGTCTCCACAATTCCTATTATGTTTGGTTTCTATACAACCAGATAGTTGTGTATATGTTATTTAGAAAAAAATTCCTTTCTCCTTTTTTTTTTTTTTTATTACATTTCATTTTTTTTATATAAACCATTTTCTTTTCATTTTTTTTTTTTACTTAATTTCTAAGTGTCTTTTCCCCCCATCACTTTCTTTTTTTTATCCATACACTTTTGCAATTTATTTATATAGTACTTCTATCATTTGAGACCTTAGTTTGAATTTTAGTGGCCTAGTTTTTCTTTAGAGCACTGTCCCATCCTATGTACCTTGTCAATCTCTTTGTTAATTTCTTGTCCCTTCTCTTGTATCTCTTTCAGAATTGCTTTTGCAATTTCTTTCTCTTCTTTTTCTCTTGATATCTATGTACATACATATATTAAAAGCTCTTTTCCCCCGTATAAGGGAGGTAGCCAAAAAACAGACATAAAACCCACTCCCACCCATTTCATCCCTATCACACTCCACTCCCCTCCACCCTCTTCCCTCCTTCCTATCTTGACACCTCCTGGATGACGGGTCATCCCTGCATCTTGTCCACTGCCCTGGGTCAGAACATCATCCATATGCAACCATTCTCCATTCTCCTGTCTTCTGTCCTCTCCCGTCCTTCCTCAAAGCCCCTTTTACCCCATCCATCCATCTCCTGCTAGGTCACCCCCTCATGTTCACTCCTTCCACACCTCTTCACTCATTCTTTCCATGTGTCCAAATCATTCCAATACTCTTTCATCCACCCTACCTCCCAGCTCCCTCATTTCTCACTCTATCCAGCCTAGTAACCCCTATCATACTTCAGATACCTTCATCTCAAATACATTCAAACTCATTCTCTCTTCCTAACCGATGTTCCATGTTTCTGCCCCATACAGTGCTTTTCGTAAAATCACTCCATAAGTATCCTCTTAGCATCACATACTAAATGTCTATTTCTCATTAAACTTTTTAATCAACCAAGGTAATTACTTGCTTCTCTCAATCTACATTCTACCTCCACCTCCACTCCTCCCTTTCCTGCCACATTCGCACCCAAGTATCTAAAACTATCCACTTCCTCCAGTCTCTCTCCCTTAATACTCACTTCCAGTCTGCTGTCATTTTCTCCCCTTGTACATCTCATCACCTTACTTTTACCCACATTTATCTTCAACTTCCTTCTTTCACACACTTTCCCAAACTCTGTCACTAACTTCCTCAATCCCTCCTCTGATCCTGCTACAACCAGTGTTGTCCACAAACAACAGCTGGCTCACCTCCCACTATTCTCCATTTTCTTTAACCATCTCCAATCCCTGACCCACTACCCTTGCATTTACTTTTCACACCACCCCATCCATGTATAAATTGAACAGCCAGTGACATAACATATCCCTGATGAAGTCCCACCTTTACCTCGAACCATTCACTCTCTACATACCTAATCCTGACACACGCTCTACTCTTGTAAAAACTCTTGACAGCTCCTAAAAGCTTTCCTCCTATCCCATATATCTGCAGTACCTCCCACAGTGCCTTCCTGTCTACCCTGTCGTAAGCCTTTTCCAGATCCATAAAAGCCCATAACACATCCTTACCTTTTCCTATAGCTTACTCACATATCTGTCTTACCACAAAAATTTGATCTACGCAACCTCTACCTGTCCTAAATCCACACTGTTCCTCACCAATTACTCCCTCTGTTCCTCTCCTACTTCTCTCAATCAAGACCCTCCCATAAGCCTTCCCAACTACTCTTAACAAGCTAATCCCTCTGAAACTACTACACTCATACTTGTCCCTTTTTCCCTTATAAAATGGAACTATACAGGCACTCCTCCAGTCCTCTACCCTCTCTGAAACAAACATTAAATAAAATCACCAGCCAGTCCACCATAACTGTACCTCCTTTTTTCAGACATTCTGCATGATATCCATCCAGACCTGGTCCCTTACCTGCTCTCATCATCTTAACAAGTGCTTTCACCTCATCCTTCCTTATTTATCCTCCATTTTCCTCACTCATCATGGTCATTTTCTTAGCACTTCCCACTGCAACTACCTTTCCCTCCCTATCCTTCACATTTAGTAACTCCCTAAAATACTCTACCCACCTTCCTCTCACTGCCTTCTCTTCCATTATCATCTCTCCATCTGCACCTTTTACTTTTTCTTTACTTGATTTGCCTCCTCTTCCTCTCTTAATTTCTTTCCAAAACATCTTTTTATTATTTTCAAAATTTTCTGTCATACTCTTAATCCCATTTCATATTTGTTATCTTTGCCTCTTTTATCTTATGTTTTACTTCTCTTTTCTTTGTACCTCTCATCTGTGAATGCTCATCTCTTCTCTTCTAACTTTCCTTCATCATCCCACCCACATCTCCTTTCCCAGTTTTACCTTCATCCACATTAACCTTGAAGAAACCTCCTTTCACACTCCACTACACAATTACCTACCTCTTCATTTACTAGTATAGCCACCCCTTCTCTCCGTCGCCCTCTCTTCACTCCTGAGACCCTCCCTACTACATTCCCAAACTCACACTTGCCCCTCCCTCTCAACTTAATTTCACTCAAAGCCAATAAGTCCACCATTCTTCTAACAAACATACTGCCTATCTCTTCCCTTTTACTCTCATCTGTACTACATCCACACACATTAAAAGACCCAAACCTTAGGATACTGGTTGGAAAACTCCTAGGCCGTTTTATGGCTTTACTTTTTTTAGGAATGTCCCCTGTGGGGCTACAGGGAGGATGCCTATTCCTAATCCCTGTCCCATTTTTCTCACCTCTTACGATTCAAGTGGGAATACTTGGTGGCAGCATTCTATCCCCCACCACAGGGTAGGAAAAAAAAGGAAATGAATATTCAGAGAAATGGTACAGGACAGCTACAAAGGGTTGGGGGACAGCATAATGGAGGGATAGTCACAGTATAATAAAAGTGTCATCATTTCTCTTTGAAAAGAGTTCTCATCTATCACAGACAAAACGATGTGTGGCTACAGTCCGCAGGGGCACCATATTGACCCTAAAGTATCAACTGCATGCTACTTTGCCACAACAACATACAGGCAATACCATAAACTACAATGCACTTTTTTTTATCCACTGTGTCTCTGACCCAATTTTCTTTTTCCCTAATTACTATAATTACCATTTCTTTGGGATTTTCTTCCACTTGTTGCTGTCCTATTTCCTTAAAAGTTATCTTTTCATTTTCTTGTTCCACTTTCCATCCATCGATTTTTTATTTTTTGGAGATCCTCCTTAATTGTTTCTCTGACTTTCTCAGTCACCACTTGTATTTCTTTCACTTTTTTTCAAAACCTCATTTTTTTTTTTTTATCTTAATTTTTCATTCTTTCATTCTCACTTCTGACCATGTTTAATTCCTTCTTTAAATCATTAAGCTCCTTGTTTGTCTCGTCATAAGCTCTTTTAAGTTGAATTATTTCCCTATACATTGCCCTGTATACTTTTAGATCTATTAGTTCCTCTATCAAATCAGCAATATCCCGATATCTTAAGACATTTTTATACCTAGGTTCTCTATCCAATTCCAAACCTCTACCTAATATTCCACTTTCTTTTACAAACCCTGAAAATTCATAATTATCAACCTTTGAATAGCTTTTGGGGTTTCATTCATGAAAGATCATTTTGGTATTACCCCCAGCAGAGATTCCACTCTGCTAAAGTTGTTGGTTCACTATTTCTTCACCTTTATCACCCTCCATTTTATGTATTTAACACTACTACTGTAACAATTTTGTTATTTCAGTCACTTGGTATACACAACCCCTTTCCCATTCGTGAATACAACTAGTTGTTTCCAAATAGCTTAGCAAAAAAGAGCTGCACAGCAGCTCTTTTCCAGCTGTCCGATCCTGCCTGTGCCTTGCCTGTATTTACCTTGTATCTTACCGGAAGGGGAGCTACACTTGTCGTGTCCTGCCTTTGTATCTTGCAGTGTCTAGTTTGCTCTTAAATTCATGTATGGTTTTTGCACACACTATTGTTTTGTCCAGTTTGTTCCAAGTGTCCACCACTCTATGTGGAAAACTGTTCTTCAGATATCTTCTGTAACTACCTTTTTTGAGTTTCTCTCCATGTCCTCTTGTGTTTCTTTTGTCCCAATTTAACAAGTCCTCTCTATTGAGTATTTGCATGCCCTTCATGATTCTATAGATGGTCAATAGGTCACCTCTCTTCTTTGCTCCAAAATCAGTAACTACAATTTAGCCAATCTCTCTTCACATGACAAGTTTGAAAGTGCTGGAGCCATTTTTGTGGTTGCTCTCTGGATTCTTTCAATTTTCTTTATATTTTTTTGGTACTGGGTGACCATAATGTCGCCACATATTCCAGTCTAGGCCTTATTAGTGCAACTAATATTTTTTTTTAATAATTGTTTTGTCCAAATAGGTAAATGCCACTTTTATTGATCTTAGCAAGTTATAGGATTCTCCAAGAATTTTGTTTGATTATCAAGAGGACAAATTGTTTGAAATAATTACTCCCATATATTTTTTTAGATCCCACTTTCTTTACTTCCTTAGTTCCAATTTTATATTGTCCTAGTATTCTATTTCTAACTTTTTCCAAATTCCATTATGCTACACCTTTTAATGTTGAAGTCCACTTCCCATTTCTGACTCCATTTCCAAAACTTGTTAAGGTCTCCCTGTAGTGATTTCGAACCCATTTTGGTTTTTCCTTTCCTCAACAATTTAGCACAGTCTGCAAAGAAGCTCATGTGACATTCCACATCATCCATGTCATTCACATAAATAGCAAACAATATTGGAGCCAGTGCAGATCCTTGCGGAACTCCACTAATCACCTTCCAACCTGAATATTTTTCTCTGAGTACTACTCTCATCTTTCTACCATTCAGGAAATCCTCCATCCCATTTAGTAGGTTGCTTGTATCCCTCCTATGTTTTCCAATTTTTAAAATAATTTTTTGTGTAGTACCGTGTCGAAGGCTTTTTGTAAGTCTAGGAAAGCACAAATCAGCCCATCCATTCCTTTCTTGTATTATATCTATTAGTCTCACGTAAAAATAGATTAAATTTGTGGTACATGATCTTCCCTGTCTGAATCCAAGTTGTCTTGGGTTTATTATATTATTTTCTTCCAGGTGTTTTACCCATCTATTCTTGATAATTTTCTCACAAATTTTGGCTACAGTTTGTGAGAACAGTCAGTAATTGGTTGGTTCTTCTGTTTCCTCCTTCATATATTGGTACAATGTTGGCATTTTTCCAGTCTTTTGGTATTTTTCCTTCTTTAATTGAGCAACTTATTATATATATTTTGTCCATTTGTTCTTTGCATTCTTTTAGTGTCCAGTTTGCAATTCTGTTCATGCCATGCAATTTCCTATCAATGTTTGTTATTTGCTCCATTATTTCTTCTTGTATTTACCTAGTTGTATTTCAGGTCTCTTCTGTAACTGTCTTCTTTAATTTCTTTGTGTGTCCTCTTGTTTCTCTTTTGTCCCATTTTAATGGGTCATCTCTATCGAGAACTTCCATCCCCTTCATAATTCTGAAAATGGTCAACATGTCGACTCTTTCCCTTCTCTGCTCTAATGTTGACAGCTGTAATTTTTCCAATCTTTGTTCATATGTCAAATTTGATAGTGTGGGTGCCATCTTTGTTGCTACTCTTTGGATTCTTTCTAATTTCCTTGTGTTTTTCTCTGTGCTAGGTGCCCACATTGATATAGCATATTCTAATTTCAGTCTTATCAATGTAACAATTAATTTCTTAACCATCTCCTCATCCATGTAATCAAAGCCCACTTTCATTGATCTTAATAAATTGTAGGTCTCTCCAAATAACTTGTTTACATGTTTGTCGGGTGTCAAGTCACTAGAGATGATTACTCCTAGATCCCTCTCTGAGTTTACTTTCTTTACTACTTTGTTTCCAATCGTATATTTTCCCGAAAGTCTTTTACCAAACTCCATTATGCTACATTTCTTGATGTTGAAATTCATCTCATATTTCTGGCAATCTGCAATCTTCTTCTGTCTTCACTCTCGAGTAATTTAGCATCGTTGGCAAAAAAAAAAAAAAATTCATGTAACAATTTACACCTTTGTCCATATCATTTATATGGCAAACATTAAGGGAGCCAAAACAGTGCCTTGTGGGATGCCACTTTTTACATCTTCCCATTTTGAACTTTTGTCTCTCAGTACCACTCTCATTTTCCTCCCAGTTAACCTCTTCACTCTGGGGCACATCACACGTCTGGCAGCATTAGCTGCCCGACGTGCGATGTTGTGTCATAATAATCACATTATAAAAAATAAAGTCAGTGCTCATTCATTCATTCTCTTTCATCCGTGTATTTTGATAACCTTAGAAAATTGATGAAGCCAGTTTAGAGAGAATGGAGATTACATAGGTACGACTACAATAAATAGAATCAAGATGACAATGTCGGCATCATCGAGTACCCACTTGCTCCTCATGCCGCCTACGTAGGCGTCACCATATGGAAGTGGTTAAGAAGTCCTTCATCCATTCCAACAGTTTGCCTTGAATTCCTCCTATTTTTTCAATTTTGCTTATTAATTTTTTGTGTGGTACCTTGTCAAAAGCTTTCTGCAAATCCAGGAAGGTGCAGTCTGCCCATCCATCTCTTTCTTGTATTATCTCAATTAGTCTCGAGTAAAAGCAGATTAGATTGGTGGTGCACGATCTTCCACTTCTAAAACTAAATTGTTTGGGGTTTATTATTTTGTTTTCTTCCAAATGTTTGGTCCATCTGCACCTGATGATCTTTTTGCATATTTTTGCTACTGTACTTATTATTATTTTGCTCATGGGGGGAGATCATACTTCATTTCCTTCATTCCAATATGTACCTTCTCTCTAGTGAAAACAGACTTGAAGTGATTATTCATGACTTTGTCATTTCTAGATCTTCTGTGTATTCTGTATTTCCTTGGCATAGTTTCACCATTTCCTGTTCATTTTTAAGTTTACCATTCTTATATCTACAGAATAGCTTGGGTTGCTCTTTGCATTTTTTTTTTTTTTCCCTTTTTCCCTCCCTCCGCATTTTTACATACCCATTTCTATAGTTTACATATATTTGTGTGAATAATCTTTTGATGCAGCCAGAAGAGATTTCTCCCTGTCTTCCCTTTTTCTGCACAAGGGGGCAGAGAGGACAGGGTTGCCAATTAAATGAAGTGGCCTTGCTTTGAATGTGCTGTGTCTTGCAACATTGCTTTTGACCTAGGGCAGTGGGTGAGATGCAGAGATAACCCATCATCCAGGAGCCAAGAAAAGAGGGAGGGAATGGTGGTGAATGAGAGTGGAGTGTGTGGGGATGAAATGGGTAGGAGTGGATTTATGCCTTTGACTTTGGCTACTTCCCTTGTATGGGGGAAAAAGCCATTGGTATATGTATTATTATTATTGGTTTCTGCATTATGTTATGATTAATAATTAATTCCTTGGTTTACATTAGTTTGTGAGTGGATATTTCAATATGTGTCCTGAGTTATGCAAACCACTATTACAAAATAAGATGAATTTTATAATAATTCATGAACATGAAGAATGTTTCAGGTTTAAGTCTAAAGTTTATACTTATAGGGAAAATATGTATTGCTTGATCAGGGTTTCATTGTAGTAATGGTTTTCATGATTTGCAGAACATGTGTATTAGGGATACTCTGAAGCACCAAGTGTTTAAGTGAACCACAATGTGTAATATATTTTTCTTATAATTGTGAGAACAGGGTCAATACCATTGTCAAGTTGTAGAATGTGAATCAATGTTTAAGAAAAAAGTACCTCTCAGGTCAGCACAAACATAATATTGATACTGAAAGTACATTGGTGTTTAGAGAATGAGTGAACTGATGATATTAATTGTAATACTACAGTTCATCTTGAGTGTGTAGTATGCAGTGTTAAGATTGTTGTGTACACTGATATACAGTGCAGAGGCTATGTTTTTAAAATACTTACATCATGAGGAGCCTTTGGGACACAGCTAAACAAGCCTTGCCTCAGAACCTCAAACCTCCATCTGTGAACCAAACACAACCATTAGCCCCCCATAGTCACTGCTCATAAGCCCTCCACATTCCCAGGGAGGCTTAAATGTGACAGGCTTTTCTCTTTAGGAGTTCCTCTGTCTTTTTTCAATTAGTATTATAGAATTATATTTTACATGTTAATAGCTGTATGTGGAACACAATAATCAATTATCATGCTCCGTACTTTGCATGTAATTACATGGGTCTCATTTTGTGCATTGATTATAACTATTCAGTCTGTGCAGTGATATCCATGTAGCTCACTGCTCTCAAGTGCAATCATGCTAATTTTCAAAAGACAATGATACACTCGACTATAACAAGATTTTTCAAATTATTCTTTCACCTTGTTTAAACTGTGAGGTAAAAGAATTATTTTCTGAACAAAACAAATACTGAGGCAACACTAAGTTCATGAACATCTCTGCATAGCAGCTACAGGCACTTTATCCTTAGCAATAAGCATGTGTCCCAAATTATTACAAATTTTTCTCAACTCTGACAAAACTTCACTGGAAAGGAATCTGTAACCATTATGAATTATATGAAACTGCAGTAATATAAGCTTTGGAATAGTAATATGTAAAGGAATGGGACTTTGAGGTGCAAAGTATATGCAAAATCTGATTTAGTCTTAAAGTTCCAGAAAACTTATACAAAAGGAGGCAGTTAGACATTTCTTCCTTTTTGAAATGTCTATTTTTTTTTAACATTGTCTGCACTGTATATCAAACCTAATTACAATGTAACTTTTTTTCCCACTTGCTTGCTGTTACCCTCAAACCAAGTAATTATGCATGGGACAGGACCATCCTCATCCTTTTCATTCCCATCACATTCATCATTTCACTTCTTCCAGCTTAAACTATGTGAAAGTTGCACATCACTCCAAATCATATATAACTAACTTTTTATCCTTATTAATATAATTGAAAGTTACAACATTGCCTTGTGTGTAAGACCCAGTATCTGACCACTTCCTTGATTTTTGGCAAAGTATCATACCCATCTTGATCGTTAACTATTATTCATAGATAATTCTACTTCAACATATATACTAATACATTCATTACAAAGGTAGGCATTACAAATGAAATTTCACTTTTGCAACTGCAAGTCTGCAAACACGTCCCCTTACCTTCTCCTACAGCAATCTCGAAACTCCTTGACTTCTTCTGTTCTACAAATGTTAATCCACAATCATGAATTGTTTACCTTTCGGAACCATGTATTCAGTCTATTTTATTCTGGATATCATTACAGGATTTCAAGTACTTCATTCATTGAATTCAAGGTATTTTCATATTCACTGGATCAAAAAATTTCTAAGCAGTTTAAACACTGTCTCAAGTATTAGTACTGAATTATCTAATGGAATACATAATATATTAACTTTTACTTTAACAAAATATGTGCATATAATCTGGTAATCTATTTTCCTTTATTACAGCTCACTCATGGCAAGTTTATTCTGACAGTCACAAACACCATCCCACCTTTATTTGGTTAAAAATATATATTTTACAATATTAAATCATTATTAGACTCCTTTTTGCTACAATATATAAAAAGTACATACATATACCAAAGGCTTTTCCCACTTACAAGGGAGGTAGCCAAAAAACAAAGGCATAAAATCCACTCCCACCCATTCCTTTCTCTTATACTCCACTCCCATCCATGCCCCACCCACTCCCTTTCATGCATCACAGCATCATCCATACACAACCATTCTCCATTCAACCCTATCTTCTGTCTTCTCCCATCCTTTCTTAACAGACATTTCCCTCTTTCCCAGTCCCCTTTTACCCCATCCATCCATCTCATCCTTGGCTGCTCCCTCATGTTCACTCCTTCTACCTCTGCCTTCCACACATCTTTTACTAATATTTCTTCAATCATTCTTTCCATGTGTCCAAACCATCCCAATACTCTTTCATCATCCCTATCTCCCAACTCCCTCTCCACCCCATTCTCCTCCTCACCTTGTTTCTCACTCTTTCCAGCCTAGTAACCCCTATCATACTTCTCAGGCACCTCATCTCAAACAAATTCAAACTCCTTCCTCTTTTACGTTCCATGTTACTGCCCCATCCAATACTGTCAGCACAATCACTCCTTCATACAATCTCCTTTTAGCATCCATTACTAAATGTCTATTTCTCATTACACTTTTTAATCACTCAAGGTATTTACTTGCTTCTCTCAATCTACATTCTACCTCCACCTCCACTCATCCCTTTCCTGCCACATTCTCACCCAAGTACCTAAAACTATCCATTTCCTCCCATCTCTCTCCATTAATACTCACCAGTCTGCTGCCACTTTCTCCCCTTGTACATCTCATCACCTTACTTTTACCCACATTTATCTTCAATTTTGTTCTTTCACACACCTTCCCAAAATCTATCACTAACTTCCTCAATCCCTCCTCTGATCCTACCACAAGCACAATGTTGTCAGCAAAGAACAACTGACTTATCTCCCAGTTTTTTCAATTTTCTTTATCCATCTCCAATCCAACCCATTACCTTTGTATTTACCACTCACACAACCCCATCCATGTATAAATTGAATAGCCAAGTCAACATAACACATCCCTGATGAAGTCCCACATTCACCTCAAACCATTCACGCTCTCCATTTCTGATTCTAACACAAGCTCTACTACTCTCATAAAAACTCCTGACTACTCTTAAAAGCTTTCCTCCTATCCCATATATCTGCAATAACTCCCACAGTGCCTTCCTGTCTACTCAGTCATAAGCCTTTTCCAAACCCATAAAGGCCCAAAAAACATCCTTAGCTTTTCCTAAGACTCTCATATATCTGTCTTACCACAAAATTTTGATCCATGCAACCCCTCCCTATCCTAAACCCACACTGTTCCTCACCAATTACTCCCTCTGTTCCTCTCTTAATCCTCTCAATCAAGACCTTCCCATAAGCCTTCCCAACTGCACTTAACAAACTGATCCCTCTGAAACTACAACACTCACACTTGTCCCCTTTTCCCTTGTAAAGTAGAACAATACAGTAAATAGATAAATAAAAAATAAATTATTATGCCGACTTATGAGCATGATTTACAGTTTGTGAAAATATTTCAATCGATTTAAAACCAGAAATTTTCCATGTCTATTGCAACCACAACACTGAAATCACTGTATTAATTCCACAATAGTGAAATAAACAGTTTGTGGAATTGAGTACAGAAGTGCTCCCTAACCTTTACCACCTCTTAGGCTCCACATTTTCAGCATGTTGTTGTCCCAAGGGATAGAAGTACTGATTATTGCTGATGAAATATAAATACAAATACTCTTATCAGCCTTAAATGAATATTAAACCTGTTCTACATTTAACCATGACCAATTTCCCCATTTGGTTCTTTGCCCAACCTACATATGACCATATGAACATATATATTAAACTCCAAAATAATGACTTACATTTTCCATTTTAACAATTTAAAATGTAAAATAATCCCAAATTTACACAGCCAAAATATTTACATAAAAGATGTGCTATTAAAACCACATTGGTATGACTGCATTCAAGTCGCCATCCTGTATTAAAACAGTACCAACACAAAATTGGCCTGGCAACAGATTGCATTCCAACTGCCCCTGATGCAGCCACTATATAAAGAAACAGAAGCTTACTGGACTACTCACCCAGACAAGCTAGGCAACAACAACAGAGCAGCTCATTCTACACTATCCAGTTCTCACCTTTCCCAGACAACACACAAGACCTAGTGAAGGGCAGGGATGGGGAGTTGAAGGATTTTTGACAAGTTGAGGAATAAGTTTCTGGATCACAAAATCAGCTTGATTATAATTTGACATATACTATACTGTACTGTTTCTTAAATAAAAAATAAATACATAAAATAAAATAAAAAAAAAACTTTTTACACATTAAACACATATGAAAAACTTCACATGCATGTATGTATGGGATCAATAATGGGTACCTGAGTGGTCCTGCAAGATGGACATCATAGTGAATCATCTCCTTGCTGCCTATCTTTAAAACCAATCAACATCCTCATCTCCAAATGGAGGTCCCCAAGGGGTAGACACATGGTCTCTGGACTTGGCCCAGGATGCCTATCAACTTCAGCTGTATTTACCTCCCCTTTTAAAGGGAGCTGAGAATCGGAAACTGCTTCCCTCCACCTACTACTATAAGCCAACAATGAAGAAAATGTCTCACACTAACATAAAACAGAGAGTGGTCCCAGATAGATTTATGGATTAGTCCAAGGAGTGTTACCAAAAAATGCGGGCTTCCAATCAGTAAAATTTGAGAATGGTTGTGTATGGATGATGCTGTAATGCATAGAAGGGAGTGGTTGGAGGATGAGGATGTGTATTTCCCTAGTTATATTTATGTAGTTGTATTTTGCGGGAGAAGAGTATGCTTGTAGTGACCCACAGTTGTATCTTTCCGCATCCAGTTCTTTCTTAAAATCATGTATATTTTAAGCAATCACTGTTTTCTCTTTCAATTTAGTCCATGTATCTACTCTGTGTGGAAAGCTGTTCTTTTTCAAATCTCTTCTGTAACTGCCCTTCTTAAGTTTCTTCTTGTGTCCTCTTGTATTTCTTGTCCCATTTAAGTAGGTCATCCCTATCAAGGATTTCCATCCCTTTCATAATTCTGTAGATGGTTATCAAATAGCCTCTTTCTCTTTTTTGTTCCAGCGCTAGTAACTTTAGTTTGTCCAATCTTTGTTTGTATGTTGACTTGCTAAGTGTTGGTACCATCTTTGTCAATGCTCTTTGAATTCTAGTTTCTTTATGTTTTTTATTGTACTACTGTATATTTCCGTGTATATGACGACCTTTGTATAAGACGAGGTACAAAATTAGAGCAATTTTTTATGAATTTATCTCATATCGGTAGTATAAGACGACTGCTAAATTACAAAAGCATCAGTGTATCAAACCTACCGTACAAAGAGAATTGTTTTGATTATGTTTATCAGCTGTTTTTTTCCGCTTTTTTTCTTTTCTTTCTCATTACACTGTATCCTTATACCAGATAAATTACTTACCGTATCCTTATAAATTCAAAATAAATGAAATAACAAAGCAAATCACGTATCATGATTTTCTGAGAACACACGTCAACTAACAAAAACGATTTGTTTACGTTCCTGGTTCGACGTTTAAAGATAACGTTAGGTATCAATGGAACGAGTGGATGACGAATGGAGAGAAGTCATTTACAAAAGGTGGAGCTATGCGTAGTGCATCACTTGATGTTCTCTGCGAGTTTGTTATTAAAGCTTGGGAAAGTGTTAAGGTCGAAAGTATCGTAAAATCTTTTTAAAAATTTGGAATCTCTAATGCCATGGATGGCACTGAAGATGATTTATTGTATGAAAGTGATGACGAAGCCAAAGTCGACTCACCGGAACCGGACTGGGATCCCTAAGATGACGGCATATTTGAGGAATCTTGTGATATGTTCGAACAACTTTTCGAAACAGAGAGTGATGATTGTGACGAGTTTGAAGGGTTTTATATAAATAAATAAAGAAATAAAGTTTTATAATGTTTTAAGTTTTAAATGTAATGTAATTTTATTGAAAATAAAGGTTTTAGAAATACGTTTGATGTGTAATATTGATGATGATTAGAAATTAAGTTTTATAATTTTATAATTTTTAAATTTTCTATGTTTTAAATGCAACTACTGTAATATATTCTTTATTGATAAATAAACGTTTTATGTACTGTAATCCAAAATTGTTATTTTCAGTCTTAAAAATTACTGAAAAGTTAGCGAAAGAAAAAGGTTGCGGTCTCACTAAACGTCGACCAAAGTCGACCAACGCCGACCAAACCCAAACAATAACGGCTTTTGCTCAAATGCATATAATTATGTATTAAAATTAGCATATGGTTGCATTATATGACCTATTTTCTTTAAAATGTGTGATTTTCATGTAATTTGATCAAAGAGAAGTTACGCTTTTATCCTCTGCAAAATTACCAAAGTCGCCCAACGCCGACCAAACACAAACAATGACGGCTTTTGCTCAAATGCATAATTTTATATAAAAATTAGTATTTGGTTGTTGTTGTTGTTGTCGTTCCCTAGACTGTCTGTCCGAGCAGTCCCGTCTCCCCAAGGAATGCCATAGCCGAAACTGGGTTTACCCACAAATCCTTTATAGAGCGTATGGTGTGTTGTTTGCGTGCATGATTGTGTATAATGCATTCTTCCATTATGTGTTGTATGGTATGGGGTGAAGTGTTACATCCTGGGCAGCTGTTCACAACGCGGTCATCCAGCCTCTTCTGGCAGCTTAGAAGTGCTGGGTGGTGACCGCACCGCAGTCTGGCCAAGTGGACTCTGTCCTTTCGTGGGAGAGAGGATTCAGAAGGGTGGATATCAGGGGGTCTGGCATGCAGCAGTGTGTTGTCTTTCAGTGTGTTAATGGAGCGGTGAGTGATATGATTATGAATATGTTTCCGGAGGCTGGTATTTGGTGGTTGTGGAGGAAGAGAAGAGAGTATCTGTGCGTGATAAAGGTCTTTGGGTGTTGTTTTAATGTTTCTTGGTGTGTGTGTGTGTTCTGCTATGTAGTGTAGCGGGTGTAATGTGTTTGTGGTGGCTGCGGCAAGTGTTTGTGTGCCTCTCATGTCGAGGTGGTCCTTGACTTTGAGGACTTTTGTTTCATGGTGTAAATGGTCTGTAGGTGTTGTATTTGTGCAGCCTGTAATTGTTTTTAGGGCTTTGTTTTGTATGATTTGAAGGGTGTTGTGGTGTGTCTCACTGAGATTAGGAGCCCATGCAGGACTCGCATAATTCAACACTGAGCGTATGCATTGTTTGTATATTGTTATATTAGTTTCTTTGTTTTGTCCAAATGTTGTTCCAGTGATTGACTTAAGTGTGTTAAGTCTGGGTGTGCATTTGTTTTTTATGTTTGTGATGTGTTGTTTGAAAGACATGGATGTATCGTATGTTACACCAAGAATTTTCGGTGTGTTTGTGTGTGGTATTAAAGTGTTGTTGATATAGAGATGAGGTATGTATTTGTGTTCTTTTGTCCAGTTGGTGAGAAGTGTTGCTGTAGATTTGGTTGGAGCTATTTTGAGTCTGTTTGTGATGAACCATGTGTTGAGTGTGTCAAGGTATGGCTGGATTATTTCTGCAGCTTTGTCTGTGTTATGATGTGTGCATGTGATTGTTATGTCGTCTGCGTAGGAAGAGATTTGTATTTCTGAGGTGTCTGGCGTGGGTAAGTCATGCATGTATAGATTAAATAGTGTGGGGGATAGAACCGAGCCCTGTGGTACTCCGTTCTTAATGTTTCTGATGTGCGATGATTGGCCATTATATGACACGTAAGCATTCCTACCTGCCAGATAATTGGCCAGCCATTTTTTGGTGTTATTGTGCATGTCTGTGTTATGTATTTTATATGTTAGGTTGTGGCGGGGGATAGCATCAAAAGCTTTACTAATGTCTAATGTTATAAGAAGTGTTCTTTGGTGGGGCCTATCTGAATTGATGCCATCTAAAATTCTTTGTGTGAGGTTTGTCAGAAGAGTGTTTGTGGAGTGTAGTGGCCTAAAACCGTGTTGTGAGTCAGCAAGGGGAATATGTGGTGTGACAAGTTTAAGTATTAGGCGTTCAATGACTTTAGAGGGGGTGCAGAGAAGTGTGATTGGACGGTGCGATGTTGGGATTGTTGGGTCTTTGTTCGGTTTTGGAATGGTGATTATTTTACCATGCTTCCAGATGTCGGGTATAGTGTTGTGTGAATAGCTGTAGTTTGCAATGTTTGTGAGTGCATGTATACCTTGTGGTCCAATGTGTTTTAGGTGGATGTTGCTTATGTTATCAGGGCCACAGGCAGATGAGTGCTTGAGACTATGTATTATGAGTTTTGTCTGACTGTCTATGAAGGGTTAGTATTTTGGTTGCATTATTTGACCTATTTTCTTTAAAATGTGTGATTTTCATGAAATTTTATCAAAGAAGTTACGTTTTTATCACCTGCAAAATTACCAAAGTCGACCAACGCCGACCAAATTATGCATTTGAGCAAAAGCAGTCATTGTTTGTGTTTGGTCGACTTTGGTCATTTTGCAGAGGATAAAAACGTAACTTTTCTTTGATCAAATTACATGAAAATCACACATTTTAAAGAAAATTGGTCAAATAATGCAACCATATGCTAATTTCTATATAAAATTATGCATTTGAGCAAAAGCTGTCATTGTTTGGGCTTGGTCGGCTTAGGTCGACTTTGGTCGACGTTTAGTGAGACCGTTAAAAGTACCGTAATTTCATTAATATAGAATTATTCCTCAAATTTATTAACAATTGCAATTTACTATAAAGATATGCCAATAATATATAAGGTAAATATGGTTTAATTACCTTTATTACCAGTTCTTATCATAATATGAATAATTTCCTGTGTATCTGTGGTTATCGGCAGGCTAGCCTACCAAGTCATCTCACGTAGAATTCAAGGTCTGATTTTTATAATGGTAGTATAAGACGACCCCCAATTTTAAGGGGTGAATTTTTGGATTTTAG
The DNA here is from genome assembly GCF_046742065.1 of Oratosquilla oratoria. NCBI lineage: Eukaryota > Metazoa > Arthropoda > Malacostraca > Stomatopoda > Squillidae > Oratosquilla > Oratosquilla oratoria. Next base: position 2,024,103 of record NW_027467710.1, read on the forward strand.
GGTCGTCTTATACATGGAAATATACGGTAGGTGTCCATAGTGATGCTCCATATTCTAATTTTGGTCTTAGTGTAACTAGTATTTTCTTTACCATTTCCTCATCCATGTAGTCAAAGGCCACTTTCATTGAACATATTAAATTGTAAGTTTCTCCAACTATTTTGTTTACATGTTTGCCTGGTGTCATGTCATTTGAGATAATTACTTCTAGGTCTCTTTCTGAGTTTACTTTTGTAACTTCCTTTGTAGCAATTTTGTATTAACCCGATATTCTATTTTCACTTTTTCCAAATTCCATTATACTACATTTCTTAATGTTGAAATTCACTTCGTTCTTTATACTCCATTTCCTGACTTTACCCAGGTCTTCTTGAAAAGATCTGCAATCTTTTTCTTTACTCTCTTTAATATTTACCTAGTTGTATTATACGGGAAGGGAGCTATGCTCGTGGTAACCCGTCTTTGTATCTCTCAGCATAAATTTTTTTTCTTAAAATCTTGAATAGTGTTTGCACACACTGTTTCTTTGTCTAATTTGTTCCAAGTATCTATCACTCTGTGTGGGAAGCTATTTTTTTTTCAGATCTCTTCTGTAATTATCTTTTTTTAGTTTCTTTTTGTGTCCTCTTGTTTTTCCATTGTCCCATTTCAATAAGTCATTCTTATCTAAGATTTCCATTCCTTTCATAATTCTAGTTAGTAAGTCTCCTCTTTCTCTTCTTTGTTCCAGAGTTGGTAATTCTAATTTGGACAGTCTTTGTTCATATGTCATTTTGGAAAGAGTTGGTGCCAGTTTTGTTGTTGCTCTTTGTATTCTTTCTAACTTCTTTTTGGTACTGGGTGTCCATAGTGTTGCTGCGTACTCGAGTTTTGGTCTTATTAGTGTAGTTAAAACTTTTTTTTTATATAATTTCCTTGTCCAAATAGGCAAAGGAGTTTATATAACATTCAATTCCTTCATCCATGTTATTCATATAAACAGCAAACATTACCGGAGCCAATACGGATCCTAGGGGTCTCCACTTATCATATTTACTCAATTTGAGTTCTTTTCTCTAAGTACCACTCTCATTTTTCTTCCATTCAAGAAGTCTTTCATCCATTCCAATAATTTTCCCTGTATTCCACCTATTGTTTAAATCTTTCTTAGTAGCTTTTTGTGTGGTACTTTGTCAAATGCCTTTTGTAAGTCCAGGAAGGCACAGTCTGCCTAGTCATTTCAATCTTGTATTATTTCTACCAATCTTGAGTAAAAACATATTAAGTTTGTAGTACATGATCTTCCACTTCTAAATCCAAATTGGTTGGGGTTTAGTATTTTGTTCTCTTCAAAGTGTGTCCATATATTTTTAATAACTCTTTCGCATATTTTTGCAATTGTGCTTGTAAGGGATACCGACCTATAGTTTGTTGGATTTTCTTTATCTCCTCCCTTATATATTGGTATTATATTTCCATTTTTCCAATCTTGTGGTAGTTTTCATTCTTTGAGTGAGAAGTCAATTATTTTGTGTGTTTCATCTGTGAGTTCATCTATACATTATTTTAATATCCAGTTCGCTATTCCATCTGGCCCATGTGACTTTCTGACATCAAGTTTCTTAATTTGGTCCCTTGTTTTTTTCTGCATCACTGACTTAAAATGCCTGGTCATTACTTCAGCCATTTCTACATCTTCTGTGTATTCTTTATTCCCTTCATGCAGTTTCACTTTTTCATGTTTGCCTTTCAGTTTATCATTTACATATCTGTAAAATAGTTTAGGTTATCTTTGCATTTTCCCATTATATCTCTTTCATAGTTTCATTTTTCCTCTCTGCGTATGTCTACATATTCATTTCTCAGTTTGATGTATATTTGCCATTTAGTCACTTTTTTGTCTCTTTTTCCATTTTTTCCAAGCTTTGTCTCTTCTATCTTTAGCATCCCTACATTTTTTATTATACCAACACTTCATGTACACCCTTTTCTGTTTCTGCTTAGGCAAATGTTTATCTGTTCCCTCCTTATATATTTATTTAAAAAATTTCCATTTCTCTTCCATCTTTGTTTCATCATTTGCAAATTTTTCCTAGTTAGCAGTTTGGGGAGAGAGGGGGAAGGGAAAAAAAAAAAAAAATCCAAGTTTTACAAAGTCAGTTTTGTTATACAGTAATCTTCCTTCTCTGTTTCTCGTTCTTTCTCACCACATTTTGTTCCTTAAACTGGAACTCTATTAGTATGTGGTCACTTTTTCCAATTGGTGTCTTATAGTTTATTTCTTCCACAATTTCAGGCTCAGAGGTGAATATCAAGTCTAGTCTCGATGGTTCTTCATTTTGTCTGTATCTAGTGTTTTCTTTGACACCCATCGAGTCAATGTGTAATCAATGGTCATATCCAGTAGGATGTTGACCCAGTGTTCCTCTCCACCTCCCATTGTCAATTCTTCCCAATTTCTTTCCCGTGCATTAAAGTCACCCATAATTACTATGTTTTCTTCATATTTCAGTGTCTCTGTTAATTCATTTTTTGTGTCTTAGGTAATTTTTGTGTGTTCACTGTCAGTCCAAGTCTTAGTTTTTGAGCTTTCTACTTTTCATACTGCTATTTTTGACTCTGTGATCAATTCCACATTATCCTTTCCTTCTGTTGCCTTTATTACATTGAGGTCCTTTCTAGTCAATAGCATGACTCCTCCCCCCCTGTTTGTCCATTCTATTTTTTGACCACCATACTTGATTGTATAGGACCTTTTAGTTTTGTTTCCACAATTCCCATTATGTCTGGTTTCTTTATTGACAAATAGTAGTTTAATTAATTTATTCCAGAAATCATACCATCCATGTTTGTATATGCCACTTTTAATTTTTTCTTTTCTTCTCTCTTTTTTTGGTTTGTTTCCATTTTTCTGATGTACCATTTTCTCAGTCTCAGATCCAGCATTCTCAAAAAAAAAAAAAAAAAAATCACTCTATTCTTTTCTCGTTTTTTTCCTTGGCTTCACTTCTCAGTGCCCTATCTTTCTCTATTTCCTCTTCATTCATTTCCTTTTTTATCCATATATTTTTGTATATTTCACTGATAGTTTTGCTGCTTTTGATAGTATTCCACTATCATTTGAGTTCTTAGTTTGATTTTCATTGGTCTGTAGTTGATTTCCTTTTATAGATTCTGTCCCTCATTTTGAACCACTTTTAGTATCTCCTTCACAATTTCTTTCTCTTCTTTTTCTCTTTGGTATTTGCATACATTGTGTTTCTCGTTGATACAATAAACCACAATGCATTTCTTTTTGTCCACTGTGTCTCTCCCCGTCTGGGGTATTGGCTGCTTGTTATTGTGGCAAAGTAGCATGCAGTCGATACTTTAGAGTCTATATGGGGCGCCTCTACGGACCAGAGCCACACATCATTTTGTCTATGATAGAAAAAAACTCTGTTCATAGAGAAATGATGACACTTTTATACTACGACTGTCCCTCCGTTATGCTGTCCCCCAACCCCTTGTTGCTGTCCTGTACCATTTCTCTGAGTATTCTCTTTCTGTGATGGGGGAATTCCCTATGGTGGGGGAAAAGAATACTGCCACCAAGTATCCCACTTGGATCGTAAGAGGCGAGAAGAAAGGGACGGGGAGTGGGACTAGGCATCCTTCTCCCTGTAGCCCCACGGGGCATATATCCTAAAAACAAAAGAGAAGGCATAAGGGGTGCTGGAGGGCCTCGGACCAGCACCCTAAGGTTTGGGTCTTTTAATGTGCGTGGATGTGGTACAGATGAGAGTAAAAGGGAAGAGATAGGTAGTATGTTTGTGAGAAGAAAGATGGATGTGTTGGCTTTGAGTGAAACTAAGTTGAAAGGGAAGGGTGAGTGTAAGTTTGGGAGTGTAAGTGGGAGGTTATCAGGAGTGAAGAGAGGGCGAGGGAGGGAAGGGGTGGCTATTCTCGTAAGTGAGGAGATAGGTAAACAGGTAGTGGAGTGGAAGGAGGTTTCCTCAAGGATAATGTGGATGAAGGTGAAACTGGGAAAGGAGATGTGGGTCTTTGTAAGTGCATATGGGCCTGGCAGTGAGAAGAGCGTGGAAGAAAGGGAGGACTTTTGGATAGATTTAAATGAGTGCATAGAGGGTTTAGGAAGAAATGTCAATGTAATAGTACTGGGAGACCTTAATGCTAGGGTGGGAAATGGTCCAATTGATGGAGTGGTTGGGAAGTGTGGAGTTCCAGGAAAGAATCGAAGTGGAGAGTTGATGGTGGAAATGTGTCTAGAAAGAGTTGATGATAGCAAATACAGTGTTTCGGAAGAAAGTCAAGCATAAGTACACATGGGAGAAGGTGGTGGAGGGAAGGGTGGTAGATAGAGCACTAATGGATTATGTAGTGGTAAATAGGATTATGATAGGAAGAGTTAAGGATGTACATGTGCTAAGGGGAGAGGGTGGGGGAATATCAGATAATTTTTTGGTGGAAGGTAAGTTGAGAGTGGAGGATAGATGGAGAAAGAGGAAAGGGACAAAAGGTAGGGAGGTTCTTAGAGTGAACTCCTTGAATGAAAAGGAAAAGGAGGAGTATGAAAAGAAGCTGAAGGGGGAGTGGGAGGGAGTAAAGGATGGAGCAGAGATGGGTGTAGAGGAGGAATGGGGATGGTTCAAGGAGGGAGTCTTAAAGTGTGCAAGGATGGTGTGTGGAACAAGAAGGACAGGGGGAAATAGAAGAAAGGGTAGTGAATGGTGGGATGAGGAAACAAAGAAGGTTGTAGAAGAGAAGAAGCGAGCATTCACAGATTGGTTACAAAAGAGGACGGGGGAGTCATATGAGACGTACAAAGAAAAGAAAAGAGAAGTAAAGCAAAAGGTAAAGGAGGCAAAGAGGAGAGCAGATGTGAAATGGGGTAAGAGTATGACAGAAAATTTTGAAAGTAATAAAAAGATGTTTTGGAAAGAAATTAAGAGAGGAAGAGGAGGTGAATCAAGTAGGGAAGAAAAGGTAAAAGGTGCAGATGGAGAGATGATAATGGAAGAGAAGGCAGTAGGGGAAGATGGAAAGAATATTTTAGGGAGTTGCTAAATGTGAAGGAGGATAGGGAATGAAAGATAGCTGCAGTGGGAAATGCGAAGAAAATGAGAGTGATGAGTGAGGAGAATGGAGGAGAAATAAGGAAGGATGAGGTGAAGGCAGTTGTTAAGATGATGAAAGCAGGTAAGGCACCTGGTCTGGATGGATGCCATGCAGAATGTCTGAAAAAGGGAGGTTCAGTGATGGTGGACTGGTTGGTGAGGTTATTTAATGTTTGCTGGAGAGAGGGTAGAGTGCCGGAGGACTGGAGAAGTGCCTGTATAGTTCCTCTTTACAAGGGAAAAGGGGACAAGTGTGAATGTAGTAGTTTCAGAGGGATTAGCTTGTTAAGTGTAGTAGGGAAGGCTTATGGGAGGATCTTGATTGAGAGGATTAGGAGAGGAACAGAAGGAGTAATTGGTGAGGAATAGTGTGGATTTAGGACAGGTAGAGGTTGTGTAGATCAGATCTTTGTGGTAAGACAGATATGTGAGAAAGCTATAGGAAAGGGGAAGGATGTTTTTTGGGCTTTTATGGATCTGGAAAAGGCTTATGATAGGGTAGACAGAAAGGCACTGTGGGAGGTTATGCAGATTTATGGGATAGGAGGAAAGCTTTTGGGAGCTGTCAAGAGTTTTTATGAGAGTAGTAGAGCTTGTGTCAGGATTAGAAATGGAGAGAGTGAGTGGTTTGAAGTAAAGGTGGGACTTCGTCAAGGATGTGTTATGTCGCCCTGGCTGTTCAACTTATACATGGATGGGGTGGTGCGAGAGGTGAATGCTAGGGTAGTGGGTCAGGGAATGGAGATGGTTAAAGAAAATGGAGAAAAGTGGGAGGTGAGCCAGCTGTTGTTTGCGGACGACACTGCGCTTGTGGCAGGGTCAGAGGAGGGATTGAGGAAGCTGGTGGCAGAGTTTGGGAGAGTATGTGATAGAAGAAAGCTAAAGATAAATGTGGGTAAAAGTAAGGTGATGAGATGTACAAGGGGTGAAAGTGGCAGTAGACTGGAAGTGAACATTAAGGGAGAGCGACTGGAGGAAGTGGATAGTTTTAGATACTTGGGTGCAAGTGTAGCAGGAAAAGGTGGAGTGAAGGTGGAGGTAGAATGTAGATTGAAAGAAGCGAGTAAATGCCTTGGTGGATTAAAGAGTGTAATGAGGAATAGACATTTAGGAATGGATGCGAAGAGGAGACTGTATGAAGGAGTGATTGTGCCAACAGCACTGTATGGGGCAGAAATGTGGAACATAAGAGAAGAAGAGAGAAGGAGTTTGAATGTGTTTGAGATGAGGTGTCTGAGAAGTATGGTGGGGGTTACTAGGCTGGATAGAGTGAGAAATGAGGAGGTGAGGAGGAGAACAGGGGTGAAAAAGGAGCTGGGAGATAGGGTTGATGAAAGAATATTAGGATGGTTTGGACACATGGAAAGAATGAGTGAAGAAAGACTAGTAAAAGAGGTATGGAAGGCAGATGTGGAGGGAGTGAACATGAGGGGACGTCCTAGGATGAGGTGGATGGATGGGGTGAAGGGGGCTTTGGGGAAGAGGGGAATGTCTGTTGAGGAAGGAAGGGAGAGGACGGAAGACAGAGGTGAGTGGAGAATGGTTGTATATGGATGATGCTGTGATTGCATGAGGAGGAATGGGCGGGGGGGTGGGGTAGTATGTGTGAGTAAATTTTGACGCAGCCCGAAGAGATTTCTCCCCGTCCTCTCCTTATATGCAAGGGGGGACGGAGAGGGGGGGTCGCCGATTAAATGAAGCGGCCTTGCTGTGGATGTGCTGTGTCTTGCGACACTGCTTCTGACCCAGGGCGGTGGGCAAGGTGCAGGGATGACCCGTCATCTAGGAGGTGCTCAGATGAGAGGGAGGGTGGGAGGGGTGTGGAGTGTATTTAGGGATGAAATGGGTGGGAGTGTTTTTATGCCTTTCCCTTTTTGGCTACCTCCCTTGAAAGGGGGAAAAAGCCTTGGTATATGTATGTATGTGTCTCTCACCCCATTTTCCTTTTCTTTGATCACCTTGATCACTGTTTCCTTTGCATTCTCTTCAACCTGCTGCTGTACTATTTCTTTGAATGAGAGTTTTTTATTTTCATGTTCCTGTTTCCACTGATTTATTTTGTTCAGATCGGTCTCCTTGATTGATTCTTCCATCTTTTCAGTTACTGCTTGTAATTGTTCATTAATCTCATTCTTCAGTTCTTCTTTTGTATATCTAACTTCATTTACCTTTCTTTCATTTTCCTTTTTGATCACACTCAGTTAACTTTTTAGATTGTTCGTCTTAGTATCACCTCGTTAGTTGTGCGTAAGTTGGATACCTCTAGTTGTAAAGCTTTATGGTCTAATCTTAAATCAATCAATTCGTTTGCTAAGTTGTCAATTTCTCAATTCCTTATTGCTCTGCAAATCCTAATATCTCTATGTCCATAGTTTTATCCATTGATTCCCCTTGCCTCCTAAATCCCAAAATATAAATCATAATTGATATAACTGCTAGTCGCCCACAGAGTAACATTTAAACACTTTTTTTTTTTTTTTTTTTTTTTAAATAATAATTCCCAATGGGGACTCAACTCTGGATATATCCCCTCTTGGTTCATTCATTGATCCTTATTTGTTCTTTGTTACTTTCCATTTTGTGCTAAAACTATGATTCTAAGAACTGGACCGGTTACATACCTTGTAGGTCTCATGAATTCATATTGTTTTTCGCCTAAATTGACAAGTGGTTTTTCATGTTCTAGCAACAAACAGCTAGTGCGGTGCTCACTCTTTGCACCTCCTTCCTCTGCCACTGCTTATGACTGAGTGTATTTACCTAGTTGTATTTTATGGGATGAGAGCTATGCTTGTAGTGACTCGTTTTCATATCTCTCTGCATCCAGTTTATTCTTAAAATCTTGTATAGTTTTGGCATTCACTGTTTCCCCATTTTGTTTGTTCAAAGCATCAATCACTCTATATAGGAAGCTATTCTTTTTCAAATCTCTTCTGTAACTGTCCTTCTTTAGCTTCTCATATACTCTTGTTTCTCTTCTGTCCCATTTTTATAAGTTGTCTCTATTAAGAATTTCCATCCCTTTTCATAATTCGGTAAATGATCAACAAATCACTTCTTTCTCTTCTCTGTTCCAGTGTTGATAGATGTAATTTATCCAATCTTTGTTCGTATGTCAAATTTTAGAATGTAGGGGCCATTTTTGTCACTGCTCTTTGAATTATTTTTAATTTCCTTTTTTTTTTTTTTTTTTTTTTTGTACTAGATGCCCATAGTGTCACAGTATACTCCAATTTAGGTCTTATCAGTGCAACCACTATTTTCTTTACCAATTGTTCATCCATGTTGTCAAAGGCCACTTTCATTGATCTTAATAAGTTATAAGTCCATCCAACTAATTTATTGACATGTTTATCAGGTGTCAAGTCACTTGAGGTAATCACTCCCAGGTCCCTTTCCGAGTCGACTTTTTAAACTTCCTTGGTACCAATTATATATTGACCCGATATTCTATTTTTACTTTTTCCAAATTCCATTATACTACATTTCTTTATGTTAAAGTTCACTTCACACCTCTGACTCCATTCCCATATTTTTTCTAGATCTTCTTGTAGCGATCTGCAGTCTTCTACTGTGCTTACTCTCTTGAGTAATGTGGCATCATCAGCAAAGAAGTTCATGTAACACATCACTCTCTCATCCATACCAGTTATATATATTGCAAACATTAAAGGAGCCAATACAGAACCTTGCAGGACACCACTTATCACATCTTCACAGTTTGAGTTTTTGTCTCTAAGTACCACTCTAATTTTTCTCCCACTTAAGAAATCTTTCATCCATTCCAGAAGCTTACTTTGTATTCCTATTATTTCAATTTTTCTTATTAGCTTTTTATGTGGTACTTTTTCAAAAGCCTTCTGTAAGTCCAAGAAGTCACAATCTGCCCAGCCATCTCTTTCTTGTATTATCTTTATTAATCTTGAGTAAAAACATTAAGTTTGTGGTACACAATCATCCACTTCTAAAGCAAAATTGTTTAGGGTTTAATATTTCATTCTCTTCCAAGTGTTTGATCCATTTCCTCCTGATAAGCTTTTCACATATTTTTGCTACTGTGCTTGTAAGGAATACTGGTCTGAAGTTTGTAGGATCGTCTTTGTTTCCTCCTTTATATATTGGTATGATGTTTGCATCTTTCCAATCTTGCAGTATCTTTCCTTCTTTGAGTGAGAAGTCTATTATCTTGTATAATTTGTCTGTTAGTTCATCTATACACTCTTTCAGTATCCAATTTGCAATTCCATCTGGTCCATGTGATTTCCTAACATCTAGGTTTTTTATTTGGTCTCTTATTTCTTTCATTTTAGGGTATCTTTCTCATCCATCTTCCCAAATTCGTGAGCTCTCAATTGTAAAAGCAGACCTGAAATGTATGATCATAACTTCAGCCATTTCTATGTCATCTATATATTCTTTATCTCCTCCACGCAGTTTTACAATTTCGTATATGTCTTTTATCATTTACATATCTGTAAAAGAGTTTGGGTTGATCCTTACATTTGTCTATATCTTTTTCATAATTTTTCTTTCCTGCATATATTCACGTATTCATTCCTAAGTTTTATATATGTTTGCAATTTTGATGTTTTTTTTTTCTTTTTTCCATGTTTTCCAGGCTTTGTCTCTTCTGTCTTTAGCCTCATTCCACCTTTTGTTATACCAACACTTTATATATCTTTTTGCTTCTTCTTTGGTACATATTCATCAACTCCTTCCTTATACTTTTCTTTAAATATGTTCCATTTGTCTTCCATCTTTGTTTTCTCTTTGGAAAATTGATCCCAGTTTGTGTTTTGGAAAAATTGTCCAAGTTTTACAAAATCTGTTTTTTGTACATTAACTTTCCTTCTCTATTATTTTTCATTCCTTCTCACATTGTTTTGTTCTTTTAATTCAAACTATTAGTATGAGGTCACTCTTCCCAATAGGTGTCTTAACTCAATTTGTTCGCGATATCAGGTTCAGAAGTGAATACTGAGTCTAGTTTCGACAGTTCTTCATTGTTTCTATTTATTTTGTTGATATGCATACCTGGTGACACGTCTTTGTTAATAATTACTCCTAGGTCCTTTTTGGAGCTAACTTTTCTTACTTCCTTTGTACCAATTTTATATTATCCTGATATTCTTTTTTCACTTTTTCCAAACTTCATTATACTACATTTCTTGATGTTGAAGTTTACTTCCCACTTTTGTCTCCATTCCTAGACTTTGTCCAGGTCTCTCTGTAGTGATTCAGTCTTTTTCTGTACTTTCTTTAGTAGTTTTGTGTCATCTGCAAAAAAGTTCATATAACATTCTACACTTTCATTTGTGTCATTTATATATATAGTAAACATTATTGTAGCTAATACATAACTTTGTGGTACTCCACTTATAATTTCTTCCCAGTTCAATTTTTATCTATAAATACCACCCTTATTTTTCTCCCATGCAAGAAATCTTCCATCCACTTCAATAAATTTCCTTGTACACCTCCTGTTATTTTGAGTTTTCTTATGAGCTCTTTGTGTGGTACTTTATCAAATGTCTCTTGTAAATCTAGGAAAGCATAATGTGCCCATCCATCCCTTTCTTGCATTATATCTATTAACCTTGAATAAAAACAAATCAACTTTGTGGCACATGTTCTTCCTTGGCTAAAGCCAAATTGTTTTGGATTCAGTATATTGTTTTCTTCCAGATGTTTAGTCCATCTACTTTTGATAACTTTTTCACATATTTTAGCTATTGTGCTTGTAAGGGAGACTGATCTATAGTTTGTTCACAGTATAACCCAAAGACCTCACCATATATGAGCCTGGAGCTCTCATCCAGAAGAGCAATAGCAGCCAATCACAAGTCCAACACATGATGCAAGACCATATCGAATCACACTCTATACAATTATGGTGACATTAACAACAGTGGTGCAACCCGCCTTCACCTCAAACCACTCAGTCTCTCTACTCCTGACCCTTGCATCACTACTATCCATATAAAAAATTTGACTCCCCACAACCATAAGAATACTAAGTGAAATTATAATAAACATGAAAATAAATTGAGAATTTACTCTACATATTCAAATCTCTGGGACCATTGATAGGTATTTGTAAGTGGTCCTACAAGATGGATAGCAAAGCTGCCCATATTCAAAACCCATCAATCCCCTCACCTCCATGAGGAGATGCAGCTCTGATAGGCTGATACTAAGTCTTTGCATTGGAGCAAAGACCCTCTACCTCTTTCAGCCAGTGGCATAGAGACAGTCCCAGACTAATACAACAAAGACAACAGTCCATAGTTTCTCCCCAGAGAGATCTGTGGGAAAGCCTAAATACCATTACCAATTGATGTGGGACTACAGATTTTCCAATTCAGTGAAACTCAAGGCAACAAATCATCAATAATGTGCAAAATGTCAAGCATTACTTACCAATCTCGGTGGGTGATGCTAAGGTGAGGGAGGACATAGAGGAGGAGAGGTTGACTGATGCCACTGACAACATTGAGGGGTACTGTGCCAACCCCAGCTCAGAGTTATCATCTCCATCACTTGGCAAACAGGTCTCTACCATTGCTTCCAAGCAGTTTACAAACAACTCTGCATTCTCCGCTGTACAGTTGCTCTGTCATTGAAAAACAGGGTGTTATATGTAACATTACATATGATAAGTAATACACAAGTCACAGCATTACTGCTGTCTCCACAATTATTTAGATTTAAACACAATCAATTTAACCTTTAAATGAAGTATGTATGTATGTATGTATGTATGTATGTATGTATACATACATATGCATACACTGATTGATTTTGCTTAACATCACAATACCCCCCCCACTTACAGTGGACTTTGTAGCATGGAATTTAATGAACCATGCCTCTAGTTCAACTTGCCCTTTGCAGGGTTCAAACTGCTATCAGCTTGACCTACACTGCAAGTATCGACACCTTAACCAACTCAGCTATATACACATAAACATATCTATATATAGCAAGGGCTTTTTCACCCTTATAAGGTTGGTAGCCAAGTCAAAGGCAAGTACCTACTCCCACCCATTCCACTCCCATCCACTCTTTCTTCCCTCTCATCTTAGCTCTTCATAGATGACAGGTCATCCTTGTATCCCACCCAATGCCCTGGGTCAGAAGCAATGTAAGACACAGCACATCCACAGCCAGGCTGCTTAATCAACAACCCCCTTTCCTGTCCCCTCATGAAGAAAAAGAGAAGATATATACATGTATATACACACACACTTATGCACAGACACCTAAGCGAAAGGAAGTGCCGAGTTGTGAGCGTGCCTATCTAGCGGTTTCGTCACCAATAACGAAGGAAACCTATTGCTATTGTGCAAAATGGATATGCTATGGTACTCGTTGTGACCGGTAAAAGTTTTTTCCAGTTCTTGAATTAGGTATAGTTCTGGCAAAATGGAGAAAGATAAAGAAGAAAGAATAACAAATGAACCAACAAAGAGAGGACTTGATGTGAGTATAGTAGAAAGCCCTAGAGGTGTAATCCCCAAACGCCATTGTTTAATAGATACTCCTAGAAAAAACCCAAGGTGGGAAAATAACGTCTTTTCAGGATTTCAAAGAAACCCAGGTGAAGTAGGTAAAAGTTTAGATATAGACAGAGAAATTAGATATAGTAATGCACTAAGAAATTGCGAAGTAAATGACTTAATGGAAGAAATCATAGATTTGAAACTGGATTACCAAGCTGTACACAGGGAATTGATTACATTGCAAAAGAGTAATGAGCAAACGATTAAAGAATTAAGTGACCTAAAGAGTGAAATTGAAATTCTTAAGAGAGAAAACGAGAGAATGAAAAATGAGGATAAAAATAAAAATGATGAACTGAAAAAGGAGGTCAAAGAGCAGTAGAAAGTAGTGACCAGAAAAGAGGCAGTCAATCAAAGAAACAGACCTCATTGAAATAAAAAATCAATGGAAACAAGAACAGGAAAATCAAGAAATATCTTTTAGAGAAATATTACAAAAGCAGATGGAGGAAAATACAAAAGAAAGTTATGAAAGTAATTAAAGAAAAGGAAAATTGGGTGAGAGATACATACATACATATACCAAGGCTTTTTTCCCCTTACAAGGGACGTAGCCAAAAAGAAAAAGGCATAAAATCATTCCCACCCATTCCATCCCTAAATACACTCCACTCCCCTCCATCCCCCCTCCCATCTTAGCACCTCATGGATGACGGGTCATCCCTGGACCTTGTCCACTGCCCTGGGTCAGAAGCAGTGTCGCAAAACACAGCACATCCACAGCAAGGCCGCTTCATTAAATCGGCAACCCCCCCTCTCCGTCCCCCCATTGCATAAAAGGAGAAGAGGGGGAGAAATCCCTTTAGGCTGCATCAAATTTTGCTCACACATACTACCTCAACCCCAATCCCCCCACCCATTCCACCTCATGCATCAAAGCATCATCCATACACAACCATTCTCCATTCACCTCTGTCTTCTGTCCTCTCCCGTCCTTCCTCAACAGACATCCCCCTCTTCCCCAAAGCCCCCTTCACCCCATCCATCCATCTCATCCTAGGAGGACCCCTCATGTTCACTCCCTCCACATCTGCCTTCCATACCTCTTTTACTAGTCTTTCTTCACTCATTCTTTCCATGTGTCCAAACCATCCTAATACTCTTTCATCAACCCTATCTCCCAACTCCCTTTCCATCCCTGTTCTCCTCCTCACCTCCTCATTTATCACTCTATCTAGCCTAGTTTTTTTTTTCTTTTTTAGGAATGTCCCCTTTTGGGGCTACAGGTAGGACTCCTAATCCCATTCCCCCGTCCCTTTTTTGTTGCCTTTTACGACTCAAGTGGAAAGACTTGGTGGCAGTATTCTTTTACCCCACCACAGGGTAGGTAGGCAAAAAAAGGAAATGAATATTCAGAGGAATGGTACAGGACAGTAACAAGAGGTTGGGGGGACAGCATAACAAAGGGACAGTCATAGTATAAAAGTGTCATCATTTCCCTATGTACAGAGTTTTCCTCTATCACAGACAAAATGATGTGTGGCTCTGGTCCGTAGGGGCGCCCCATATAGACCCTAAAGTATCAACTGCATGCTACTGTAACAATAATATGCAGCCAATACCCCAGACAGGGGTGTGGGTGGGGGATGGGGGGTGAGGAAGTATGTACAAGAAAAAATTTGACGCAGCCCGAAGGGATTTCTCCCCCTCTTCTCCTTTCCTGGATCAGGGGACGGAGAGGGGGATTGCTGAATTTATGAAGCGGCCTTGCTGTGGATGTGCTGTGTCTTGTGACACTGCTTCTGACCCAGAGCAGTGGACAGGATGCAGGGATGACTTGTTATCCAGGAGGTGCCAAGATGGGAGGGAGGGAGAAGGGTGGAGGGGAGTGGAATATATGGGAAATGAAATGGGTGGGAGTGATTTCTATGCCTTTTTCTTTTTGGCTACCCCCCCATGTAAGGGGGAAAAAGCCTGTGGTATATGTATGTATCTAGCCTAGTAACACCCATCATACTTCTCAGACACCTTATCTCAAACACATTCAAACTCCTTCTATCTTCCTCTCTTATGTTACATGTTTCTGCCCCATACAGTGCTGTTGGCACAATCACTCCTTCATACAGTCTCCTCTTAGCCTCCATTCCCAAATGTCTATTCCTCATTACACTTTTTAATCTACCAAGGCATTTACTCGCTTCTCTCAATCTACATTCTACCTCCACCTCCATTCCACCCTTTTCTGCCACATTTGCACCCAAGTATCTAAAACTATTCACTTCCTCCAGTCGCTCTCCCTTGATGCTCACTTCCAGTCTGTTGCCACTTTCACCCCTTGTACATCTCATCACCTTACTTTTACCCACATTTATCTTCAGATTTCTTCTTTCACACACTCTACCAAACTCTGCCACCAACTTCCTCAATCCCTCCTCCGATCCTGCCACAAGCGCAGTGTCGTCCGCAAACAGCAGCTGGCTCACCTCCCACTTTTCTACATTTTCTTTAACCATCTCCAATCCCTGACCCACTACCCTTGCATTTACCTCTCGCTCTACCCCATCCATGTATAAGTGGAACAGCCAGGGTGACATAACACATCCCTGACAAAGTCCCACCAAGTTGAACAGCCAGGGTGACATAACGCATCCCTGACAAAGTCCCACCTTTATCTCGAACCACTCACTCTCTCCATTTCTAATCCTGACACATGCTCTACTACTCTCGTAAAAACTCTTGACAGCTCCCAGAAGCTTTCCTCCAATCCCGTATATCCGCAAAAACTCCCACAGTGCCTTCCTGTCTATCCTGTCGTGAGCCTTTTCCAATCCATAAAACCCAAAAAACATCCTTCCCCTATCCTATAGCTTTCTCACATATCTGTCTTACCACAAAAATCTGATCTACACAACCTCTACCCATCCTAAATCCACACTGTTCCTCACCAATTACTCCCTCTGTTCCTCTCCTAATCCTCTCAGTCAAGATCCTCCCATAGGCCTTCCCAACTACACTTAACGAGCTAATCCCTCTGAAACTACTACACTCACACTTGTCCCCTTTTCCCTTGTAAAGCGGGACTATACAGGCACTCTTCCAGTCCTCTAGCAATCTACCCTCTCTTAAACAAACATTAAATAACCTCACCAGCCACTCCACCATCACTATACCTCCTTTTTGTTAGACATTCTGCATGGCATCCATCCAGACCAGGTGCCTTACCTGCTTTCATCATCTTAACAACTGCCTTCACTTCATCCTTCCTTATTTCTCCTCCATTTTCCTAACTCATCACTCTCATTTTCTTAGCATTTCCCACTGCAACTATCTTTCCCTTCCTATCCTCCTTCACATTTAGCAACTCCCTAAAATATTCTGCCCATCTTCTCCTTACTGCCTTTTCTTCCATTATCATCTCTCCATCTGCACCTTTTACCTTTTCTTCTCTACTTGATTCGCCTCCTCTTCCTCTCTTAATTTCAAAGTTTTCTGTCATACTCTTACCCCATTTCACATCTGCTCTCCTCTTTGCCTCCTTTACCTTGTGCTTTACTTCTCTTTTCTTTTCTTTGTACCTCTCATATGACTCCCTCATCCTATTTTGTAACCAATCTGTGAAAGCTCACTTCTTCTCTTCTACAACCTTCTTTGTTTCCTCATCCCAACATTCACTACCCTTCCTTCTATTTCCTCCCATCCTTCTTGTTCCACACACCATCTTTGCACATTTTGTGACTCCCTCCTTGAACCATTCCCATTCCTCCTCCACTCCTAGCTCTACTCTGTCCTTCACTCCCTCTCACTCCTCTCTCAGCTTCTTCTTGTACTCCTTTTCCTTCTCATTTAAAGAGTTCACTCTAAGCACCTCCCTACCTTTTGTCCCTTTCCTCTTTCTCCATCTATCCTCCACTCTCAACTTACCTTCCACCAAAAAATTATCTGATATTCCCTCACTCTCTCCCCTTAGCACATGTACATCCTTAATTCTTCCTATTATACTCCTATCTACCACTACATAGTCCATTAACGCTCTATCTACCACCCTTCCATCCACCACCCTCTCCCATGTGTACTTATGCTTGACTTTCTTCCGAAACACTATATTTGCTATCATCAACTCTCTAGACACATTTCCACCATCAACTCTCCACTACGATTCTTTCCTGGAACTCCACATTTCCCAACCACTCTGTCAATTGGTTCATATCCTATCCTAGCATTAAGGTCTCCCAGTACTATTACATTGATGTTTCTCCTTAATCCCTCTATGCACTCATTTAAATCTATCCAAAAAGCCTCCCTTTCTTCTACACTCTTCTCACTACCAGGCCCATATGCACTTACAAAGACCCACATCTCCTTTCCCAGTTTCACCTTCATCCACATTATCCTTGAGGAAACTTCCTTCCACTCCACTACACATTTACCTATCTCTTCACTTACTAGTTTAGCCACCCTTCTCTCCCTCGCCCTCTCTTCACTCCTGATAACCTCCCATTTACACTCCCAAACTTACACTTGCCCTTCCCTCTCAACTTGGTTTCACTCAAAGGCAACACATCCATCTTTCTTCTCACAAACATACTACCTATCTCTTCCCTTTTACTCTCATCTGTACCACATCCATGCACATTAAAAGACCCAAACCTTAGGGTGCTGGTTGGAAAACTCCTAGACCCTCTTATGCCTTTACTATTTTAAGGGAAAAGGATGCCTGGTCCCAATCCCAGTCCCATTTTTCTCGCCTCTTACGATCCGTGCAAATACTTGGTGGCAGTATTCTTTTGCCCCCACCACAGGGTAGGTAGGCAAAAAAGGAAATGAATATTCAGAGAAATTGTACAGGACAGTAACAAGGGGTTGGGGGACAGCATAACGGAGGGGCAGTCGAAGTATAAAATGGAAAAAAGAAAAACATCTAAATGGCAAACATATATAAAACTTAGGAATGAATATGTGAATATATGCAGGAAAGAAAAAAAGAGTATATGAAAGGGATATCATGGACAAATGTATGTATCAACCTAAACTCTTTTACAGATATATAAATGACAAACTAAAGGATAAACATGAAATAGTGAAACTGCATGAAGGAGATAAAGAATACATAGATGACACAGACCAGGTGGAATTGCAAATTGGATACTGAAAGAATGTATAGATGAACTGACAGACAAACTATACAAGATAATTGACTTCTCACTCAAAGAGGGAAAGGTGCCGCAAGATTGGAAAGATGCAAACATAGTACCAATACATAAAGGAGGAAATAGGGAAGATCCTACAAACTTCAGACCAGTATCCCTTACAAGCACAGTAACAAAAATATGCAAAAAAGGTCATCAGGAACAAATGGTCCAAACACTTGGAAGATAACAAAATAATAAACCCCAAACAATTGTATTTTAGAAGTGGAAGATCGTGCACCACAAACCTAATCTGCTTTTACTCGAGATTAAACAAGAAAGGGATGGATGGGCAGATTGCGCCTTCTTGGATTTGCAGAAAGAATTTGACAAAGTACCACACAAAAAATTAATAAATAAAATTGAAAAAATAGGAGGAATTCAAGGCAAACTGTTGGAATGGGTGAAGGATTTCTAAATTGGGAGAAAAATGAGAGTGGTACTTAGAGACAAAAATTCAAACTGGGAAGATGTGAAGAGTGGCATCCTGCAAAGCTCTGTATTGGCTCCTTTAACCCCTTCCATACGGTGCCGCACACGTAGGCATCATGGACTTAGATCTCGGTGGCAGCAGCCAATGCCAGCCGTACGACGTGTCGTAATAATACTCGCATCATAAAATATAGTCACCGCTTATATCGATCGTTCTCTCTTCACCCGTGAATTTTGATAACCATAGAAAATGCGATTACAAAGGAATTAGAAAGAATGTCATTATGGAGGGGCGACTACAATAAATATAATCAAGACGCCGATATGGCAGCCTCGCGAATACACTCGCTCCCCATGACGCCTACGTGTGCGGCACCGTATGGAAGGGGTTAATGTTTGCCATATACAGTATATAAATGATATGAATAAGGGAGTAAATTGTTACATGAACTTCTTTGCTGATGATGCCAAATTACTCAAGAGGGTATGAACAGAAGAAGATTGCAGATCGCTACAAGAAGACCTGGACAAAATATGGGAATGGAGTCGGAGATATGAGATGAACTTCAACATCAAACAATGTAGCATAATGGAATTTGGAAAAAGTAAAAATAGAGTTTCGGGACAATATAAAATTGGAAACAGAAGTGAAAAAAGTAAACTCAGAGAGGGATCTAGGAGTGACTTGCCACCTGACAAACATGTAAATAAATTATTTGGAAAGACTTACAACTTATTAAGATCAATGAAAGTAGCCTTTGACTACATAGATGAGGAGATGGTTAAAAAAATAATTGTTACACTGATAAGACCAAAATTAGAATATGCTGTATCATGTGGGTACCTAGCACAAAAAAGAACATAAGAGAATTAGGAAGAATCCAAAGAGCAGCGACAAAAATGGCACCCACACTGTCAAATCTGACATATGAACAAAGATTGGAGAAATAACAGTTGTCAACACTAGAACAGAGAAAGGAAAGAGGCCATTTGTTAACCATTTTCAGAATTATGAAAGGGATGGAAGTTCTTGATAGAAATTACTTATTAAAGTGGGACAGAAGAGAAACAAGAGGACACGAAAAGAAACTAAAGAAGGACAGTTACAGAAGATATGTGGAGAGAGAGAGAGAGAGAGAAAAAAAAAAAGAGCTTCCCACATAGAGTGATTGATGTCTGGAAGAAACTGAACTGAGAAACAGTGAATACCAGAACTATACATGATTTTAAGAACAAACTGGATGTGGACTGATATGAAAACGGGTCACTATGAGCATAGCTCTCATCCAGTAAAATACAACTAGGTTAATACAAGATGCAAAAGATTAATGGAAATCATCTCAATATCTCTAGGGAAGGACATGGATGTAACAGACCAGACTGATAGCATGTGTAGGTTAGCTCAGTATAAAAGGAATGGCATGCATTCAAGGCTGAAGTCACAATTTATGGCAAAGTAAGCAAGTCTTGGAAGTTAGCATAAATACATACATATACCAAGGGTTTTTCCCCCTTACACAGGAGGTAGCCAAAGTCAAAGGCATAAATTCACTCCAACCCATTTTATCTCCACATAATCCACTCCAATTCACCACCTCTCCCTCCCCCTTTTCTCTGCTCCTCCTGGACAACGGGTCATCCCTGCATCTCACCCACTGCCCCAGGTCAGAAGTAATACAGAAAGACACAGCACATCCAGAGCAAGGCTGCTTCATCTAATTGGACATTAGGACAAGAGGAAGAGTTAAAAAAATATTTGGATCAGGAAAGATGTTAATGAAGAGGAATGAACAAAGACACAAAAGCTCTTACAGGAAGCCAAAGCCAAAAATGATAGGATAGAAGATGATTATTATTATTTTCTATTTTGAGAGAAAGAAGAGTTGTCAATCAGAATGTGAGGAAATGGAGAAAAAAAGGGGGGGGGGAAGGAAACACTACAAAGAAACTTAATACATACATACATACATATACCAAGGCTTTTTCCCCCTTACAAGGGAGGTAGCCAAAAAGGGAAAGGCATAAAAACACTCCCACCCATTTCATCCCTAAATACACTCCACACCCCTCCCACCCTTCCTCTCATCTGAGCACCTCCTGGATGACGGGTCATCCCTGCACCCTGCCCACCGCCCTGGGTCAGAAGCAGTGTCGCAAGACACAGTACATCCACAGCGAGGCCGCTTCATTTAATCGGCGACCCCCCCTCTCCGTCCCCCTTTGCATATAAGGCGAGGACGGGGAGAAATCCCTTCGGGCTGCGTCAAAATTTACTCACACATACTACCCCACCCCCCACTTCCCCGCCCATTCCTCCTCATGCAGTCACAACATCATCCATATACAACCCTTCTCCACTCACCCCTGTCTTCTGTCCTCTCCCGTCCTTCCTCAACAGACATTCCCCTCTTCCCCAAAGCCCCCTTCACCCCATCCATCCACCTCATCCTAGGACGTCCCCTCATGTTCACTCCCTCCACATCTGCATTCCATACCTCCTTTACTAGTCTTTCTTCACTCATTCTTTCCATGTGTCCAAACCATCCTAATATTCTTTCATCAACCCTATCTCCCAAATCCTTTTTCACCCCTGTTCTCCTCCTCACCTCCTCATTTCTCACTCTATCTAGCCTAGTAACCCCCACCATACTTCTCAGACACCTCATCTCAAACACATTCAAACTCCTTCTCTCTTCTTCTCTTATGTTCCACGTTTCTGCCCCATACAGTGCTGTTGGCACAATCACTCCTTCATAGTATATGCTAATGTTGATGGTTTACTATTAGCCAGATTGGAGATAAATGACTACTTAGGGTTAAATGAGCTTGATATTTTGTGTCTAGTAGAGACCAAACTCCCAAAAATGTTGATCTACTGTTGGGGAACAATAGATACACCTGGAGAAGAGACAGAGAAGATAAAGTAGGTGGACGGATAATGTCTGTGGTGAGATGTGACATAAAGGTGGAAGAAACAAATGTGAGTGAAGGCAAGGCAAGGCTGAAGCAATCCACCTAAAAATTTGTACTAATGGGCAGAATAAAAGAGACTTCATGGTGACATAAGTCCCTCCCAGGACAAGAGCCTGGAATGAAGCTGAATATCACAAAATGTTATTGGACACAGCTCTTTTTCTAAACAGAACTAGTGAACAAACTAGCATTTTAGTCTTTAACAAATATCTTTAATTGGTGTGAGGTCAACTGTGAGGAATGGGAAGTAAGCAGCAAAGCAGATTTCTGGGAGAATACCCTGTTAAGTATGGCAATGGAGAACACAATGACCCAGTGTCTAAAGTGTGTTAACCAGGAAAGAGATGACATTCCCACATGATTTGATCTGCTACTAACCAAAGAGCCAGACATCATCAGCTCATTGATCTACCTTTGCTCCACAGGAAAAAAATGACTATGTAACAACTAAATATCAGCTGGAGGATGAGGAAAGAGAGCCAAAGAATGGATCACACAGGCAAGGGAGACTCAACTGAAAGCAGATTACTTAGGGTTGAAAAAATTCTTTGAAGAAGCAGACTGGGAGGAATTCATGAATATTATGGGAATAAGGAGGAAATGGGAAAACTTTCTTGACATTTACAACCAAGGAGTGAACAAACATGTGACAAAAATTTGTGGAAGAAGCAGAAAAAGGACTGGTTTAACAAAAAGTGTGAGATTGCAAAATAGGCCAGGGGCATGGCTTAGGGAAAATGGAAGAAAAGAAAAAGCAATAAAACAAAAGAAGCTTACAAACAAGCTAGAAATGACTATATAAGTATTCACAAAAAGAAAGCAAGTTTGAAAGAGGTGTAGTATATTTAATGCAAAGATGAACCAAAATTGTTTTACAGATTTATAAATGGTTAATTGAGGCATAGGAAAGTAATACTGGGTGGTGAGGTCTTTGAAAGAGGCTTTAGGCAAAAATAATAAATCAAATTTTCCAATCAGTCTTCAGAAAGCAGACCAATTTTTTGGAGGAAAGTGAGAGGACAAAAACCCAGGTCTAGCAGATATAAATGTAGATGTGAGGGAAGTGCCCAATCTCTTGGGATCATTGGATGTGAAAAGAATGAAGGGAACAACTAGTGCACAAGATTCACAGTCTTATTACATGCAATTTGAAAGAAGCTTTTGTGCCATTTGATTGGAAAAAGGCAAATGTGGTGCCAATTCACTAAATTATAGGTCAATATCAGTGACCAGCACAATAGTGAAATTATGTGGGAGGATTGTGAAAAATTTATGGACCAAACATCTTGAAGAGATGAACATTCTGACAGACAGCTTCTTCTTATACTCTTCCTTTTCTTTCTCAAAGCCGCACTCACATCCTCTCCCTGGGTTGAAAATGATAAAATGACCTTAGACAACGTACTCTCGCTCTTCAGACATCCAATTCTATGTAAAAACCAAAGAGTGAGAGTACGTTGTCTAAGGTTATTTTGTCATTTTCAACCCAGGGAGAGGATGTGAGTGCGGCTTTGAGTTCCTGTTTGAAATCACTTGCGATCTTGACTGCTCATTCCTTGGTGTTGTAATATTTACCTAGTTGTATTTTACGGGACGAGAGCTATGCTCGTAGAGACCCGTTTTCATATCTCTCCGCATCCAGTTTATTCTTAAAATAGTGTATAGTTTTGGCATTCACTGTTTCTCGGTTCAGTTTGTTTTAGACATCAATCACTCTATGTGGGAAGCTATTCTTTTTTATGTCTCTTCTATAAGTGTCATTCTTTAGTTTCATTCCATGTCCTCTTGTTTCTCTTCTGTCCCACTTTAATACGTCATCTCTATCGAGGACTACTGCAGAAGATTAAAGTGGCATTTCACTATATGGATGAATACATACATACATATACCAAGAGCTCTTTTCCCTTACCCGGGAGGTAGCCAAAGTCAAAATGCATAATTCCACTCCCACCCATTCTACTCCCATCCACCACACCTCTGTCCCTCTCATCTTGGCTCCTCATGGATGATGGGTCATCCCTACATCTTGCGCATTGCCCTGGGTCAGAAGCAATGCATCAAGACACAACACATCCACAGTAAGGCCACTTCATTTAATTGGCGACCCTCACCTCCATCCCCTAATGCAGAAACACTGAAGGCAGGGAGAAATCCATTTAGCCTGCATCAAAATATCATTCACATACAACCACTCTGTAACCCCCACCCCCCACCCATTCATTCATCACAGTGTCATTCATACACAGCCATTCTCCAGTCACCCCTATCTTCTGCCTTCTCTCTTCATCAACAGATATCCCTCTTGCTCAACACCCCTTTCACCACATCCATCTCATCCTTGGTTGCCCCATCATGGATGTAAGGTCATGGATGAATATGGATTAATAGATGATGAAAAATCTCACTGAATTCCTGATTTGTCTACGACTGGAATACATGTCAATGGTCTTCACACTGAGTGAAGGACATAAGCAAGACTGGGAGAATACAAACGGCAGTAAGCAAACTGGTCCCCAACCTGGCAGATAAACCATGTGAGGATAGACTAAAAGCACTGGGTCTGCCAACTTTGAAAGATCAGAGAGAAAGAGGTGATATGATGACAGTATTCAGATCATTGATAGAAGAAAGATCAAAGAGAAAGAGGTGATATGATGACAGTATTCAGATCATTGATAGAAGAAAGATCAAAGAGAAAGAGGTGATATGATGACAGTATTCAGATCATTGACAGAAGATATCTCCAGATTAAAGAGGAAGGGCTTTAAGAGGTCATAGGAGTAAATTAAGAAAAAACATCAAAAGGATGTGAAGAAATACAGTTTCCCATATAGATGCACAAATACTTGGAATAGCTTAGGTGATATAGCTCAAGCTTGAACAATACAACAAATGATAATTGGAAATCAAGGATGTAGATCAAGTTGGATCTGTACATGAATTTGAGGCTAGGCATGATAAAAAATTAGATATACTACAATTAGGTAAATATACACGCATAAACCCATCAATCTATAAACCTAATGCTAAATCCTCCTCCCTGTACTGTGGTATTGACTGCAATTAATTGTGCAGTAGTAATTGCATGGTAGCATGCAGCCAATGGGGATGGTTTTGGGGTGCCCCTATGAACTGGAGCAACATATCATTTATCTACATTAGAGTAAAATCACTTCTCATAGAGGAATGATGCTATTTTTGTATTATGACTTTATGCAGTTCATTTGTAACTGTCCTTTAATACTTCTATGACTCTTTCTCATGTCACCTGTAGTATGGGTAGGGGTGTGTGTGAAGAATTCTACTACCATGATTCCCATGCAATTTGCAAAAGGCCATAAAATGTCTTGTTATTGTGTAACCAGTGAATAAGACTCAAGTTTTAATTGAGTTTTTTTTATATATTATTGTAAAACAAAAAGTAACATGTGGAATAAAATATATTATTCTAATTGCTCAAGATGGAAATCTTTGATGAATTCTGTCCACCAATTTAAGATAACTTACTTTAGTGAAGGGTCCAGCAAATCGCCATAGCCCACCAAAGCCACAACTCTGGAGGTGATGGAGCTGCTGATGACCCTGGTCCTCACAGGCAATCATGTTCTGGATGATGGATTGCACTGCACTCAGGATGACCCCATCATGACATAGTGACAGCACTGATGTAATCTTGGCATCCAGCAACGAATGGCTGAAACATGAAACCTTTGTTAAAATTTATGCACTTAGGTGAAACAATTATTTACATCTTCCTACTCAATATCTTGTATCTTGTAATCTTAAAAGTGTCATAATCTAAAACAATACTTCACAGGCAACATAAGATTGTAACAAGGAAAATAGAAATATTCAATGTACCATGTGTACTTTTAAATCTGGCACCAAATATATATATTTTCTAAATCACTGCAATTATCAAGACATTAAGATATTTTTTATTCTACAGCACTGTTCTCTCAGGGACACTGCAAACCCAACCACCTGTGCTGGATTATACAGCTCAAACCAAGAGAATAGTTGTCTCTGTTACTCCTCCCTTTCTCCTCATTTTTTCCTTCAAGAACTCACTCAACTTCCCCACTGCCTTCCCTCCATCTTCTACTCTTTTTCATCTTCTTCCTTCCTCTCCTCTTCCCATCTTAAATGATCTCCATGTGTTCATCATCCACTAAGTTTTCTATTTCCTTCAGTTACTGTTTCTTCCTCTCTGCTAGTTATTTTTTCTTTTCAAGCATTCTCTCACATTCACCCGTTTTCTTGTTTTCCTCTTCTCTGACCTTTCGCACTTCCTTCATGTACAGTTTTGACTGTTCCTTTCTCTTCTTTCCAAATTCTCCACAACTACTCTCTTCCATAAAGCTGATCCCATTGTCCACAATTCACTTATATACACTATATTCTTAACTATACTTCCTATTATCTCACCTGATATTTTATATGCCCAAACTTTTCACAGTAATCCAACAGTTTTTCTGGCACTATACAGTACACTATATTCTTAACTATACTTCCTATTATCTCACCTGATACTTTATATGCCCAAACTCTTTACAGTAATGCAACAGTTTTTTTTTTGCTTTAGGCATTCTCCTTCCACATGTCTTCATCCACTTCTATATCTATTCCCAGATATCTACTTCCAACTTATCTTCATATCAGTAAGAAGCAACAAAAATATGCCTACTAAAATGCACCACAAGCACCAATTTCAGACAAAAGGAACTCTAATTAGTATTCAAACAATTCTTAACCACTTCCATACGGTGACGCCTACGTAGGCGTCATGAGGAGCAAGTGGGTACGCGATGATGCCGACATCGGCGTCTTGATTATATTTATTTATTGTAGTCGTACCTGCGTGACCTTCATTCTCTCTAAACTGGCTTCATCATATTTTCTATGGTTACCAAAATTCACGGGTGAAAGAGAACGAAAGATTGAGCAGTGACTTTATTTTTTATAATGCGATTAAAATGATGCAATATCGCACCTCGGGCAGCTAATGCTGACAGATGTGCGATGTGCCCCGGAGTGAAGAGGTTAAGAACCATCCTAGACTATGCCTACACAACATGGTTCCCAACAATCAGCAAAACAAATGTGTGTGTGTATTTACCTAGTGAGAAAAAAGATGGATGTGTTGGGTTTGAGTGAAACTAAGTTGAGAGGGAAGGGCGAGTGTGAGTTTGGGAGTGTAGCTGGGAGGCGTTCAGGAGTGAAGAGAGGGAGAGGGAGAGAAGGGGTGGCTATACTAGTAAGTGAAGAGATAGGTAAACGTGTAGTGGAGTGGAAGGAGGTTTCCTCAAGGATAATGTGGATGAAGGTGAAACTGGGAAAGGAGATGTGGGCCTGGTAGTGAGAAGAGTGTAGAAGAAAGGGAGGCTTTTTGGATAGATTTAAATGAGTTGAGAGAGGAGGATAGATGGAGAAAGAGGAAAAGGACAAAAGGTAGGGAGGTGCTTAGAGTGAACTCTTTAAATGAAAAGGAAAAGGAGTACAAGAAGAAGCTGAGAGAGGAGTGGGAGGGAGTGAAGGATAGAGTAGAGCTAGGAGTGGAGGAGGAATGTGGAGGGTTCAAGGAGGGAGTCACAAAGTGTGCAAAGATGGTGTGTGGAACAAGAAGGATGGGAGGAAATAGAAGGAAGAGTAGTGAATGGTGGGATGAGGAAACAAAGAAGGTTGTAGAGGAGAAGAAGCAAGCTTTCACAGATTAGTTACAAAATAGGATGAGGGAGTCATATGAGAGGTACAAAGAAAAGAGAAGAGAAGTAAAGCAAAAGGTAAAGGAGGCATAGAGGAGAGCAGATGTGAAATGGGGTAAGAGTATGACAGAAAACTTTGAAAGTAATAAAAAGATGTTTTGGAAAGAAATTAAGAGAGGAAGAGGAGGCAAATCAAGTAGAGAAGAAAAGGTAAAAGGTGCAGATGGAGAGATGATAATGGAAGAGAAGGCAGTAAGGGTAAGATGGGTAGAATATTTTAGGGAATTGCTAAATGTGAAGGAGGATAGGGAGGGAAAGATAGTTGCAGTGGGAAATGCTAAGAAAATGAGAGTAAGGAGTGAGGAAAATGGAGGAGAAATAAGGAAGGATGAAGTGAAGGCAGTTAAGATGATGAAAGCAGGTAAGGCACCTGGTCTGGATGGATGCCATGCAGAATGTCTAAAAAAAAGGAGGTATAGTGATGGTGGAGTGGCTGGTGAGGTTATTTAATGTTTGCTGGAGAGAGGGTAGAGTGCTGGAGGACTGGAGGAGTGACTGTATAGTTCCACTTTACAAGGGAAAAGGGGAGAAGTGTGAATGTAGCATCTTTAGAGGGGTTAGCTTGTTAAGAGCAGTTGGGAAGGCTTATGGGAGGATCTTGATTGAGAGGATGAGGAAAGGAACAGAGGGAGTAATTGGTGAGGAACAGTGTGGATTTAGGACGGGTAGAGGATGTGTAGATAAAAATGTTGTGGTAAGACAGATATGGGAGAAAGCTATAGGAAAGGGGAAGGATGTTTTTTGGGCTTTTATGGATCTGGAAAAGGCTTATGACAGGGTAGACAGGAAGGCACTGTGGGAGGTTTTGCAGATATATGGGATAGGAGGAAAGCTTCTGGGAGCTGTCAAGAGTTTTTACGAGAGTAGTAGAGCTTGTGTCAGGATTAGAAATGGAGAGAGTGAATGGTTTGAGGTAAAGGTGGGAATTCATCAGGGATGTGTTATGTTGCCCTGGCTGTTCAACTTGTACATGGATGGGGTGGTGCGAGAGGTAAATGCAAGGGTGGTGGGTCAGGGATTGGAGATGGTTAAAGAAAATGGAGAAAAGTGGGAGGTGAGCCACCTGTTGTTTGCGGACGACACTGCGCTTGTGGCAGGATCAGAGGAAGGATTGAGAAAGTTGGTGACAGAGTTTGGGAGAGTGTGTGATAGAAAAAGCTGAAGATAAATGTGGGTAAAAGTAAGGTGATGAGATGTACAAGGGGTGAAAGTGGCAGTAGACTGGAAGTGAGCATCAAGGAAGAGCGACTGGAGGAAGTGGATAGTTTTAGATACTTAGGGGCAAATGTGGCAGGAAAAGGTGGAGTGATGGTGGAGGTAGAATGTAGATTGAGAGAAGCGAGTAAATGCCTTGGTAGATTAAAAGTGTAATGAGGAATAGATATTTGGGAATGGATGCTAAGAGGAGACTGTATGAAGGAGTGATTGTGCCAACAGCACTGTATGGGGTAGAAACACGGAACATAAGAGTGGAAGAGAGAAGGAGTTTGAATGTAT
This sequence comes from Oratosquilla oratoria, assembly GCF_046742065.1. Taxonomy (NCBI): domain Eukaryota; kingdom Metazoa; phylum Arthropoda; class Malacostraca; order Stomatopoda; family Squillidae; genus Oratosquilla; species Oratosquilla oratoria. The sequence goes on from NW_027467710.1 coordinate 2,052,554, forward strand.
TTACCTAGTTGTAATATACGGGAAGGGAGCTATACTTGTGGTGACCCGTCTTTGTATCTCTCCGCATCAAGTTTTATCTTAAAATCTTGTATAGTGTTAACACATACTGTTTTGTTGTCTAATTTGTTCCATGTATTTATCGCTCTGTGTGGGAAACTGTTCCTTTTCAAGTTTTTTCTATAACTATCCTTTTTCAATTTTTTTCCGTGTCCTCTTGTTTTACCGTTTGAGATGAGGTGTCTGAGAAGTATGATGGGGGTTACTAGGCTAGATAGAGTGAGAAATGAGGAGGTGAGGAGGAGAACAGGGGTGAAAAGGGAGTTGGGAGATAGGGTTGATGAAAGAGTATTAGGATGGTTTGGACACATGGAAAGAATGAGTGAAGAAAGACTAGTAAAAGAGGTATGGAAGGCAGATGTGGAGGGAGTGACATCCTAGGGTGAGATGGATGGATGGGGTGAAGGGGGCTTTGGGGAAGAGGGGAATGTCTGTTGAGGAAGGACGGGAGAGGACAGAAGACGGGTGAATGGAAAATGGTTGTATATGGATGATGTTGTGATGCACGAGGTGGAATGGGTGGGGGGATGGGGGGTGAGGTAGTACAGTGGCCGCGAAAAGTTTGGGCGCGTAACAAATGTAAACACTTGTGACATTTAAATAATCATTTAAAGACCTATAAATGGCTTATTACATATCTTATTCACCAAGCGATTTTCCTTTAAGCTTTATGACCTTCTCCAAACGTGCCGGGATGCATCTTGCCAGGTTTTGTACGTGTTGAGGAATAATATTATCCCAAATATCCTGTATTTCTGTTTTTAGCTTAGCTGTTTTTTAATTATATGCCATACGTGCTCAATGGGATTTAGGTCTGGAGAATTTCCAGGCCATTTTTTGAAGTAATCAACACCACAGTCTTCTAACCATTGGGTAACAGACCGAGCTGTGTGAGCAGGAGCTCCGTCCTGCATAAACCAACTAGCATTGCACTTTTCAAAACTTTCAGGCAGGTTATCACACAATAACTCGAAATAAGTGTGCTGATTTACACTCTCATTTTGTGCAAGAAACACTAAATTGCCAACTCCACCAAATGCAAAGCATCCCCACACCATAACACTTGCAGTATGTTTCACCACTTTAGCTGTATAGCGAGGGTCATTAGGGTCAGACCCCCTGGGGCGCCTCACATGCTTCGACCTGCAGCCCGACGACACCACAAACGTTGACTCATCACTCCACAATACTCGTTCCCAGTCTTCTAAGGACCAGTCCTTATATTTCTTGCAAAATGCTATGCGATCACGTATGTTTTTTGCACTTTGGAGGGGAAGAACTTTAGCACAGCAACTACGGTATTGTAAATCTTTGGCTAAATGATCAGAAATACATCTTACAGACACATCATGCAGCAGTGCAGGGTTATTTTCTTTCAGTTTTCGAGCTGTGAGCGTTGGATCTTTATCTAACTGCCTCCTAATAACCGTAGAAGTACGATTTGATATCTTCCTTGGCCGACCAGAGCAATGCTTTGGAGCAGGAATGATGTTACTTCCTCCGTCTCGAAATTTCTTGGTCTACTTTTGCATTTGACGCACTCCAATTCCCACACGAGTAGCAATATCTTTACACTTATAACCCTCCTTATAGAGGGTTATGATTGTAACAACTGTGTCTCTTCCCAGCTCTTTACCACTTCCCATTACGGAGATATCAAGGCACAAAAACAGAGACCACCGCAAAAAAAAGACTACTCCCCGTGAGAGATGTTTAGAAACTGACTCCACGTGACATCGAGTGGGCCTAAACAGAGTTGCTAAGTAGTGCGTATTGTCTCGGCTAAATACGGGTACAAATGCTAGCATTGAAAAATAACGAAAAGTTTGGGCGGAAAGTTGTATTTTTTGCATGTTTTGAGTTTAACTGAAAGTTGGGGAGCCTATAATTTTGCGCCCAAACTTTTCGCGGCCACTGTATGTGTGACCAAAATTTGACGCAGCCCGAAGGGATTTCTCCCCGTCTTCTCCTTTTATGCATGGGGGGGATGGAGAGGGGGGGGGTCACCGATTCAATGAAGTGGCCTCGCTGTGGATGTGCTGTGCCTTGCGACACTGCTTCTGACCCAGGGCAGTGGACAAGGTGCAGGGATGACCCATCATCCAGGAGGTGCTAAGATGGGAGGGAGGGTGGAGGGGAGTGGAGTGTATTTAGGGATGGAATGGGTGGGAATGATTTTATGCTTTATTCTTTTTGGCTACCTCCCTTGTAAGGGGGAAAAAAGCATTAGCATATGTATGCATGTACTTTAGTATCTGTTGAATGCTGCAATGGTGAGCCTTTTTTTCTCTCCTTTTCTGTGCCTTTATCAGCTTTTATGGGTAAAAGTCTCACTGCTGGGGTGCCATCACAGTGTCAAATCATTGATAAGGGTTATTTTTTAATCAGCAATGGGCACCTTCCCTTATCACCAAACAAGTGAGTGCCACCCATTACAAAAAGTTCATTTCATTAAAAAGCACAAACTTTTGCCCAAGTCTGTACAACAACTAAGAGAAAAATATGCCAAATGCCACTAGATTTTCACACACAAAACAAAGGGAAATATCGAGAAGACACACAGAAAAGAGCTGTATTTCGCCACGTGTAGGGTTCATTCTTGCATGTGGCTAATACGCCCATTGTCCCTTTAAACCTATTTAGCACATGTTAGCGAGTGCCAATGGCTAAAATTAACTTTCCTACGTATTTTTGAATAGTGTTGGAATGTAAATCCATGCAAAATTAAATTTTCATTTTTTTTTTCTTAAATTGGCTTTCCAGACTGTCAGATCCCCCTTAATCAGGGGAAAAGACCTGTTACAGGCAAATGTGTTCCTACACCTACCTTGCCCATCAGATGGAATTTTAGATTCAATCAGGCCACATAGAACATTCAATTACTGCAAAGGGCATGTATATAACTGGGACTTGTATGAATTCATAGATGATATCCTACTGTTGTACCCTGGCGTCCACCAAGCTACAAAGATCCAAGGAAATAGCAACATGACCATGCTAACATTTTACAGTTTATATCACCCCAAATGAATAAATATTGATCCTCTTTCTCTGCCAGTAAAAGCCTTCATGGACCATCTATTACAGTGTTATCCATGCTACAAGTTTGGCCATGGAAAGAATTGTACAAATGGTCCCTGGAGTGGTCACTGCTCTGTCCTTGACTAGCATGCTACCCAAGAATATATATCAGAATATTACTGTTTCCACTGCAAAGAAGCTTACCCAATACAATTCCAACAATGTAAGAGGTACTGTCTTGAACATTCTCCAACTGGCAAACCTAGTTTATCAGTCTTGGTAGTGCCAGAAGAGAACTTCATTTCAGACAAAAAGGTGGTGGAGGGAAGATGTGCCTCTTCCCTCCACTTCAGTTCTTCCACTCCATCAAACACAACCAAAGCACCATCTCGCCTCTTTCAACCACCAGATGTTTCACCCCACTCCAATGATAATCCTGCTCTAGCTGTTACAGTGCAAAATAAGTTCACTATTTTGGAAAATAGCACAGAAGAGCCTTCCACAACATCTTCAGCAAACTCCACCACATATTCAACAAGTCTTCACTGCATCAAAAGTAAAACCTTTTTCAAAATCACAGACAAAACCCTCCACAAAATCCTCAGCAACAACACAAACCCTCAAACAGGAAACAACATTGCTGAAGTCCATGTCCATTCAGATTTTCAACCCAAAACCCAAACCCCTTTTCACCCCTGCTCTCCTCCTCACTCTATCCAACCTAGTAACCCCTACCATACTTCTCAGACATTTCATCTCAAACACATTTAAACTTTTCCTCTCTGCCTCTCTTAAATTCCAAGTCTCTGCTCCATACAATGCCATTGGCACAATCACCCCTTCATACAATCTCCTCTTTGCATCCATTCCCAGTTGCCTATTTCTCATAATACTTTTTAATCCCCCAAGGCATTTACTTGCTTCTCTCAATCTACTACTTACATATACCTCCACTCCTCCATTTCCTGCCACATGTAACCCCAAATAATTAAAGCTATCCATTTCCTTCAACTTCTCTCCTTTTAGACTTACTTCCAACTCACTGCTACCCTATACCTTTGTAAATCTCATCACCTTACTTTTACCATATTTACCTTCAACTTTCTCCGAACACATACCTTTCCAAACTCTGTCACTAACTCCCTTAATCCTTCCTCTAATCCTGCCACAGTGTTGTCAGCAAACAACAACTGGTTCACCCTCCACTTCTCTCCATTTTCTCTAACCATCTGCAATCCCCTACTCATTACCCTCATCTTTACCTCATGAACCACCCCATCCATGTACACATTAAACAGCCATGGCGACATGACACATCCCTGATGCAGTCCCACCTTTAACTCAACCAACTCACTCTTTCCATTTCCCATTCTAACACAGGCTCTACTACTCTTGTAAAAACTCTTGATTGCTCTTCACAGCTTTCTGCCTATCCCATATATCTGGAAAGCCTCCTACAGTGCCTTCCTATCTACCATCATAAGCCTTTTCCAAATCCATAAAGGCCAAAAAAATATCCTTACCTTTTCTTAAAGCATTCTCACATATGCCTTACCACAAAAATCTGATCTACACAACTCCTACCTTTCCTAAACCCACACTGTTTCTCATCAATTACTCCCCACTGTACCTCTCCTAATCCTCTCAATTAAAATCCTCCCATAAGCCTTCCCAATTACACTCAACAAACTGATCCTTCTGAAACTACTACACTCACAATTGTCCCTTTTTCCCTTGTAAAGTGGAACTATACAGGCACTCCTCCAGTCCTCAGGCACTCTACCCTCCCTTAGACACATTAAACAACCTCACTAGCCAGTCCACTCTATTTCCTTCAGACACTCTGCATGACACCCTTCTAACCCACGTGCCTTACCTGTTCTCATAATTTCCAGAGTTACTTCCACCTCATTTTTTTTTTAATTTCTCCTCCATTTTTCTCTCCCATCACCGTCATTTTCTTAGTGCCTCCCACTGCTACCACCAATCCTTCCCTATCCTCCTTCAAATTCAACAGCTCACTAAAATACTCTGCCCATCTTCCTCTTACTGCCTCCTTTTCCATTAAGATCTGTCCATCTGTACCTTTTAACTTTTCTTCTTTACTTGACTCACCTCCACTTCCTCTTTTGATTTCATTCCTTAAAATATTTTTATTGGTTTCAAAATGTTCTGTCATACTGCTCCCCCATTTTGTCCCTGGTAGAGGAAATTTCTAATCATAGAGAAATTATGCTACTTTATTGTACTGTGACTCTTTCCATTATGCTGTTACACCACCTTTTAATACTGTTCTGCACCACTTCTTTAAGTGTATATTTCCATTTTTGCATTTCCCTATGGTAGGGGGAAAAGAATACTGCAACAGTCTTCCCACTTGGGCCATAAAGGCAGCTAAAACAGGACAGAGAGTGGGACTAGGCATCCTCCTCTCTGTAGCCCCGAAAGTGACATTCCTGTTCAATATGGATTTCAAAAAATGTGATCCACAACTGATGCTCTTCTGTCCCTAGATCCTCTGTTTGCAAAGCATTCACTAATAAACAACTACACATTACCATATTCTTTGACTTGGAAAAAGGATACATTCTTGAAAACGAGTACAGCCTTTGTGTTAGACTCCCCATTTTTATTCAACAGTTTCATCTCATTGTTTCTTGTGAGAATAAATTGGGAGTGCTCTGTCTGAAGACTGTTCACTTGAAGAGGGAGATCACAAGGAAGTATACTTAGTGTCACACTTTTTGTTGTGGCCATAAACAGTGACATCAATATGCTTCCAAAAGGAGCTCGTGGTAGCTTATATATCAATCTCCTTCTATGCAGCACAGATGCCGAGAGGAAACTGCAATTAGTAATTAAATGGATCTCTGAGTGGGCCACAACTTGAGGATTTCGTCTCTCTACTACAAGGACTGTGGCCATACACTTTTGCCACCTCTGTGGTGTTCATCGTGATCCAGACCTATCTCTATACAAAAGAAGAATCCCTTGTGTGGAGGAAACCTGCTTCCTAGGACTAATAATCAACAGCTGCCTGACTTTGGTACTTCACCTTCATTATAAGGCTAATTGCATGAAAGCAATGTCATGTCACTCCTTAGAGTTTTAGCCCATACCTCTTGGGGCACTGAGAGACATTTCTCCTATTACACCAAATAATTATCCTCTCACAGTTGGAGTATGGCTGTAAAACCTAATCATCTGCTACTGAAGCTTGACTTTGTGTGTTGAACCCGGTATACTATACCAGTGTTCACATAGCAACTGGCGCATTATGCTTATCCCATATACCAAGTATACTGGTGGTTACCAGTGTCCTTCCATTGGGCTAACATTGCCAGTCCTTATTGTTGAGATGCTGGTATTGAATTTAGCATCATCCTGATTCAGTTTCTTGTAAGTCAGTATCTTAACCCCTTCACTACGGGACAAAATCTTGCGGGCAGCATTAGCTGCCAGACGTGCGATGTTGCGTCATAATACTCACATTATAAAAAATAAAGTCACCGCTGTATTGCTCGTTTTCTCTTTCACCTGTCAATTTTGATAACCATAGAAAATATGAAGCCAGTTTACAGAGTATGGGGGTCATGCAGGTACATACATATACCAAGGCTTTTTCCCCCTTACAAGGGAGGTAGACAAAAAGGAAAAGGCATAAAATCACTCCCACCCATTCCATCCCTGAAAACACTCCACACCCCTCCACCCTCCCTCATATCTTAGCACCTCCTGGATGACGGGCCATCCCTGCACCTTGTCCACTGCCCTGGGTCAGAAGCAGTGTCGCAAGACACAGCACATCCACAGCAAGGCCGCTTCACTAAATCGGCGACCCCCCCTCTCCGTCCCCCCATGCATAAAAGGAGAAGACAGGGAGAAATCCCTTCGGGCTGCGTCAAATTTTGCTCACACATACTACCTCATGCAGGTACAACTACAATAAATATAATCAAGACGCCGACAGCGGCATCCTCATGACGCCTACATAGGCATCATCGTATCGAAGGGGTTAAGACTCTCACTTGCAGCTATTTACATCTCCCCCGAGCTTACCTAAACCTTTTGACTTCAGGGTAGCATCTGCCATGATGACATTAAATGTACCTTCCATTACTGTATGTCCCTATCAATTTCCTTGAATTAGTTACTGGCAATTCCCCAATGTTACTATTTGCAACCTTGATAGTCCTATAAGAAATGAGTTACCAGATTACGAGTGCCATATAATATTCCTAGAACACTGTTCCACACATCCTGACTCCATCCCAGTAATTACAGATGGTTCAAGGTCAGATACTGTGGTTAGATATGGTGTTACATTACCTTCATTTGGTTGAGGTGGTAGCCACCCCCATGTAGCTTCATTTCTTATGGCAGAGCTATCTGCCATTATCTTAGTTTTAAGAATCATCTTTACCCTTCCTGTTTCATCTTTTACAAATTTTAGTGACTCTCATAATATTCTCTCAGCTGTGGAACATTTCAGTCCTTCTTTCCTTGATCCCTGCATTTTACCTACTACCCTAGGTCAGAAGCAGTGTCACAAGACATAGCATATCCATAGCAAGGCCGATTCATTAAATCGGTGGCCACCCCCTCTCCGTCCCTTCATGCATAAAGGAGAAGACAGGGAGAGATCCCTTTAGGCTGCGTCAATTTATTTTTCACACATACTCCCTTACCCCATCCCTCACCCATTCCCCTTCATGCATCACAGCATCATCCATACACAACCATTCTCCATTCACCCCTATCTTCTGTCCTTTCCTGTCCTTTCTCAACAGACATTCCCCTCTTTCCCAATGCCTCTTTTACTCCATCATCCATTTCATCCTAGGTCGCCCCCTCATGTTAACTTCTTAACCTCTGCCTTCCACACCTCTTTTTTTCTTAATAATAATAACAATAATAATATTGATAATAATGATAATGTATACTCACATGACTGGGAAGACCTTTGGGAAGACAACAGAAGCCTCAGCCAGATATTCATACAATACTCTCATTTCATTTTCATCAGTGGTGTACTTGACCAGTGTGGCAAGGACGGTAAGGACTAGTGCTTGTGTTGAGAATTCTGTCAACACATCGGGATCCAACAGAATATTGTTCTCATTGCTTACAGATACACGAGCACTGCGATCCTTGTGTGGTGATGATAAGTCACCCTGTGAGGAAGTAAAGCCATGTGCATGAAAAAAAAGTCACAGGTCTACCAGTTAGTGTTAGAATTCTATTTCCATATAAGCATCTTAGGCAGAGTACAAGACAATCTACAGTCCTCTATACATCATGCAGCATGGACATCTCTAACTTTGATGGGAGTAAGGATTCATATATCAGCAAAAAGTCATTGCCCTTTGTACCTTGGGGGTGGGCATGGAGGACGACCTCTGGGTTTTGAACAAGGGCCTCATGTTCTGAGGGTCAAGATCAAGGGACCGCCATGTCTTGGGGTCAGCTCTACTTGCCACCTGCTGGACATTGCGGCCTGCATGACCCTGTGGCAGTCAGACGGACACTTGCAAACATCAACACAAACAACAACAACAAATATCTCCTTGCAATGCTGCAATCAACATTTGCACCGTGAAGATGAGGCCGGAGGGCAAAGAATTAAGACTGTACTGGTAGGCAAAAAGTTACTCCCACATATGCTACAGCAAAGGCTTTCTATCAAATTCAAAACTGAGATGTTTCATAATATGAACCCTCACGTACAAGCAAGCAAAGTGACATTATAAGACATTGTTGCAAGTCACTAATGAAGCCATGTGACAATATGAGACAATGTTGCAAGTTACTAGGGAAGCATACAGACACCAAGCCTACACTACAAGGAACAATACTGACCTGTGGCAAGGCTGAGGGGTCTAACAAGTCCCATGATTTTTGCCGGCGATTTGTGGGTGTGGAGGCAAGGGAAGGTGAGGCTGTTTCTTTGAGTACACACTGGGAGGGACGGACCTCCCCTGGAGTACCCACTGCTATAGGAGTACTGGTGCCACCACTAGGAGTGCCAGCACTACCTGTGGTGACAGTGCCGACAGTGCATATGCTTGCCTGTAAAAGAGATGTAACATGGAGCACTATACAAACCTCATTCCACTGGAATACAAAAGACACTTTGAATGAATGTGACCTATGAAATTCTTACCCACTAAATCTAGCAAGTGCTAACCCAAGCAATACACTGTGCTAAATAATAATTCTCACTTCTTACTTCCTGGAGTTTTGTTACAACCTTGTTTCCTGGATACAAGTATCCTTCTTAGACGGGCCTAATTCACTTGTTTAGGATGTCTTGACACTGTTCACTATCTTGATTTACAGTTTACATTAATAATATTTATTTTTAACTTTATTATACACAACTCCATTCAAACTTTACAAGACATAAAAAGTTTGATACCTCAGTGGCCAAGCCATGAAGAACTGGGTTAACCGATCCAAGCACCTCAACTGCTGGCTCATGGGCTGAAAGCACTACTGTGTCCTGTTTTTGGATAAAAAAAAATAATTATAATAATAATTGTAATAATAAACATGTAAAATAAACAAATTAAATAAATATATATGTCTATCTATATACCAAGGGCTTGTTCCTCCTTATTAGGGAAGTAGCCAAATCAAAGACATGCATCCACTCCTACCAACCACCCTTGTTTCCCTCTTATCTTGGCTCCTCATGGAGCACAGTGAAATATGAATATACATGTGTATGTCATATTATACACACATACACACACACACACGGGAAGGGAGTATCATAGTTAATGTGACCGAAAATGTAGTCTTTGTATCTTCATTCAATTATTCTTTTTGCACAATCAGTGACAACAATGGCAATGAATGAAATAAACAAAGGATTTAGAGAAGAGGAAACTGCAAAGCGATGTCTGGACCAAAGTACAATTGAGTCCCCACTTGGTGTAATTAAAAAAAGTGTCTGAACGAGACCCCAAAGACATTTCAAAGGTTTGACAGAAATGTCTTCTCGGGGTTCAATAGAGACAATAGAACATAAGAACATAAGAATGAAGGAGACTGCAAGAGACCATAAGGCCTACACTAGGCAGCTCCGTATCCATCACCACCTGGCATCCCCATCCATAAAGTTGTCTAATCGTTTCTTAAAAAATAGCAACATGTATAGTGGGATAGACATGGATAGAGAACCCAGGTTTAAAAATATTATAAGAAATAGAGAAATAAATTAATTGCTAGATGTAATAATTGAACTAAAAAGTGAATGCAAAAGTATATATAAAGAAGTAGCCATATTAAGAAAAGCCAATGAAGAAAATAATAGGGGAATAGATGAATTGAAAATGGAATTGAATAGGATAATGGGAAAAAATATAAGACTGCAAAATGAAGATATGAATATGAATAAGGCATTAAAGAAGGAGATGAAGGATCAAATACAGGCAGTGACTGAGAAAGTGGAAGAAAAGATTAAAGAAAATAACTTCCAAGAAATAAAGAAACAGTGGAAGCTGGAACAGGAAAGTAAAAAATTCTCTTTTGAGGAAATAGTGGAACAATAAGGTAAAGAGAATGCAAAGAAAACGGTAATTCAAGTGATTAAAGAGAAAGGAAATTTGGTTAGGGATACAGTGGACAAAAAAAAAAAAAAAAAAATGCATTGTGACCTACGGCATTAAAGAAAAGCATGCTGTTCCTTGGTATCAGAGAGAAGAAAAAGAGTCTGCTATGGAGATTCTGAAGGAGATTCAAGAGGAGGATCAAACCTTGGATAAAGAAATCGAGGAAACATATAGAATAGGTAGATACTCAAAAGGAAAAACAATATAGGCCACTAGAAGTAAAACTTAGGTCACAAATGACAGCAGAGGAAGTACCATCCAGAACAACAAAACTAGCAAACAGTGAAAATCACAAAAATGTATGGATAAAGAAATGAGTGATGAAAAAAAGGGGGCTTAGAATTGAAGCAATTGGGGGAAAAAAAAAAAAATCTGGGGGTGGGGTGTGGTCAACCTGAGGCGGAGAAAATGGTACATCAGGAAAAAGGAAACAAAGCAGACAGAAAAAAGAATAGAATGAAAAAATTAAAATCAGTCTATACAAACATGGAATGATCTCAGGACTGAATGAACTAAATGATTACCTAGCATCAGAAAAACCAGACATAATGGGAATAGTAGAAACTAAACTAAAAGGTAATCTACCACCTAACACTGTGGGACAAGGTCTACACAACTGCTGAATGAAAAAATAGAAAGGAAAAACAAGGAGGGGAGTACTGTTTCTGACCAAGAAAGACTAAATGTGACAAAGTTAACAGAAGGAAAAAAACAATGTAGAATCAATTACGATAAAAGTAGAAAACAACCACATGAAAAGTAGAAAATTTGTAGTATTGTATGTGCCCCCTAAAACACAGTCCTGGACAGAAAGTGATCATTCCAAATTGTTACATGATACAAAACATGAACTAACTGATATACTGTGAAAGAGGAAATAAAATAATTATGGGTGATTTTAACTCAAAAGAAATATGTTGGGAAGAAATGACAGTGAGGGGTGGAGAGGATATATGGGGCAGCATGCTACTCGATATGACCATTGAATACACAATGACTCAGTGGATAAAGGAAAATATAGATACAGAAACAATGAGGAACCTTCAAAAGTGGATTTAATACTTACGTCAGAACCCGAAATTGTACACAGAATAGATCACAAAACACTAATAAGAGTGACCATGTACTATTAGAATTCAATTTAAAAGAGCAAATAGACCTAAGAGGAAATGAGAAACATACAATAGGAAGACAAATGTACAACAAAACGAATTTTGAGAACCTTAACCACTTCCATACGGTGCCGCACACGTAGGCGTCATGAGGAGCAAGTGGGTACGCGATGATGCCGACGTCGGCCTTTTGATCATATTTATTGTAGTCGTACCTACGTAAATTCCTTCTCTCTAAACTGGCTTCATTATATTTTCTATGGTTATCAAAATTCACGGGTGAAAGAGAGCGAACGATTGAGCAATGACTTTAATTTTTACAATGCGATTATTATGACGCAACATCGCACATCGGGCAACTAATGCTGCCAGACATGCGATGTGCCCCGGAGTGAAGAGGTTAAAAAAGTCTTTTGTAATGCAAACTGGGAAAAATTCTTAAATGAAGAAAAAAGGATGGAAGAGAAATGGAATATACTAAAAGAAATTTATAATAAGGGCGTGATCAAATATGTACCACAAAAAAAGGGGAAAAAAAAAAAAAAAAAAAAACATACATAAAGAACTGGTAAAACAAAATATGTAGTGAAGCCATGGATAAAAGAGACAAAGCCTGGAAAAAAATAAAATAAATGAATAAAAAATAAATAAAAAATAAAAAGGGAGCAAGTGGCTAACATACATCAAACTAAGAAATTATTATGTAAAAATTTGCAGAGAAGAAAAGAGAAATTATGAAAAGGCACATACATACATATACCAAAGGCTTTTTCCCCCTTACATGGGGGGTACCCAAAAAGAAAAAGGCATAGAAATCACTCCCACCCATTTCATTTCCCATATATTCCACTCCCCTCCACCTTCCTTCCTATCTTGGCACCTCCTGGATGACGGGTCATCCCTGCATCCTCTCCACTGCCCTGGGTCAGAAGCAGCGTCACAAGACACAGTACATCCACAGCAAGGCCGCTTCATAAATTCGGCAACCCCCCCTCTCCGTCCCCTCATGCAGAAAAGGAGAAGACGGGGAGAAATCCCTTCGAGCTGCGTCAAATTTTTTCATAGATACTTCCTCACCCCCCATCCCCCACCCACTCCCCTTCATGCATAATAGCCTCATCTATACACAACCCTTCTCCATTCACCCCTATCTTCTGTCCTCTCCCGTCCTTCCTCTACAGACATTCCTCTCTTTTGTAAAGCCCCTTTCACCCCATCCATCCATCTCATCCTCGGACGCCCCCTCATATTCACTCCTTCCACACTTTTTTACTAATCTTTCTTCACTCATTCTTTCCATGTGTAAAAACCATCCTCATATTCTTTCATCAACCCTATCTCCCAGCTCAGCTCCCTTTCCACCCCTGTTCTTCTCCTCACCTCCTCATTCTCACTCTATCTAGCCTAGTAACCCCTATCATACTTCTCAGACATTTCATCTTAAAACACATTCAAACTCCTTCTCTCTTCCTCTCTCATGTTCCACGTTTCTGTCCCGTCCATTGCTGTTGGCACAATCACTCCTTCGTATAACCTCCTCTTAGCATCCATTTCCAAATGTCTGTTTCTCATTACACTTTTTAATCCACCAAGGCATTTACTCGCTTCTCTCAATCTACATTTTACCTCCACCCCCACTCCTCCCTTTCCTGTCACATTCGCACCCAAGTATCTAAAACTATCCACTTCCTCCAGTTTCTCACCCTTAATGCTCACTTCCAGCCTACTGTCACTCTCTCCCCTTGTACATCTTATCACCTTACTTTTGCCCACATTTATCTTCAGCTTCCTTCTTTCACACACCTTCTCAAACTCTGTCACTAACTTCCTCAATCCCTCCTCTGATCCTGCTACAAGCGCAGTGTCGTCAGCAAACAACAGCTGGCTCACCTCCCACTTTTCTCCATTTTCTTTAATCATCTGCAACCCCTGACCCACTACCCTTGCATTCACCTCTCGCACCACCCCATCCATGTAAAGATTGAACATCCAGGGCGACATAACACATCCCTGACGAAGTCCCACCTTTACCTCAAACCATTCACTCTCTCCATTTCTAATCCTAACGCAAGCTCTACTACTCTCATAAAAACTCTTGACTGCTCTTAACAGCTTTCCTCCTATCCCATATATCTGCAGTACCACCCACAGTGCCTTCCTGTCTACCCTGTCATAAGCCTTTTCCAGATCCATAAAAGTCCAAAAAACATCCTTACCTTTTCCTATAGCTTTCTCAAATATCTGTCTTACCACAAAAATCTGATCTACACATCCCCTACCTGTCAAAAAAAACACACTGTTCCTCACCAATTACTCCCTCTGTTCCTCTTCTAATCCTCTTAATCAAGACCCTTCCATAACCCTTCCCAACTACACTCAACAAGCTAATCTCTGAAACTACTACACTCACACTTTTCCCTTTTTCCTTTGTAAAGTGGAACTATACAGGCACTCCAGTCCTCCAGCACTCAACCCTCTCTTAAACAAACATTAAATAACCTCACCAGGCAGCCCACCATCACTGTACCTCCTTTTTTCAGACATTCTGCATGGCATCCATCCAACCCAGGTGCCTTACCTGCTCTCATCATCTTAACAGCTGCTTTCACTTCATCCTTCCCTATTTCTCCTCCATTTTCCTCACTCATCACTCTCATTTTCTTAACGCTTCCCACTGCAACTACCTTTCCCTCCCTATCCTTCACATTTAGCAACTCCCTAAAATACTCTGCCCACCTTCCTCTCACTGCCTTCTCTTCCATTATCATCTCTCCATCTGCACCTTTTACCTTTTCTTCTCTACTTGATTCGCCTCCTCTTCCTCTTTTTAATTTCCTTCCAAAACATCTTTTTATTACTTTCAAAATTTTCTGTCATACTCTTTCCCCATTTCACATCTGCTCTCCTCTTTGCTTCCTTTATCTTATGCTTAACTTCCTTTCTCTTTACTTTGTACCTCTCATACAATTCCCTTGTCCTAATTTGTAGCCAATCTATGAATGCCTGCTTCTTCTCTTTTACACCCTTCTTTGCTTCCTCATCCCAACACTCACTACCCTTCCTTCTATTTACTCCCGCCCTCCTTGTTCCACACACCATCTTTGCACACCTTATGACTCCTTCCTTGAACTATCCCCATTCCTCCTCCACTCCTAGTTCTACTCTATCCTTTACTCTCTTCCACTCCTCTCTCAACTTCTTATACTCATTCTCCTTTTTTTCCTCATTTAAGCAGTTCACTCTAAGTACCTCCCTACCTTCTGCCCTTTTCCTCTTTCTCCACCTATTCTCCACTCTCAATTCACCTTCCACCAGGAAAATGATCTGATATTCCCCCACTCTCTCCCCTTAGAACATTTACATCCTTAACTCTTCCTACCATACTCCTGGTCACCACTATATAGTCCATTAATGCTCTATCTGCCACCCTTCCATCCACCACCCTCTCCCATGTGTACTTATGCTTGACTTTCTTCTTAAACACTGTATTTGCTATCATCAACTCTCTTTCAAGACACATCTCCACTATCAATTCTAAACTACGATTTTTACCTGGAACTCCATACTTCCCAATCACTCCGTCAATTGGTTCATTTCCTACCCTAGCATTTAAGTCTCCCAATACAACTACATTGACATTTCTCCCTAATCCCTCTATGCACTCATTTACATCTACCCAAAAAGCCTCCCTTTCCTCTACGCTTTTTTCACTACCAGGTCCATACGCACTTACAAAAACCCACATCTCCTTTCCCAGTTTCACCTTCATCCACATCAACCTTGATGACACCTCCTTCCATTCCACTACACGCTTACTTATCTCTTCACTTACTAGTATAGCCACCCCTTCTCTCCCTCGTCCCCTCTTCACTCCTGAGTACCTCTCAGCTACACTCCCACTCACACTTGCCCTTTCCTTTCATTTTAGTTTCACTCAAAGCCAGTACATCCATCTTTCTTCTCACAAACATACTGCCTATCTCTTCCCTATTACTCTCATCTTTACCATATCATCGCACATTAAAAGACCCAAACCTTAGGGTACTGGTTGGAAATCTCCCAGACCCTCTTATCCCTTTATTTTCTTTCTTAGGAATATCCCCTATTGGGGCTACAGGTAGTAGGACTCCTAATCCCATCCCCCATCCCTTTTTTGTCACCTTTTACGACTCAAGTGGAAATACTTGGTGGCAGTATTCTTTTGCCCCCACCACAGGGTAACAATAGAAAAATGCAAGGAACATCCTAAACTATTTTACAGATATGTGAATGGTAAACTAAAAAACAAACAAGAAATAGAAAAGCTGCACCAAGGAAGTCATGAATATACAGAAGACTAAGAAATGGCATAAGTTATGAGCAACCACTTCAAATTGGTATTCACAATTGAGAACACACATAACTGTGAGGGAATAGAGACAGAACCCCCCCCCCCCAATGAAGGAAATAACTGTAAGAAAGAAGTAAATCAGCGACCAAATAAAAAAAACTTGATTTCAGAAAATCACATGGTTCAGATGGAATTGCAAATTGGATACTGAAAGAATGCGTAGAAGAGTTAACAGATAAAATACACACTATAATTAAATGCTCACTCAAAGAAGGAAAGGTACAACAAGACTGGAAAAATGCAAACATTGTACAGTACCAATATATAAAGGAGGAAACAAGGAAAATCCAACTAACTATAGACCAGTCTCCCTAACAAACACTGTAGCTAAAATATGTGAAAAAGTGTTCAAAAGTACATGATCTTTAGAATTTGAGGTACTGAATTACTAAATATAGGTTAGGTTACATATGTTAGGTAGGTTAGGTTAGAATAGATGAATTCATGATTCTTGCATTGCTTCAACCTCGGCATCTATCAAAACAAACATGGTGTACCATTCAACCCCTCCAACTTCGTTTGTTAGTAAATCAGTTTTAGCAACTTTTTCATTATTGATTTCTGCCAAAAAAATCACATATTACGTTGATCCATTATAATTTACAAAATAGAGAATAAAATTTCTATTGGTATAGCATGTATGTGTGCACTTCTAAAAATTTACTGCAATTTGGGAGTATTAAGGGAGAAAGACTAAAGGAAGTGGATAGTTTTAGATACTTGGGGGTGAGTGTGGCAGGAATAGGAATGACAGTGGACATAGAATGTAGATTGAGAGAAGCAAGTACATGTCTTGGAGGATTAAAAAGTGTAATGAAAAATAGACATTTGGAAATTTATGCTAAGAGGAGATTGTATGAAGGAGTGATTGTGCCAACAGGATTCTATGGGATGGTAACTTGGAACATATGAGAGGAAGAAAGAGTTTAAATGTGTTTGAGATAAAATATCTAAGAAGTATGGTAACGGTTACTAGGCTGGATAGTGAGAAACGAAGAGGTGAGGAGGAGAGTGGAGGTAGAAAGGGAGTTAGGAGATAGGGTTGATGAAAGAATATTGGGATGATTAAGACACATGGAAAGAATGAGTGAAGAAAGATTTGAAAAAGAAGTGTGGAGGGCAAACAAAGGTGGATGGAGTGAATATGAGGGGGCGACTAAGGATGAGATGGATGGATGGAGTAAAATGGGCATTGGGAGAAAGGGGAATGTCTGTTGAGGAAGGAAGGGAGAAGACAGATGAAAGGGGTGAGTGGAGTGATTGTGTATGGATGATGCTGTGATGCATGGAAGGGAGTGGGTGGGGGATGGAGGGGATAGGGAGAATGTGTAAATAATATTTTGATGCATGAGGTGACAGAGAGGGGGGGTGTCATTGATTAAATGAAGCAGCCCTGCTGTGGATGTGCTGTGTCTTGCTGCACTGCTTCTGACCCAGGACAATGGGCAAGATGTAGGGATAATCTGTCATCCAGGAGGAGCCAAGAAAGAGAGGGAGTGGTGAATAGGAGTGGAGAGTGTGGGGA
Organism: Oratosquilla oratoria; assembly: GCF_046742065.1. Taxonomy (NCBI): domain Eukaryota; kingdom Metazoa; phylum Arthropoda; class Malacostraca; order Stomatopoda; family Squillidae; genus Oratosquilla; species Oratosquilla oratoria. The sequence goes on from NW_027467710.1 coordinate 2,070,275, forward strand.
TGAAATGGGTGGGAGTAGATTTATGCCTTTTGACTTTGGCTACCTCCCTTGTAAGGGATCTGCTGATCATTGAAATACTAGTGTTTAACAGTTTGAATATGGAAAGCACTGTCCCTCTATGCCATAATATTTTTTAACCCACTACAGTAAACAATATCGACCTTTTCATCATATCTTCATTGATTCTGTTCTGTATAATATAAGAGAATTTTATTAATTTTCAAACAAGGTCTCATGCTGAATTGGTTAAAGGGACTTACCATACTACCAAATCCACTACTGTTGCTTCCAATAGGTGCGATTGAGGCCATGGAAGTCCCTGGTGAAGGTGTTGGGTTATTGGGTGATGATGCATGTGGCTGTGTAGGTAGACCCTCAGGCCCCCCCACACTGTTACTACCACCTCCTCCCTGCAAAACACAAAATATATCACTTAATAAATATCATTAATTTCAGTAATGACATTTAAAATTAACAACTGTTGAGAGTTGGTCCATAGATAGATGCCTGATTTTCTCATAAAGTTCAATGGTGATCTTCATGGAGAAAAGATTTGGGGGGAGATTATGAATAGTTTCCCATGTCTATCCCTGAAGTGGAGTACATTGTTACATTTGGAGATTTTGCTTATTGGTTGTGTTGGGAGGTTGTCTAGCAGGGTGTTTGCTACAATTTATGTATATCTAATAATAATGAACATGACAGGAAAACAAATATTACATCACCTAGCTTTTACCCTAAATATTTCAGGCTTTCATTTAGATACAGGGATAAGTACACACTATATAATACTGGCTTATGACAAAATTTGAAATTCAATAATAACCTGTTGTTGGGCATTGGTAGTGGTGTGTGGTAAAGAGAGGTTTAGATGCAAGTCAACAGCAAAAGTGTCAGTGGAGACAGACTTGGTGAGGTTCCTTGCAACCGAATACTTGAGGTGACACCTTGACCGCACCTCCTCCGATACTGAGACAAGAGCTGCCAGATAAGCAATATTCTCTGGTGTTACCTGAAAGTAAGAAGAAAAAAGCCTTATCAACATAATTGAATATAAAGTATTAACAACTATTCAGTTACAAAGATTACATTAATATGTGTTTATGCTGTGCACTGAATTTCAAATAAAGGAATTACATATTTTTCCAAATTCTACTTTAGTTTTTTATCTTATTATTCTAATAATCTGTTATGCTATCTTAACTCCTTCCTCCAACACCTCCAAGCATTTGGCCCCACAGTAAAATCTCTCCCAAAAAGCAATAAGACTTGCAAAAAAGAGTGGAAAGCAGGAGTGGATGGAGAGAACTTGAGGGAAAGACCAGGAATGAGGTGGATCAATCCACTTAATACATTGTCCTTGGTCTTGCAAAAGATTTACAGCCATCAGCCTCTTGGTGGGACCATAAATTCAGGGTACATATTTTACGTTGTTGTCTGGGGATTCTTAGTGTGGGGCATTGTAGAAAGATATGTTCTGCATATTGTGTGTGGCAGTTGCATCTAGGACAGCTTGAATCTGTGGCCAGGCCTGTTCTGTGTAGGTACTGTTTTAATGCTGGATGGTGTCCTGATTGCAGGTGTGCCAATGTGGTTCTTATCAGGTGTGGGAAGGTTTTTTCTGTGAGGTTTATGTCTGGAGATTATTGTTGGAGTATCAAGTCTGGCAGTCTCTCTTGAAGGGCTTGTTCTATGGTATAGGTGGTAGTTTGTTTTGATGTTTGAGTCACATAGTATTGGTGTGTTTTATTTTTTGTTGCATTCTGTTGGTGATGCTTGTGAAATGTACCATGAAAGGTGTGTGGTGTTTAGGGTTCTGGTATAGAATTGTGTTCCTGTCATTTTCATGTGTACTATAGGAAAGCTTTTGGTTTCTGTATGCAGGTGTCCAATTGGGGTGGTTTTGGTGCATTCTGTTATTATTCTCAGTGCTCCATTCTGTAAAGTTTGTAAATTGTGCTTCTCTGACTCATTGTTGAGAACAAAGCTATGGTGGCATGGTTGAGGGTTGTTCTTATGAGTTGCTTTAAGATGATTATTAGAATTTCTTTCTGTTGTCCTGAGCCATTGCTTATAATGGATTTAAGTAGGTTTGTTTCCTTGTTGATTTTTGTTATCAGGTCATTGATATGTGGACTGAGTCATATGAGTATTAAGTGTGAGGCCTAGAATTTGAGGATTCTTTTCCAATGAAAATTTATAGGGTGGCTTTTGATTCATGGTTGTCTAGTGTGAGTAATGTCACTGTTGACTTCTGGGGAGAAGCCTCCATTCTTTGACCTATTGTTCTAGTATGTTCAAGTAGGATTGGATGTCCTTTGCTGCTATTTTGTATTGTGTTGGATTATTGTCAGGTCATTTGCAGAAGCATGTGAGAAGAAATTTTTAAATGTGTTTGAGATGAGGTGTCTGAGAAGTATGATAGGGGTTACCATGCTGGATAGTGAAAGAAATGAGGTGTAGGAGGAAACTGGGGGTGGAAAAGGTTTTGGGAGATAGGGTTGACAAAAGAGTACTGGGGTGGTTTGGCACTTGGAAAGAATGAATGAAGACAAATTAGTAAAAGATGTGTGGAAAGCAGAGGTGGAAGGAGTGAACAAGGAAGGGGCAACCAAGGATGAGATATATGGATGAGATAAAAGGGGCAGAGAGAAAGAGGGGGATGTCTGTTAAGGAAGGGAGAAGACAGATGATAGGGTTGAGTGGAGACTGGTCATATATAGATGATGCTGTGATGCATGGAAGGGAGTGGGTGGGGGTGTGGGGTTAGGGAGTACTTATGCATAAATAATATTTTGGTGCAGATTTCTCCATGTCTTCTCTTTTCCTGTATGAGGGGACAGAAAGGGGGGTCAGCAAATTAAGTGGCCTTACTGCATTGGTTTTGACCCAAGGCAATGGGCAAGATGCAGGGATGCCCCATGATCCAGGAGCCAAGATAAAAGGGAGGGAGAGAGAGAGGGAGGGGTGGTGAATGGGAGTGGAAAGGGTACGAATGAAATAGGTTGGAGTGGAATTACACCTTTTGACTTTCGGTGCCTCTCTTATAGAGGAAAAAGCCCTTGGTATATGTAAGTACAGGGTGTTTGGGATAAAATTGATAATTTTTTTATCTGTCATTTCAGAACCATTTGAAGAAATTAGTAGCAGTAAAGTGCAACGGATAGCTGATTCTGTGTACTACTGGTGGGTGTGAGAACTAAAGAGCATGGATGACTGGAAAGCACTGGAATATTGGAAGAGTGACCTGCATCATGATGATTTGCACTGGATTAAAAAATTCAGAAATCTTAGCTGCAGCTCAGTGCTCCTTGAATACCGTGAGATGTGAGCTGGAGAACTGCGACAAAGATGTGGAAGCAGTGGCTAGCAGGAAGGATCATAACAGGTGTTCTGATTGTCTGCACAACATAATTTTTCAAGAAGCTGCAAAAAAAATGTGCAGCAAAATCCAGGCAAGGCAATGTGGTCTTTGGCAATGGGAATCGGAGTGGCAACTATGAAGAAAGTGCTGAATGAGAATCTTCGCTACTCCTTCGCAAGGGCCAACTACTCATCGCCAAGGCCCAAGAGAACCGCCTTATGAAAGCCAAGAAACTCCTCAACAAGGTCAAACACCCAGTTGAGCTGGGGTTGTGCAGAAAAACAGGTGGATACCCTACAGTCTGCATGAAGTCCTGTGCTTCATGAGGACCAAGTTCCCTCAAACTGTGATGATCTTTGGGTATGTTCCCAGAGAAAGACACATCATGCTGCCCCACATCATTGAAGAAGGATTCAGACTCACTTTAGATGGCTATATTGAGTTGCTATCCACTGTTGTCAAGTGCTGGGTGGAGAGGGTGGCTGTGGAGAGACCATACATGTGGCAGCAGGACTCAGCTCCATGTCACACCTCTGGGAAAACCCAGAAGTAGCTGTCTGAGAACTTCTACGACTTCACCAGTCCCAACATCTGGCCCCCAACTCGCCTGATTGCAACCCAATGGACTATAATGTGTGGGTCACAGTTGAACAAGACTCCAATTGCACTGCCTGCAACACCAAGGACAAGCTGATTGCCACAATCAAACTGTTCAGGCATCTCTGGAAGGACACCGTGAAGGCTGCGTGCTGCAAGTTCATGTCCTACCTGGAGGCTGTGGTGGAGGTTCAGGGTGGCTTCTTTGATTGAGCTGTATTTGGCCAAAGATCCTTTATGAGATGCACTTTGAATTTTGAGAAAACATCAATTTTTGCCCGAGATATGACATTTTTCTTTCCTTTCCAAACAAGTGTCAAATTTATCCTGAACACCCTGTATTTGCATATAAGAGAATATTGGTTCTGGAGTAGGGAGATCACTCATGAAGATAATGAACAGTAATGGTGAATGTAATGCACCCTGAGAGACTTCTATGTAAAGCCTTTCTATTCATGAGATTTGGTTGTCTTGGGTTACTCTGCACTGTCTTCCTCCTATAGAGCTAGTTAAGAACTTGATGTTAAGAATGTCTGTCCTACAGAATTTTTTGGATAGTATGTGTCTAGGGACTGTGTCAGTGCCCCCCACCCCCATTTCTGTGACTACCATAACTGAGGTGGATAGACATGGTGAAGGGAGCACTAAATGCAAGTGGTGTGTCTACCTTAGACCATTCTCTGACCCAGCCACAAGTGCAAACCACAAATGTCTCACTTCTCACTTCTCTCATTAACCATCTCCTATCCCAGTCCATCACCCTCAAGTTTACTACCTTAGCCCCTTCTATGCACACATTAAACAGCCATGGTGATATACACAAGTTTAAAATCTAAGTACCAAGTGCTTTTTTCCCCCTTTGTAAGAGAGGTAGCCAAGTCAAAGGCACATGTCCACTCCCACCCATTCCACTCCCGTCCACCTTATGTTTATAAGAACCTTATAAAAAAAATCACCTATATACCAAGGGTTTTTTCCCCATAAAAGGTAGCCAAGTCAAAAGACACACCCACTCCACTCCCATCCACGATCCTTTTATCCTCATCATAGCTCCTCATGGATGAAGGGTCATCCCTGTCTCCTGCCCACTACCCTGGGTCAGAAGCATTGCAGCAAGACACAATATATCCAAACCTTAAATTTTTTTTATAGCTTAATTACCCCTGATATCTGCTGAGTTTTCTGTGAAAATGACATCTTGATACTACAATTTACCTGTGCTTATTTGAGTTCCGTTTAAAGGCCCATTTAAAGGTTCCATGCACCACAGACCACATGGCTTGTCACTATTCACATTTTGTTTTTTTCTATTTTACGATATATAGTAATATGAAGCAAACTGGCAGCTTAACTACCAAGAGTGTTGAGCAGCTTGTACCAAACCTATGTGTCTCTTGAGATGTCAACAGGAGAGGAAGTAAGTTGAAAATCCACTCATTTGACTACCTTCATGCCCTCATTATTTTCCTTGTAGTACTCCATCAGTTTGGATACTACTTCTCCCAAGTAAATCTACAGTCATGCCGAGTCCTTTCAAACAGAAGATGCGGTAGAGGGAAAGAATTCAACCTTTACAAGAGAAGAGAGAGAAACAAGCACAAGCTGCCTTATTGCCCTCACACCCAATAACACCCCCTATCTCTCACCACTCTGCCTCACTGCATCCCTCTTCATCATCTACCAACCACCCTCAACTACACAGCATATTTCCTTTCCACCACTAAGCGTAACAGAAATAAAATAAGCCACAAGATCAGACTTATGTTACCAACTCCTTCAAGACAAAATTACTCCCCCCCCCCTCTGAAGAGAGATATTTACTCACGCGCTCCTAGTTGGAAAGCTTCATAGGAAAATCTTGTTATGTATGGGTGTGTGTGAGAAGAGCATTGATGCTTTCTACAATGCCTTACACTGCTCATCTGTAAAACCTGCACAGATCATGATGATGTATCTGTAAAACCATGCCGGCTGACGGGTGATGCAGTAAAAGGAAATTTTACAGAGATGAATAGTAAAATTGTTTATCAGGCCCTGATCAATGACCTAGGATGTACTGGCCTGAACAGAATTTCTCTAGCACTACATTCCTCCAGTGTCAAGTGGAAATTTCAACAGATATGCAAACTTCTTGTACAAGATATGGCAATACCTCAAAACAAATCAGAGGAAAGTACATGAAGCAATTGTACAGCATTACACTTCACTTGGAATCTATCCAGATCCCATCACAAAACAATGGGACATCATTGCAACATGTGATGGAACAAGGAGGAAAAAAAGAGGCCATAATTCTCATGTCCTTGTTGGTTTTGTTGTTGATGACAACTGTCACCATCACTGATTTTAAGGTTGTTTGTAATTTTTGTTCTCCCTGCACTGCAGTCGAAGAGGAAGGTGTCAATAGTGAGCTCCGAATTAGCACTTTGTTGCTATCACAGGAAAAATGCCTTGTTGTCATTTTTGGGGTAAAACAATATGTTTTCATGGGACCGTAAAGGTATGTATCTGGTCCAGTTCTTAGAATCATAGTTTTAGCACAAAATGGAAGGTAACAAAGAAATAAGAATTAATGAATCAACTAGGAGGGGATTGGATATATCCAGAGTTGAGTCCCCATTGGGAGTTATATATATATATATATATATATATATATATATATATATATATATATATATAAACACACACACACACACACACACACTTCAATGAATGGACGGCTTAGAAGACGTTCTGAAGAGAATTGAAGTTTGTGGATCCCAACGCAAAGAGAAGTGCCTAAAGTATTTACAGGGTGGGGGGGAAATTGCTCGTGGAGTAGTAGGAAAGTAGGGAAAGAGGAAAGGGGGAGGGATTACTGAGGGAAATGGAAGGAAATGAGGAAGGAGTAGACTTGGCCCAGGCAGACAGGCGAAAGGTAAACAAAAGGCCCCCCGACGACAATGAAATGTCTAATAAAAATGTAAAGATTAGAAGTATAGATAAGAGCAATACAGTAGAAAGTGATGAGAATATTTTCCAGGGATTTAAAGAGGGTGGGGGGGACACAAACCCCCCCCGACTGACAAGACTAGAAGAGAAGGTCGATAAGATGATCGAGGACTTGGAGCGTAGGTTCGGTAATGTTGACAGTATTATACGAAGAGTTGAAAAATTGGAAGAACTAGAGAGGGCAAACAAAAACTTAAGGAAATTGAAGAATTAAAACAACAGTTAAAAGAAGTAAAAGATGAGAATAAAGTCTTAAAGGAGAATAATAAGGAGAACAAGGAGGGTTGGAAATAAATTCATGAGAATAGCAAGGTTGCATTCACTGACATAATCAGACTCCAAATGAATGAACAAACTGAAAACTCAGTTATTAAAGTGATGAGACAGAAGGAGAATATAGTAAGAGACTTAGCAGACAAAAAGAAATGTATAATTATATTAGGAATGGAAGAGAAACATAACCCAGATAGAACCACAAGAATCAAAGAGGAAAATGAAAAAGTAAGAAATTTACTAGAATTAGTTCAGGAAGATGAACCAGAAATAATTAAACAAATCGAAGAGAAATTCAGGCTAGGGAAATATAGTACAGACAAGACCAGACCAATCAAGATTAAATTCAGGTCACAAACTACGGCTGAGAATATCTTATCCAAAACAGGTAAACTAGCAACAAGTGAACAATATAAAAAGGTATGGATAAAAAGGGAAATGAATAAAGAGGAAAGAGAGGAACAAAAACAGAAAAGACTTGAAGCAAAGGAAAAAAACGAGATAAGAACGGAGTCAGAAAAAGAGAGATTCTATTGGAGAGTAGTGAATATGAAACTAAAGAAAGTCGACATACAAGAGAAAAACAAAAGGGAAACAGAGAACACAATAGAAGTGGCAGAAAACTAAGAGTGTCTTACACAAATATAGATGGATTAATAACAGGATTGAATGAACTGAATGATTATTTGAAAGAAAAAGAACCAGACATAATGGGAATTGTAGAAACAAAATTAAAAGGTACACTACCACCCAACAGTGTAGGACATGATGCATATAATTATTGGATTAGAAACAGAGTGAAAAAGGAAGGGGGTGGAGTTATGTTCCTGACTAAGAAGGATATAAACGTGAAGGGTGTCACATATGGAAAGAATACAGATGAAATGATAATGATGGAAGTAGAAGACAGAAATAAGAAGAACAGAAAGTTTGTGATAAATTATGTGCCCCCAAAAACAGCCTCATGGGAAGAGAGTGAACATAAAAGTATGTTAGAGGACACAAAGATAACATTAAACAAGATAATGGAAGAGGGAGGAAAAATAGTTATGATGGGCGACTTTAATTGCAAAGAAATCTGCTGGGAAGAAATGACATTAAAGGGTGGAGACGGCTCATAGGGAAACGCTCTACTCGAGATGGTTACTGACCATACAATGACACAATGGATACAGGAGAACACTAGGTATAGAAATGAAGAAGAGCCATCGAAACTAGACCTAGTAATTACATCCGAACCTAGAATAGTGGACAAAATTGAATATAAAACACCAATAGGTAAAATAGACCACATATTGATTGAACTGGAACTTAATGAAGAAAAATATATCAAAAGAAATGAACAATATAGAAAAGGAAGAATGTATGAAAAAACAAACTTTGATGAAATAAGAGAATTCTTTCAAAAGGAAAACTGGGAAGAAATATACAAAGAAGAAACAACAGTAGAGGAGAAATGGAATATTTTGACAAAAATTTACAAAAAAGGAGTGGAAAAGTATGTCCCAAGACAAAAACAAGAAAAAGAATATGTAAAATGCTGGTACAACAAAAGCTGTAGGGAGTTAAAAGACAAAAGAGACAAAGCCTGGACCAGATGGAAAAAAGACAGAAGACCTGAAAAATGGAAAATATATACCTGCTATAGAAATGAATATGTACAAATGTGCAGAGAAGAAAAGAGAAAATATGAAAAAGATATCATAGAAAAGTGTAAAGATCAACCGAAACTATTCTACAGATTTGTAAACAATAAACTGAAAAACAAACAAGACTTGGAGAAATTAAGACAGGAGGGAGTTGAATACACTGAGGAAATGGAAATGGCGGAAATTATGAACAAACATTTTAAATCAGTGTTTACAAGGGAGAACATACAACCTGAAGAGAATGAATGGAAAGAGAAAGTCCCCCCTATGGAAGAAATAGAAGTAACAAAGAATGAAATATTAACACACTTGAGTAATCTTGATGTCAGAAAATCGCATGGACCAGATGAAATAGCAAACTGGATACTAAAAGAATGCAGGAATGAACTGGCAGACAAAATAGTTCCTTGAAAGAAGGAAAAGTTCCAGAAGATTGGAAAAAAGCAAATATAGTACCTATATACAAAGGAGGAAATAAAGAAGAACCTAACAACTATAGACCAGTCTCTCTAACAAGTACAATAGCAAAAATTTGTGAAAGAATTATCAAAAGTAGATGGGTAAAATATTTAGAAAAAAACAAAGTGTTAAATCCAAGGCAATTTGGATTCAGACAAGGACGATCATGCATCACCAATTTAATATGTTTCTATTCAAGGCTAATAGATATAATACAGGAAAGAGATGGATGGGCGGACTGTGCATTTTTAGATCTAAAGAAAGCTTTTGACAAAGTACCACATAAGAAGTTGCTTAAGAAATTAGAAACTGAAGGAGGAATACAGGGCAAACTACTAAATTGGATGGAGGACTTTTTGCAAGAAAGAAAAATGAGAGTAGTGATAAAAAAACCAACACTCAAAATGGGATGAAGAAGTAATAAGCGGTGTTCCGCAGGGAACAGTTCTGGCCCCAATAATGTTTGCTATATATATTAATGATATGGATGAAGGAATAGAAAGCTATATGAGCTTCTTTGCAGATGATGCAAAACTACTGAAAGGAGTGAAAACTGAAGAAGATTGTGAATCACTACAGAGAGATCTAAATAAAGTACAGGAATGGAGTAGGAAATGGGAGATGGAGTTCAATACAAAAAAATGTAGTATAATGGAATTTGGAAAAAGCAAAAAACAGAATAACAGGAGCATATAAATTGGGAGAAGAAGGAATAAAAAAATGAGAAGGAAAATGGAGTCATTGTTATGAATAATATGTCACCTGAGAAACATATAAATAAGATTTTTGGAGAGACTTATAATCTAATAAGAACAATCAAAGTTGCATTTACATACCTGGATGAAGAAATGGTGAAGAAAATCCTAATCACCCTGATAAGACCAAGATTGGAATATGCAGCAACGATATGGTCACCAAGTACAAAAAAATGTATAAAAAAACTTGAAAGAATACAAAGAGCAATTACAAAATTGGCACCAACACTCTCAAAACTATCATATGAAGAGAGACTAGAAAAACTTGAACTACAGACACTAGAGCAAAGAAGAGAGAGAGGAGATTTGATAGCTATTTACAGAATCATGAAAGGCATAGAAATTACTGAGAGAGAGAATCTGATAAAATGGGATGACAGAAATACTAGAGGACACGGAAAGAAAATAAAAAAAGACAGCTATAGAAGAGATTTGAAAAAGAACAACTTTCCTCACAGAGTAATAGACAGTTGGAACAAGTTAGATGAGAAAATGGTGTGTGCAAAAACAATACATGAATTTAAAAATAGTTTAGATAAAATGAGATATGAAGACGGGACCCCACGAGCATAGCTCCCCTTCCCGTAAAATACAACTAGGTAAATACACATATATATATATATATATATATATAAACATGTCTAAAAGATACTCCGAAGACAAGTACCAGGTATGTCAATGATGATTTATTCTCGGGAATTAGGGGGCAAGGGGAAACAATGGATAAAACTTTGGACACTGATAGAGATATTAGGATTAGCAGATCAATAAGGAATTGAGAAATTAACAACTTAGCAGAAGAATTGATTGATTTAAAAGTAGACCATAAAGTTTTACAACTAGAGGTATCCAACTTACGCAAACTAATGAGGTGATACTAAGACAATTAAATGAGCTAAAAAGTGAACTTAGTGTGATAAAAAGAGGAAATGAAAGAAAGGAAAATGAGGTTAGAAATACAAAGAACAGAAGAAAGAGGTTAAAGAACAATCACAAGCAGTAACTGAATAGATGGATGAATCAATCATGGAGACCGATCTGAATGAAATAAAAAATCAGTGGAAAAAGGAATGTGAAAATCAAAAACTCTCATTCAAAGAAATAGTACAGCAGCAGGTAGAAGAGAATGCAAAGGAAACAGTGATCAAGGTGATCAAAGAAAAGGAAAATTGGGTGAGAGACACAGTGGACAAAAAGAAATGCATTGTGGTTTACGGTATCAACGAAAAACACAATGTACACAAATACCAAAGAGAAAAAGAGAAAGAAATTGCGAAGTAGATACTAAAAGCGGTTCAAGATGAGGGACAGAATCTGGAAAAGGAAATTGATGACGCGCATAGGATGGGTACATACTCAAAAGAAAAAAACTACAGACCAATGAAAATCAAACTAAGAACTCAAATGATAGCAGCAGAAATACTATCAAAAGTGGCAAAATTAACAGTGAAAAATACAAAAATGTGTGGATAAAAAAAGGAAATGATTGAAGAGGAAATAGAGAAAGATAGGGCACTGATAAGTGAAGCCAAGGAAAAAAAAAATGAGAAAAGAACAGACTGAAAAAAATTAGTTTTTTGTAGAGTGCTGGATCTGAGACTGAGAAAATGGTACATCAGAAAAATGGAAACATAAACCAAAAAAGAGAAGAAAAGATAAAATTAAAAGTGGCATATACAAATATGGACGGTATGATTTCGGGAATAAATGAATTGAACGACTATTTGTCAATTGAGAAACCTGACATAATGGAGATTGTGGAGACAAAACTAAAAGGTCCTATACAATCAAGTATGGTGGGAAAAGGTTTATACAACCTTTGGTCAAAAATAGAATGGATAAACAAGGGGGAGGAGTCATGCTATTGACTAGAAAGGTCCTAAATGTAATAAAGGCAACAGGAAAAGATAATGTGGAATTGATCACAATTAAAGTCGAAAATAGCAGTATGAAAAGTAGAAAGTTCATAGTTGTATATGTGTCCCCAAAAACCAAGACTTGGACTGACAGCGAACACTCAAAATTACTAGAAGACACAAAAAATTAATTAACAGAGACACTGATATATGAAGAAAACATAGTGATTATGGGTGACTTTAACGCAAAGGAAATAAACTGGGAAGAATTGACAATGGGAGGTGGAGAGGAACTCTGGGGCAACATCCTACTGGATATGACCATTGATTACACATTGACTCAATGGGTCAAAGAAAACACTAGATATAGACAAAACAAAGAACCATCAAGACTAGACTTGATATTTACCTCCGAGCCTGAAATTGTGGAATAAACTATAAAACACCAATTGGAAAGAGTGACCACATACTAATAGAGATCAAGCTTAAGGAACAAAATGTTGTGAGAAGGAACAAGAAAAACAGAGAAGGAAGATTAATGTACAACAAAACTGACTTTGTAAAACTTAATTTTTTTCAAAATGTTAGTTGGGAAAAATTTGCAAACGATGAAACAAAGATGGAAGAATAATGGAACATTTTTTAAAGAAATGTTTAAGGAGGGTACAGATAAACATGTGCCTAAGCAGAAAAAGAAAAGGGTGTACATAAAGTGTTGGTATAATAAAAAGTGTAGCAATGCTAACGATAGAAAAGACAAAGCTTGGAAAAGATGGAAAAAGAGACAAAAAGGTGACTAAATGGCAAACATACATCAAACTGAGAAATCAATATGTAAACATACACAGGGAGGAAAAAAGAAACTATGAAAAAGATATAATAGCAAAATGCAAAGATCAACCTAAACTATTTTACATACAACCACTCCTCGTTTAATGACGCCAATTGGGACCAGCGCACCGTCGTTAACCGAATTGGTCGTTAAGCGAAAGTGTATACATATACGTACATGTACTGTATGTACAATGTCCAGCAATACATGTATCTTTATTTTCGTGTATTTCCCTCTTTTATACAGTACATTAAAGCTTTATTTACTGTTTATTTACGGTGGTTATGTTCCTGAAATTACCGTATATGACCAAATCCACGTATGCTGACATTCCATATTGAATACCGGGGTATTTTTTTAGTTTCGACCATGGGCGCAATATAGCAATAGAAAATTAATTATAATTTTGTATATTAAAATGTATCAACGCAATATGCAATTTTGTGGGCGGAAATGAAAGTAAAAAATACCTTGCTACAAGAAAATATGCTAATGAACGAAGTTGGTAGCATAGGATCGGGACGCCATCTTGTCGTATGCCAACGTCTCTCACAATGACGACAACGAGGACGAGCCGGATGACACTTAATTTGCAGGTAATGATATATCAAACACAGGTTAGGTTAGTTTAGTTTAGGTTAGGCGAATTTATCATCCTTTCATTTCCTCGACATCAGCATCTATCATAACAAACATGGTGTACCATTCGTCCGACATGACTTCGTTACTTACGAAATTTGTTTTAGCACCTTTTTTTTTTTATTTCCGCTCACAAAATTGCATATTACGTTGATACATTATAATTTACAAAATTAATAATTAATTTTCTATTGCTATATTGCGCCCTTGGTCGAAACTAAAAATTTACCACTACCGGTATATATTGTACCCCAGGTAGTTTTTCCAGCTTGCAGGATGGTAATGTAGACCTAAGCTTCAGAACACTTTACCTCACAGCTAATATCCACCGTACAAGTTCATTTATAACATCATACAAATTTGCCTCAGCCAACTTAATTATCGTACACGACGTCGTAACTTCGGGAGATTTACGTTAAACGAATATTGGTCTGTCATAATGCCCGTCGTTACTCCGAGTTGTCGTTAACCGAGTAGGTCGTTAAACGAGGAGTGGGTGTATATATAAATGATAGACTAAAAGACAAACATGAAATAGTGAAACTGCGTGAAAGAAATAAAGAATACACAAAAGATGTAGAAATGGCTGAAGTGATGACCTGACACTTTAGGTCTGTATTTACAGTTGAAAGCTCACAAATGTAGGGTGATGGTCACCAAGAAGGTTCCCCCAAAATGAAAGAAATAATGGTGACACAGAAAGAAATAAGGGACCAAATAAAGAAACTTGATGTCAGAAAGTCACATGGGCCAGACAGAATAGTGAACTGGATATTAAAAGAATGCATAGATGAGCTCACAGATAAAATACACAAGATAATTGACTTCTCACACAAAGAAGGAAAAGTACCACAGGACTGGAAAAAGACAAATATTGTACCAATATATAAGGGAGGAGATAAAGAAAATCCAACAAACTATAGACCGGTATCCCTTACAAGCACAACTGCAAAAATATGTGAGTTATCAAAAATAAATGGACTAAACACTTGGAAGAGAACAAAATACTAAAACCCAACCAATTTGGATTAAGAAGTGGAAGATCATGTACTACAAACTTAATATGCTTTTACTCATGATTGGTAGATATAATATAAGAGATGGCTGGGCAGACTGTGCCTTCTTGGACTTACAAAAGGCTTTTGACAAAGTACCACACAAAAAGCTACTAAGAAAAATTTAAACAATAGGTGGATTACAGGGAAAATTATTGGAATGGATGAAAGACTTCTTTAACAGAAGAAAAATGAGAGTGGTACTTAGAGAAAAGAACTCAAATTGGGTAAACTTGATAAGTGGAGTCCTCCAAGGCTCTGTGTTGGCTCCAGTAATGTTTGCTGTTTACATAAACGACATGGATGAAGGAATCAAATGTTATATAAACTTTTTTGCAGATGATGTGAAACTATTGAAGAGGGTAAGTACAGAAGATTGCAAATCTTTTCAAGAAGACCTGGACAAAGTCTGGAGATGGAGTATAAAGAACAAAGTGGTTTTAACATTAAGAAGTGTAGTATAATGGAATTTGGTAAAAGTTAAAATAGAATATCCAGTCAATATAACATTGGAACAAAGGAAGTTACAAAAGTAAACTCAGAAAGAGACCTAGGAGTAATTATCTCAAATGACATTTCACCGGACAAACATGTAAACAAAATAGTTGGAGAAACCTACAATTTAATAAGATCAATGAAAGTGGTCTTTGAATACATGGATGATGAAATGGTAAAGAGAATACTAGTTACACTGATAAGACCTAAATTAGAATTTGCAGTGTCACTATGGACACCCAGTACAATAAAAAACATAAAAGAAACTAGAAAGAATTCAAAGAGTATTGACAAAGATGGCACCAACACTTAGCAAGCTGATATACGAACAATGATTGGACAAACTAAACTTACTAACTCTGGAGCAAAGAAGAGAAAGAGGCAATTTGTTAACCATCTACAGAATTATGAAAGGGACGGAAATCCTTGATAGGGATGATCTACTTAAATGGGACAGAAAAAATACACGAGGACACAAGAAGAAACTTAAGGACAGTTACAGAGGAGATTTGTAAAAGAACAAATTTCCACACAGAGTAATAGATACATGGAATAAATTGAACGAGAAAACAGTGAATGCTAAAAGTATACATGATTTTAAGAAAGAACTGGATGTGGAAAGATACAACTGCAGGTCAATATAAGCAGTTGTATCACCCACAAAATACAACTAGGTAAATACAAAGATGTCTGCTACAA
This sequence comes from Oratosquilla oratoria, assembly GCF_046742065.1. Classification (NCBI taxonomy): domain Eukaryota; kingdom Metazoa; phylum Arthropoda; class Malacostraca; order Stomatopoda; family Squillidae; genus Oratosquilla; species Oratosquilla oratoria. The sequence goes on from NW_027467710.1 coordinate 2,085,939, forward strand.
GGACTTTGATGGAACACCAGCAGCTATGGAGGCAGAAACAGCAGTGAGGTTATAGACTTGAACCACAAAGTACAACTTCCAAGTGCATATAATGGCTGTGGACCATATGAAATGCCTGCCAAAAAAAGAAGAATGCACAAATCATGTCACAAAGAGACTTGGCTCCCATCTCAGAAAACTCAAACAGGAGGACTTTACAATCAAAACAAAAACAGGAAAGAAAATGAAGAACAGCAGTCTTGGAGGAGCCCAAAAAAACTGACAGATAATGTAATAGATACTGCAGAACTATTATAAAAAGCTATTACTGATAAAACAAATCTGTTGGAGCAATGAGAGAATCATGGTATCATTCTATCATACCTGTTCCTCAGACACGTATTTACCTAGTTGTATCTTATGGGAAGGGAAGGGTAGCTACGCTCATGATGTCCCACCTTTGTATCTTGCAGTGTCTAGTTTGCTCTTGAATTCATGTATGGTTATTGCACACACTATTGTTTCATCCAGTTTGTTTTAAGTGTCCATCACTGTGTGGAAAACAGTTTCTCTTCAAATCTCTTCTATAGCTATCCTTTTTGAGTTTCTTTCCATGTCCTTGTGTTTGTCTTGTCCTAATTTAGTAAGTCTTCTCTATCAAGTATTTCCGTGCCTTTCATGATTCTATTGATGGTCGGTAGCCTCTCTCTCTTCTTTCTTCCAAAGTTGGTAATTTCAATTTAGCCAGTCTCTCTTCATATGATAAGTCTGAAAGTGCTGGGGTCATTTTCATGGTTGCTCTCTGATTTCTTTCAATTTTCTTTATATTCTTTTTGGTACTGGGTGACCATAATGTCACAGCATACTTCAGTCTAAGCCTTATTTATGTGACTAATATTTTTCTAATAATTTCTTCGTCCAAATAGGTAAATGCCACTCTTATTGATTATAGGATTCTCCAACAATTTTGTTTGTTTATCAGAGGACATATCCTTTCTGATGATTACTCCCAGGTCTTTTTCAGACCCACTTTCTTCATCTCTTTAGTTCCAATTGTATATTATCCTTATATATATATATATATATATATATATATATATATATGCACATACATATACCAAGACTTTTTTCCCCTTACAAGGGAGGTAGCCAAAAAGGGAAAGGCATAAAATCATTCCCATCCATTCCATCCCTCAATACACTCCACACCCTTCCACCCTCCCTCTCATCTTAGCACCTCCTGGATGATGGGTCATCCCTGCACCTTGTCCACTGCCCTGGGTCAGAAGCAGTGTCGCAAGACACAGCACATCCACAGCAAGGCCACTTCATTAAATCGGCGACCCCCCCTCTCAGTCCCCCCATGCATAAAAGGAGAAGACGGGGAGAAATCCCTTCGGGCTGTGTCAAATTTTGCTCACACACACTACCTCACCCCCCATCCCCCTGCCCATTCCACCTCATGCATCACAACATCATCCATGTATAACCATTCTCCATTCACCCGTCTTCTGTCCTCTCTCATCCTTCCTTAACAGACATTCCCCTCTTCCCCAAAGCCCCCTTCACCCCATCCATCCACCTCATCCTAGGACGTCCCTCATGTTCACTCCCTCCACATCTGCCTTCCATACCTCTTTTACTAGTCTTTCTTCACTCATTCTTTCCATGTGTCCAAAACATCCTAATACTCTTTCATCAACCCTATCTCCCAACTCCCTTTCCATGATCGTAACACAGACAAAGCTGCAGAAATAATCCAGCCATACCTTGATACACTCAACACATGGTTCATCACAAACAGACTCAAAATAGCTCCAACCAAATCTACAGCAACACTTCTCACCAACTGGACAAAAGAACACAAATACATACCTCATCTCTACATCAACAACACTCTAATACCACACACAAACACCCCGAAAATTCTTGGTGTAACATACGATACATCCATGTCTTTCAAACAACACATCACATACATAAAAAACAAATGCACACCTAGACTTAACGCACTTTAGTCAATCACTGGAACAACATTTGGACAAAACAAAGAAACTAATACAACAATATACAAACAATGCATACGCTCAGTGATGAATTATGCGAGTCCTGCATGGGCTCCTAATCTCAGTGAGACACACCACAACACCCTTCAAATCATACAAAACAAAGCCCTAAAAACAATTACAGGCTGCACAAATACAACACCTACAGACCATTTACACCATGAAACAAAAGTCCTCAAAGTCAAGGACCACCTCGACATGAGAGGCACACAAACACTTGCTGCAGCCACCACAAACACATCACATCCACTACATAGCAGAACACCCACACACACCAAGAAACATTAAAACAACACCCAAAGACCTGTATCACACACAGATACTCTTTTCTCTTCCTCCACAACCACCAAATACCAGTCTCCGGAAACATATTCATAATCATATCACTCACCGCTCCATTAACACACTGAAAGACAACACACTGCTGCATGCCAGACCCCCTGATATCCACCCTTCTGAATCCTCTCTCCCACGAAAGGACAGAGTCCACCTGGCCAGACTGCGGTGCAGCCACCACCCAGCACTTCTAAGCTACCAGAAGAGGCTGGATGACCGCATTGTGAACAGCTGCCCAGGATGTAACACTTCACCCCATACCATACAACACATAATGGAAGACTGCATTATACAAAATCATGCACACAAACAACACAACATACACTCTATAAAGGATTTGTGGGGAAAACCCAGTTTCGGCTGTGGCATTCCTTGGGGAGACGGGACTGCTCGGACAGACATTCTAGGGAACGACAACAACAACAACAACTCCCTTTCCACCCCCATTCTTCTCCTCACCTCCTCATTTCTCACTCTATTTAGCCTAGTAGCCCCCATCATACTTCTCAGACACCTCATCTCAAACACATTCAAACTCCTCTCTTCCTCTCTTATGTTCCATGTTTCTGCCCCATACAGTGCTGTTGACACAATCACTCCTTCATACAGTCTCCTCTTAGCATCCATTACCAAATGTCTATTCCTCATTACACTCTTTAATCCACCAAGGCATTTACTTGCTTCTCTCAATCTACATTCTACCTCCACCTTCACTCCACCTTTTCCTGCCACATTTGCACCCAAGTATCTAAAACTATCCACTTCCTCCAGTCGCTCTCCCTTAATGCTCACTTCCAGTCTACTTCCACTTTCACCCCTTGTACATCTCATCACCTTACTTTTACCCACATTTATCTTTAGCTTTCTTCTATCACATACTCTCCCAAACTCTGTCACCAACTTCCTCAATCCCTCCTCCGATCCTGCCACAAGCGCAGTGTTGTCAGCAAACAACAGCTGGCTCACCTCCCACTTTTCTACATTTTCTTTAACCATCTCCAATCCCTGACTCACTACCCTTGCATTTACCTCTCGCACTACCCAATCCATGTATAAGTTTAACAGCCAGGGCGACATAATACATCCTTGACGAAGTCCCACCTTTACCTCAAACCACTCACTCTCTCTGTTTCTAATCCTGACACAAGCTCTACTACTCTCATAAAAACTCTTGACAGCTCCCAAAAGCTTTCCTCCTATCCCATATATCTGCATAACCTCCAACAGTGCCTTTCTGTCTACTCTATCGTAAGCCTTTTCCAGATCCATAAAAGCCCAAAAAAACATCCTTCCCCTTTCCTATAGCTTTCTCACATATCTGTCTTCCCACAAATATCTGATCTACACAACCTCTACCCGTCCTAAATCCACACTGTTCCTCACCAATTACTCCCTCTCTTCCTCTCCTAATCCTCTCAATCAAGATCCTCCCATAAGCCTTCCCAACTACACTTAACAAGCTAATCCCTCTGAAACTACTACATTCACACTTGTCCCCTTTTACCTTGTAAAGTGGAACTATACAGTCACTCCTCCAGTCTTCCAGCACTTTACCCTCTCTCCAGCAAACATTAAATAACCTCACCAACCAGTCCACCATCACTGTACCTCCTTTTTATAGACATTCTGCATGGCATCCATCCAGACCAGGTGCCTTACCTGCTTTCATCATCTTAACAACTGCCTTCACTTCATCCTTCCTTATTTCTCCTCCATTTTCCTCACTCATCACTCTCCTTTTCTTAGCATTTCCCACTGCAGCTATCTTTCCCTCCCTATCCTCCTTCACATTTAGCAACTCCCTAAAATATTCTGCCCATCTTCCCCTTACTGCCTTCTCTTCCATTATCATCTCTCCATCTGCACCTTTTACCTTTTCTTCTCTACTTGATTCGCCTCCTCTTCCTCTCTTAATTTCTTTCCAAAACATCTTTTTATTACTTTCAAAATTTGCTGTCATACTCTTACTCCACTTCACATCTGCTCTCCTCTATGCCTCCTTTACCTTTTGCTTTACTTCTCTTTTCTTTTCTTTGTACCTCTCATATGACTCCCTCGTCCTATTTTGTAACCAATCTGTGAAAGCTCGCTTCTTCTCTTCTACAACCTTCTTTGTTTCCTCATCCCACCATTCACTACCCTTCATTCTATTTCCTCCTGTCCTTCTTGTTCCACACACCATCCTTGCACACTTTGTGACTCCCTCCTTGAACCATTCCCATTCCTCCTCCACACCTAGCTCTAGTCTATCCTTCACTCCCTCCCACTCCTCCTTCAGCTTCTTCTTGTACTCCTCCTTTTCCTTTTCATTTAAAGAGTTCACTCTAAGCACCTCCCTACCTTTTGTCCCTTTCCTCTTCCTCCATCTATCCTCCACTCTCAACTTACCTTCCACCAAAAAATTATGATATTCCCCCACCCTCTCCCCTTAGCACATGTACATCCTTAACTCTTCCTATCATAGTCCTATTTACCACTACATAATTCATCAATGCTCTATCTACCACCTTTCCCTCCACCACCCTCTCCCATGTGTACTTATGCTTGACTTTCTTCCGAAACACTGTATTCGCTATCATCAACTCTCTTTCTAGACACATTTCCACCATCAACTCTACACTACGATTCTTTCCTGGAACTCCACATTTCCCATCCACTCCATCAATTGGACCATTTCCTACCCTAGCATTAAGGTCTCCCAGTACTAATACATTGACATTTCTCCCTAAATCCTCTATGCACTCATTTAAATCTATCCAAAAGGCCTCCCAATTTTCTACACTCTTCTCACTGCCAGGCCCATATGCACTTACAAAGACCCACATCTCCTTTCCCAGTTTCACCTTCATCCACATTATCCTTGAGGAAACCTCCTTCCACTCCACTACACATTTACCTATCTCTTCACTTACTAGAATAGCCAACCCCTCCACATTATCCTTGAGGAAACCTCCTTCCACTCCACTACACATTTACCTATCTCTTCACTTACTAGAATAGCCACCCCCTTCCCTCCCTCGCCCTCACTTCACTCCTGATTACCTCCCACTTACACTCACCCTTCCTTTTCAACTTAGTTTCACTCAAAGCCAACACATCCATCTTTCTTCTCACAAACATACTACCTATGTCTTCCCTTTTACTCTCATCTGTACCACATCCACGCACATTAAAAGACCCAAACCTTAGGGTGCTGGTCCGAAAACTCCCAGACCCATGCCTTTACTTTTTTGTTTAGGAATGTCCCCTGTGGGGCTACAAGGAGAAGGATGCCTAGTCCCACTAGCACCAGAAAAATATGACGTCATATTTTTCTGGTGCTGTTTGATCATCAAACATTTTGTTGTTTTATGATATTTTGTTTTATTTGACCAAATGACAAGACATCTTGTCATCGGAGTTGAATGGGTTAAGGAAATCTTCCATCCAGTTTAGTAGGTTGCCTTATATCACTCCTATGTTTTCCAAATATTTTAATAATTTTTTGTGTGGTAGTGTCGAAGACTTTCTGTAAGTCTAGGAAAGCACAATCAGCCCATCCATCCCTTTCTTGTATTATATCTATTAGTCTCGAGTAACAGATTAAATTTGTAGCATACGTATGATCTTCCCGTCTGAATCCAAATTGTCTTGGGTTTATTATATCATTTTCTTCCAGGTGTTTTACCCATCAATTCTTGATAATCTTCACAAATTTTGGCTACAGTGCTTATTAGGGCGACTGGTCTGTAATTAGTTGGTTCTTCCTTGTTTCCACTTTTATATATTAGTGCAATGTTGGCATTTTTCCAGTCCTTTGGTATTTTTCCTTCTTTGAGTGTGCATCTTATTATGTTGTATATTTTATCCATTAGTTCTTCTTTGTATTCTTTTAGTATCCAGTTTGCAATTCTGTCTGGGCTGGGTGATTTCCCAACATCAAGGTTCATTAATTGCTCCATTATTTCTTTTTGCATTGTTATTATTTCCCTCCCTGTCTGGTGTACTGGCTGCATGTTATTGTGGCAAAGTAGCATGCAGGTGATACTTTAGGGTCTATATGGGGCGCCCCTACGAAGCAGACCCACACATCATTTTGTCTATGATAGAGGAAATCTCTGTTCATAGAGAAATGATGATGCTTTTATTATACTGTGACTGTCCCTCTGTTATGCTGCCCCCTCACCCCTTGTTACTGTCCTGTACTCTTTCTCTGAATATTGATTTCCTTTTTTCAACTAACCCTGTGGTGGGAGAAAAGAATACTGTCACCAAGTCTTCTCACTCGAGTCATACAAGGCGACAAAAAACAGGACAGGGATAGGACAAGGAATCCTGCTACCTGTAGCCCCACAGGGGACATTCCTAAAAGGAGCAAAGGCATAAGAGGGCCTGGGAGTTTTCCAACCAGTACCCTAAGGTTTGGGTCTTCTTATGTGGATGGATGTGGTACAGATGAAAGTAAAAGGGAAGAGATCAACAGTATGTTTCTGAGAAGATGGATGTGTTGGCATTGGGTGAAACTAAGTTGAAAGGAGGGGGCGAGTGTTAGTTTGGGAGTGTAGTTGGGAGGTTCTCAGGAGTGAAGAGAGGGCAAGGGAGAGAAGGGGTGGCTATACTAGTAAGTGAAGAGATAGGTAAGCATGTAGTAGAGTGGAAGGAGGTTTCTTCAAGGTTAATGTGGATGAAGGTGAAACTGGGGAGATGTGGGTTTTTGTAAGTGCATATGGGCCTGGTAGTGAGAAGAGTGTAGAGGAAAGGGAGGCTTTTTGGATAGATTTAAATGAGTGCATAGAGGGTTTAGGGAGAAATGTCAATGTAGTGGTATTGGGAGACCTTAACCCCTTCCATACGGTGCCGCACACGTAGGCGTCATGGGGAGCGAGTGTATTCGCGAGGCTGCCATATCGGCGTCTTGATTATATTTATTGTAGTCGCCCCTCCATAATGACATTCTTTCTAATTCTTTTGTAATCGCATTTTCTATGGTTATCAAAATTCACGGGTGAAGAGAGAACGATCGATATAAGCGGTGACTATATTTTATGATGCGAGTATTATTACGACACGTCGTACGGCTGGCATTGGCTGCTGCCACCGAGATCTAAGTCCATGACGCCTACGTGTGCGGCACCGTATGGAAGGGGTTAATGCTAGGGTAAGGAAAGGAACCAACAGACAGAATGGTTGGTAAGTGTGGAATTCCAGGAAACAATTGTAGTAGAGAGTTGATAGCAAATACAGTGTTTTGGAAGAAAGTCAAACATAAGTACACATGGGAGAGGGTGGTGGATAGAGCATTAATGGACTATGTAGTGCTAACCAGGAATATGGTAGGAAGATTAAAGGATGTACATGTTCTAAGGGGAGAGAATGGGGGAATATCAGATCATTTTTTGGAAGTAAGTTGAGAGCGGAGGACAGATGGAGAACGAAGAAAAGGGCAGAAGGTAGGGAGATACTTAGAGTGAACTGCTTAAATGAGGAAGAAAAGGAGTATAAAAAGAAGCTGAGAGAGGAGTGAAGGATAGAGTAGAACTAGATATGTGAATGGTAAACTTAAAAATAAACAGGAAATGGTGAAACTATGACATATAGAATATACAGAAGATTTAGAAATAGCTGAAGTCATGAACCACTTCAAGTCTGTTTTCACTGGAGAAAAAGTACAGCACTGGGATGAAGGAATTGAAGTACAATCGCCCCCATGAGGGAAATAACAATAACACAAAAAGAAATAATGGATCAACTAATGAACCTTGATGCAAGGAAATCACACGGCCTAGATGGAATTGCAAATAGGATACTAAGAGAATCTAAAGAAGAATGAATGGACAAAACATATAACATAAGTTGCTCTCTCAAAGAAGGAAAAATACCAAACGACTGGAAAAATGCCAATACTATACCAATATATCAAGGAGGAAACAAAGAACCAACAAATTAGTCTGGTTTCCCTTACAAGAACTGTAGCCAAAATGTGTGAAAAAATTATCAATAGATGGATAAAACACCTGGAAGAAACCAATATAATAAACCTGTGACAATTTGGATTCTGACAGGGAAGATCATGTGCCATAAACTTAATCTGTTTCTACTCAAGACTAATAGATATAATACAAAAAAGGGATGCATGGGTTGATTGTGCTTTCCTAGACTTACAAAAAGCCTTCAACAAAGTACAGTAGGCCTTCAACATTCAAAAGAGTTAGGGGATTGAGAACTTCGCAAAAGTTGAAAATTCACAAATGTTTGGTGTGCATATTACATGTACACATATGTAACAATAATGTTTACTTGACATAACAATAGGGTTTCCTTTACCTAACAATAATGTTTCCTTTATCAAATAAACCTAATAACTCATAAAACACCAAAAACAGTATGAAATATTGCACATGCTATGGTTTAATAACATAATAGATACATGTAGAAAAAACAAAACACTCATCACTCAAGTTTTGGTGCACTATTACTTGTGATGATGATTATGGTGATGATAGTTAGCCATGCAGTTATTTATGATGAATAACTGGGTGAGATGATGTGGAATGCAACTGCATGACATGAGGGGTCTACTGACTGGGTTGAGGTTCAGGTGGGACAATAGGGGTAGCAGCAGGCTTCCTTGTGATATACATTGTGAGTGGCAACTGAGACCATTTCCTCTTCATGTCATCAAAAAAAGTCTTGTAAGGAGCAATGCTCTTATCAATATCACTCATCACCTTCAATGCTCTCACCACTGATGGATCTATGTCATACAATAATTGTTTGTATTGTGCTGTCATCCTCATTGCTTCCCTCAGCTTTTCAAGAGTGAGAGCTTGAGGGTGATCAGCCTCAGCAACACTATCTTCCTCTTCATCCTCACTGACTGCACAATCTCTACCAATTGATCATCATTTAAGGCCATGGCATGTTTTTCAACAAGTTCCCTCACCTCATACTCTTGCATGTCCTTGAACCCTTCACCACCAAATAGCCTAGCTAGCTCCACCATCTTCTTCACAGCATCATTAACCTGCTGAGGATCAGAGCCTGTGAAATCACGCACACACTCCAGCCACAGTGCCCTCCAACTCTGAGGATCCAAATCCTTAATGCACTCCTACACAAGTGAGAGGGAGTCAGCATTAATGATTTTTTTCCAATATTGAATGACACTCAATGCAGTGTGAAGCCTCTCCATGCATCTGCATGTGTAGCTTTGAAGGTAGCTGTCACACCCTGATCAAGAGGCTGTATTTAACTAGTTGTATTATACAGGAAGGGAGCTATGCTCATGGTGACCCATCTTTGTATCTCTCAGCATCAAGTTTTTCTTAAACTCTTGAATAGTGTTTTCACACACTGTTTCTTTGCCTAATTTGTTCCAAGTACTATCACTGTGTGGGAAGCTATTTCTTTTTAGATCTCTTCTGTAATTATCTTTTTTAGTTTCTCATGTCCTCTTGTTTTTCCATTGTCCCATTTTAACCCCTTCCATACAGTGACGCCTACATAGGCGTCATGAGGAGCAAGTGGGTATGCGAGGATGCCGACGTTGACGTCTTGATTATATTTATTGTAGTTGTACCTGTGTGACCCCCATACTCTGTAAACTGGCTTCATCATATTTTCTATGGTTATCAAAATTCACGGGTGAAAGAGAAAACGATTGATACAGCAGTGACTTTAATATTTTTTATAATGCAAATATTATGACGCAACATCGCACGTCTGGCAGCTAATGCTGCCCACGAGATTTTGGCTCGTATTGAAGGGGTTAATAAGTCATTCTTATCTAAGATTTCCATTACCTTCATAATTCTATAGATAGGTCTCCTCTTTCCCTTCTTTGTTCCATAGTGGTAATTCTAATTTGGACAGTCTTTGTTCATATGTCATTTTGGATAGAGTTGGTGCCAGTTTTGTTGTTGCTCTTTGTATTCTTTCTAATTTTCTTATATTCTTTTTGGTACTGGGTGTCCATAGTGTTGCTGCATACTCAAGTTTTGGTCTTATTAGTGTAGTTAGAATTTTTTTATCATTTCCTCATCCAAATAGGCAAATGCCACTTTTATTGACCTCAATAAATTGTAGGTTTATCTGACTATTTTATCAATATGCTTATCTGGTGTCAAGTCTTTGCTGATCATCACTCCAAGGTCTTTTTCCGAGTTTTTTTATAATCTCTCGATATTCTGTTTTTACTTTTTCCAAATTCCATTATACTACATTTCTTGATATTGAAGATTACTTTCCACTTTTGAGTCCATTTCCAGATCTTGTCCAAGTCTTGTTGTAATGAGCTGCAATCCTCCTCAGTTTTTACTTTCTTTAGTATTTTTGCGTAGTCTACAAAGAAATTCATATAACACTCCACTCCTTCATCCATGTCATTTATGTATATGGCAAACATGATCGGGGCCAGTACTCATCCCTGCGGGACACCACTTTTCATTTCTTCCCAATTTGAGAATGTATCTCTAATTACTACTCTCATTTTCCCTCCAGTCAGGAAGTCTTTCATCCATTCCAATAATTTTCCTCTGATTTGGATTCTGTATAGTTTTTTCTTCCAAATGTTTAACCCATCTATTTTTGACAATCTTTTCGCAAATATTGGCTACTGTGCTTGTCAGGAAGACCAGTCTGTAATTTGATGGGTCTTCCTTGTTTCCTCCCTTATAAATCGGTACAATGTTTGCATTCTTCCAGTCCTGTGGCACTTTTCCTTCTTTAAGTGAGAATTTAATTATATTGTATATTTCATTTTTTAATTCCTCCATGCATTCTTTCAGTATACAATTTGTAATTCCGTCAGGACCATGTGATTTTCTGACATCAAGGGTTTTGATTTGGTCACTGATTTCTTTCTGTGTTACAATTATTTCTTTCATTGAGGGGGATATCTCTCTATTTCCTCACAGTTAGGTGAGTTTTCTATTGAGAATACCGATTTGAAGTGGTTGTTCATAATTTCAGCCATTTCCAGTTCTTCTGTATATTCATATTTACCATGGCACAGCTTTTCTATTTCTTGTTTGTTCTTCAGTTTGCCATTTACATACCTGTAAAATAGTTTGGGTTCTTCCTTGCATTTTTCTATTTTTTTTTTTTCATAGTTTCTCTTTTCATCTCTGTGTATCTTTAAATAATCATTTCTTAGTTTGATGTACATTAGCCATTTACTTGTTTTCTTGTCCCTTTTCCATTTCTTCCAAGCTTTGTCTCTTTTATCCTTGGCCTCACTACACCTTTTGTTGTACCAGCTTTATATGTATGTTCTTTCCATTTGTTGTTGTTGTAAGTATTTATTCACTCCCTCATTATAAATTTCTTTTAGTATATTCCATTTCTCTTCCATCCCCGTTTCTTCATTTACATTAGTCTTCCTATTCTATGTTTATGGTATGAAGGAGGTTGTGTTTGGCAGCATAAACAGAAGCCCAATGTCATCGCACATTCCATCAAGTGATACTGGGTGACCTGGAGCATTATCTAGGAGTAGGAGGATTTTGTTTGGGATGCCCTTCTCTTGTAGGTATGCCCGTACCTCCATCAGAAAACAATGGTGTTGGTTGTCCATGCTTTTACATTATGCATCCAGAACACTGGCAGTAAGTTCTTGTTGCATCCCTTAAGTGCTCTGGGGTTAGTAGACTTATAAATAAAGCCTGGCTTGATGGTGTGGCTAACAGCATTAACACAAAGGATGAACCCCTTCACTCTGGGCCAAAATCTCGCGGGCAGCATTAGCTGCCAGACGTGCGATGTTGCATCATAATACTCGCATTATAAAAAATAAAGTCACCGCTGTATTAATCGTTTTCTCTTTCACCCGTGAATTTTGATAACCATAGAAAATATGATGAAGCCAGTTTACAGAGTATGGGGGTCATGCAGGTACTACAATAAATATAATCAAGACGCTGACGTCGGCATCCTCGCGTACCCACTTGCTCCTCATGACGCCTACGTAGGCGTCACCGTATGGAAGGGGTTAAGGTGCATCGGTCCTTTGCAGCTTTGAACCCTGGTGCACTCTTCTCCTTGGCGACAAAGGTCCTGGTAGGCATCTTCTTCCAAAAGAGACCTGTTACATCCATATTCCATACCTGCTCAGGCCTGTATCCCTATCTTTAACCTCTTCACTCCGGGGCACATCGCACATCTGGCAGCATTAGCTGCCCGACGTGCGATGTTGCGTCATTATAATCACATTATAAAAAATAAAGTCCGTGCTCAATCGTTCGTTCTCTTTCACCCGTGTATTTTGATAACCATAGAAAATTGATGAAGCCAGTTTAGAGAGAATGGAAATTACATAGGTATGACTACAATAAATATAATCAAGATGGCGATGTCGGCATCATCGAGTACCCACTTGCTCCTCATGCCGCCTACATAAGTGTCACCGTATGGAAGTGGTTAATAATTTTCTTCATAGCACCTGGGAATGCAGCTGCCAAAATGTGATCTGTCAAACCTGATTCCCTGCACATTTTCAAATTGTGCAACAAAAACTACCTCTCGAATCTGTCAAACCATCCTTTACTTGCTAAAAATTCAGACTGGGTGGTGGCATGATGCTAGCCTCTGCTAGCCTCTGCAATGGTGCTAGCCTCTGCACTAGTACTAGCCTTATCACTCATTACTCTGTCATACAATGCTCCCTTTGCACGAATTGCATTGCTATCAATTGGATTGCCTTTTTTGTTCTGGTCTGTTATCCACAATCTGTCAAACCATCCTTTACTTGCTAAAAATTCAGACTGGGTGGTGGCATGATGGTCTGGTGCTAGCCTCTGCAATGGTGCTAGCCTCTGCACTGGTACTAGCCTTATCACTCATTACTCTGTCATACAATGCTCCCTTTGCACGAATTGCATTGCTATCAATTGGATTACCTTTTTAGTTCTGGTCTGTTATCCACACATATAAAGCAGATTCCATCTAAGATAGAGCACTGCATCTTACCTGTGACACTTGCTTAGCGGAAGGAGCAGCAATAGATGCCAGTGCTGCCCTAATGTTGGCCTCATTTTTCTTTATTGAACACACTGTGCTCTCATTTACATAAAATACCTTTCCAACAGCAGAATTGCTCATATTACCCACCCTACACTTGTCTAGCAACTTCACTTTCTCAAAATTCATCACTTTCTTTAATCTTTTTGGTGAAGATTTGTCACGAGAGGTTGGTGCTTGCTTGAGGGCTATAGTTCACCACACACAACACGTGAACTGGAGGACACACAAATACACACAGAGTTATGGCAATCAATTCGAGCTGACCATACTGCCACCTGGACAAACAAGACAATGACTGAGACAGAATGGTGGACTGGCGGGCTGACGGTGGGGGGAGGAGGGAGGGAGGGAGGGTAGTGACGCAGTGATAGGATGCTTTGTTATTTTTTCGCCCAAATTGTGGTGGTGGACTGGCCGGCTGCCTTTGGGGTGGGGGGATGCGGGCGGGAGGGTAGTGATGCTGTGATAGATTGCGGTTATTTTTTCATGTGAATTTTAGTAAATATGTCTGTAATGCTGGAAACTCATGAATGTGCAAACTCACAAATTTTGAGGGTCTACTGTAACACACAAAAAAAAAAAAAAAAAAAAAAAAAACAGGAGGAATACAAGGTAAATTACTAAGCTGGATGGATTTTTCATGGTAGGAAAATGATAGTGCTCAGAGAAAAGAATTCAACTTGGGAGGTGATTAGTGGAGTTCCACAAGGATCGGTATTGACTCCAACAATATTCGCTATTTATGTGAATGACATGGATGAAGATGTGGAATGTTACATGAGCTTCTTTGCAGATGATGCTAAATTGCTGAGGAAAGTGAATACTGAAATGGATTGTGAATCACTACAGAGGGACCTAAACAAGGTTTGGAAATGGAGCCAAAAGTGGGAAGTAGACTTCAACATAAAGAAATGTAGCATAATGGAGTTCAGAAAAAGTAAAAACAGAATATCAGGACAATATAAAATTGGAACAAAGGAAGTAAAGAAAGTGGTATCTGAAAAAGAAGACCTGGAAGTAATTATCTCAAATGACATGTCCCCTAATAAACAGATCAACAAAATTACAAGAGAATTTTACAACTTGCTATGATCAATAAAGGTGTCTTTTACCTATTTGGACAAGGAAATGGTAAAAAAATACTAGTCACAATAATAAGGCCTAAACTGGAGTATTCTGCAACACCTTGGTCACCCAGTACCAAAAAGAATATAAAGAAAATTTGAAAGAATCCAGAGAGCAACCACGAAAATGTCCCCAATACTTTCAAACCTGCCATATGAGGAGAGACTGGCTAAAATGAAATTACAGACTTTGGAACAAAGAAGAGAAAGAGGCAACCTGCTGACCATTTACAGAATCATGAAAGGCACAGTCTTTGATAGAGAGGACTTACTAAATTGTGATAAAAGAAATACAAGGGGACATGATAAGAAACTAAAAAAGGATAGTTATAGAAAAAAAAAAAAAAAAAAAAAAAAAAAAAACCACACAGAGTAATGGATATCTGGAACAAACTAGATAAAAAATTGTGTCTGCAAAAATTAGACACAAATTTAAGAGCAAACTAGACACTACAAGATACAAAGATGGGATACCACAACAATAACTCCCCTTCCCAAAAGATACAACTAGGTAAATAAAAATATCCTAAAGTTTGCATACTTCTGATTAACATTTTTGCCTGAGTAAAAGGTTGACTTAAGTGCACATATACATATTGGTACTAACAAAAATTAAACATGAAAATACAATACTAAACAAAATCTTTTACAAAATAGACAGAATCACACATAAACACCTTAACAATAACAAACTCTGCAAGGAGCTGAATGCTGATTTTTGTTTACTGTACCTCAAACTTGTCCCTTTTGTGTGGTTTGGCAATGATTGCCAGGAGTGTGACAAGGACTCGAGATGTACGAGAAACAGTAGTTGGTGCTGGGTGACGCAACCCTTTCAGCAAGTGACCCACTAGAGCGAAGTGGAAATTTGCTGCAAAAAAGTTGTCGAAAAAAAAAAAAAAAAAAAAAAAAAAAAAAAGGGGGGTGGGTGGGAGAGGAAATATGTGGAAATTACATTCACATCTTCAAAAAAATTGAGTAATGTATCTAAAATACATATATATAGACACATACTAAAAGATCCCTTTCCTGTTATGACGGGGTGGCCCAACCAAGGCAACCCCTTACCCATTCCCCACCCATTTACTGTCCCTCTTATCTTAGTTCCTTGTGAAGCTAAAGTAATGGGAACAACACATGTCAGTAAATCTACAACTACAATAATGTACATTTTGTATCTTATCAGCTATTACATGCAAAGTGAGGTGGTCAGACAAACATCCATCCATATACCAAGGGCTTGTTTCCCCCTTACAAGGGAGGTAGCCAAAGTCAAAAGTCTACCCACTTCCACCCATTTCATCCCCACCCATTCCACTCCCATACACCACCCTTTCCTCCCTCTTATCTTAGCTCCTCATGGATGACAAGTCATCTCTGTACCTTGCCCACTGCCCTGGACCAGAGACAAGGCAGCAAGACACAGCACATCCACAGCAAGGTCGCGTCACTTAATTGGTGACCCCCCCCCCTTCATTCCCTCATGCAGAAAAATAGAAGACGAGGTCAAATCCCTTTGAGCTGCATCAAAATATCATTCACATATAACCATTCCCTAAACACCCCTCCATACCCCACCCACACCCTTCCTTGCATCACAGTATGATCTATACACAGCCTTCCTCCACACACCCTTGTCTCCTGTCCTCTCACTTCCTTGCTCAACAGACATTCCCCTCTTGTTCAACACCCCTTTCACCCTATACATCCATCTCCTCAGTTGCCCCCTCATGTTCACTCCAGCCACCTTTGCCTTCCACACCTCTTTTACTAACCTTTCTGTGTTAAAAATACTCCAAAAATCTTTCATCAATCATATCTGCCATCTTTTCCAACCCAGCTCTCCTCACCTCCTCATTTCTCACTCTATCCAACTTTGTAATCTCTACCATACTTCTCAAATATTTCATCTCAAACACATTTAAACTTTTCATTTCTGCCTCTCTTAAATTTCATGTTTCTGCCCCATAGAGTGCTGTCAGCACAATCACCACTCCATATACCTATTTGCATCCATTTCCAAATGCCAATTTCTCATTATATATTTTAATCCTCGAAGGCACTTACTTGCTTCTCTCAATCTACAATTTACCTCCATCTCCACTCCTCCCTTTACTGCCACATGCAACCCCAAGTACCTAAAACTATCCGCTTCCTCCAGCCTTTTTCCTTTAGGATTTACTTCCAACTCACTGCCATCCTCTCCCCTTGTACATCTCATCATATTACTTTTAACTACTACATTAAACTTTCTCCCATTGCATATATTCTCAAACTGACATTAACTCCCTTAATTCCCCCTCTGACCCTGCCAATGGTGCAATGTCATCAGCAAAGAACTGACTCACCTCCCACCTTTCTCTATTTTCTTTAACTATCTCCAATCCCCTGTTCATTACCCTCACATTTACCTCCCACACCACCCAATCCATGTACCGTATTTTTTGGACTATAAGGCGCGGGCAAAATCCTTAAAATTGGCCAAAATCAGGTGGTGCGCCTTATCGTGAGGTGCGCTGTATGTGTGGATTCAGTGCAAAAAAAAAAAAAATGCCTCGGACACTGACGTACTATTTTGACACGTTTCGTAGCTAGCCTGCCAACGGCAACAGTGCATAGTCCTAGCAAAATTTACAACCAAGTTATAACCAATATGCATGTATCTTGACAAGAAAATTGCGAAAACTTCGACAGTTTTGGAGTCCATGCCACCGCATTAATTCACACTATCATGGCTATGACATGATAGCGTCCACAACACAGACAGCCATTTTGCATTGGTCTAGTCTCGCTCCACTCAGACTCTAGTCATTTGGGTATGCTTTTAGTTTTGACCATGGGCGCAATATAGAAATAACAAATTAATTATTAATTTTGTAAATTAAAATGTATCAACGTAATATGCAATTTTGTGGGCGGAAATAAAAATAAAAAATACCTTCCTACAAGCAAATATGCTAATGAATGAAGTCAGTAGCATAGGATTGGGACGCCATCTTGTCTCGGTACTTCCGACAGTACCTCGCCAGGTAAATTTTCTTGAAGGAATGTTATGGAGAGGAGATACATGCATTCCTTCAAGCTGCAAGAACTTTGTATACCCCGCAAGGTGAGAGAGTGGTTGAAAAGACCGCCAACGTCTCTCACGACGACGACAACGAGGACGATCCGGATGACATTTAATTTGCAGTTAATGATTTATTAAACACAGGTTAGGTTAGGTTAAACGAATTTATCATGGCGACATCCATTCGATGTCGGCATCTATCATAACAAACATGGCGTACCATTCGTCCGACACGACTTCGTTACTTACGAAATTTGTATAAGCACCTTTTTTGTTTTTTATTTCCGCTCACAAAATTGCATATTACGTTGATATATTATAATTCAAAAAATTAATAATTAATCTTCTATTACTATATTGCACCCATGGTCGAAACTAAAAATTTACCTTCATTTGTAATCCTGTGTTTTTAAGTGAATATAGAATTCCAGGAATAAAACTGCTAATGTTGGTTTAATTCCCCACAATTCCTGTAACGTGTTTATGTTGTTTTTTAGGGGCATTGGCAGGGCAGACCGTCCATGGAGGTGGTCTGATTTCACTGACCAAAAAAAAATATATATATATATAAATACATACATACATATACCAAGGCTTTTTCCCCCTTTCAAGGGAGGTAGCCAAAAAGGGAAAGGCATAAAAACACTCCCACCCATTTCATCCCTAAATACACTCCACACCCCACCCACCCTCCCTCTCATCTGAGCACCTCCTGGATGACGGGTCATCCCTGCACCTTGCCCACCGCCCTGGGTCAGAAGCAGTGTCGCAAGACACAGCACATCCACAGCAAGGCCGCTTCATTTAATTGGCGACCCCCCCTCTCCGTCCCCCCTTGCATATAAGGAGAGGACGGGGAGAAATCCCTTCGGGCTGCATCAAAATTTACTCACACATACTACCCCACCCCCCACCTCATGCAATCACAACATCATCCATATACAACCATTCTCCACTCACCTCTGTCTTCCGTCCTCTCCCTTCCTTCCTCAACAGACATTCCCCTCTTCCCCAAAGCCCCCTTCACCCCATTCATCCACCTCATCCTAGGACGTCCCCTCATCTTCACTCCCTCTACATCTGCCTTCCAAACCTCTTTTACTAGTCTTTCTTCATTCATTCTTTCCATGTGTCCAAACCATCCTAATATTCTTTCATCAACCCTATCTCCCAGCTCCTTTTTCACCCCTGTTCTCCTCCTCACCTCCTCATTTCTCACTCTATCCAGACTAGTAACCCCCACCATACTTCTCAGACACCTCATCTCAAACACATTCAAACTCCTTCTCTCTTCTTCTCTTATGTTCCATGTTTCTGCCCCATACAGTGCTGTTGGCACAATCACTCCTTCATACAGTCTCCTCTTCGCATCCATTCCCAAATGTCTATTCCTCATTACACTCTTTAATCCACCAAGGCATTTACTCGCTTCTCTCAATCTACATTCTACCTTCACCTTCACTCCACCTTTTCCTGCTACACTTGCACCCAAGTATCTAAAACTATCCACTTCCTCCAGTCGCTCTCCCTTAATGTTCACTTCCAGTCTACTGCCACTTTCACCCCTTGTACATCTCATCAACTTACTTTTACCCACATTTATCTTTAGCTTTCTTCTATCACACTCTCTCCCAAACTCTGCCACCAGCTTCCGCAATCCCTCCTCCGACCCTGCCCCAAGCCCAGTGTCGTCCACAAAAAACAGATGGCTCACCTCCCACTTTTCTCCATTTTCTTTAACCATCTCCAATCCCTGACCCACTACCCTTGCATTTACCTCTCGCACCACCCCATCCATGTATAAGTTGAACAGCCAGGGCGACATAACGCATCCTTGACGAAGTCCCACCTTTACTTCAAACCATTCACTCTCTCCATTTCTAATCCTGACACAAGCTCTACTACTCTCATAAAAACTCTTGACAGCTCCCAAAAGCTTTCCTCCTATCCCATAAATCTGCATAACCTCCCACAGTGCCTTTCTGTCTACCCTATCATAAGCCTTTTCCAGATCCATAAAAGCCCAAAAAACATCCTTCCCCTTTCCTATAGCTTTCTCACATATCTGTCTTACCACAAAGATCTGATCTACACAACCTCTACCTGTCCTAAATCCACACTGTTCCTCACCAATTACTCCTTCTGTTCCTCTCCTAATCCTCTCAATCAAGATCCTCCCATAAGCCTTCCCTACTACACTTAACAGGCTCCCTCTGAAACTACTACATTCACACTTGTCCCCTTTTCCCTTGTAAAGAGGAACTATACAGGCACTTCTCCAGTCCTCCGGTACTCTACCCTCTCTCCAGCATATATACATATCATTATTTTTGTAATTTTGCTAAATCCCAACCGATTTTTCTCATTCAACAACGAAAATGTTCAGTTCTGAAAGCACTCACATATGCATGATTATCCGATGACGAGACCAGGTGCGCCTTATGTAAGGACGGGGAATAGCAAATTATGGGTGCGCCTTATGGTCCGAAAAACACGGTACACACTGAATAGTCATGGTGACATGACACACACCTGATGCAGTTCCAACTTTACCTCAAACCACTCACATTCTCCATTTCTAATTCTAACACAGGCTCTACTACTCTTGTAAAAATTCTTGACTACCCTTAACAACTTTCCTCTGATCCCATATATCTGGAAAAACCACCCACAGAGCCTTCCTGTCTACCCTGTCATAAATCTTTTCCAATAATTCATATATACACACGTATACCAAGGACTTTTTTCTCCCCTTACATGGGAAGTAACTGAAGTCAAAGGCATAAATACATTCCCACTCATTTCATCCCCACACACTCCACTCCCATTTAACACTCTTCCCCTCTATTCTTGGCTCCTCCTCATTGATGGGTGCCATCCCTGCATCTCGTCCACTGCCCTAGGTCAGAACCAATGTAACAAGACACAGCACATCCACAGTAATGCCACTTCATTTAATTGGCAACCCCACCTCATGATGAAAAAGAGAAGGGGAGAAATCCCTTCATGCTGCATATAAAGATCATTCACACATATTCCCTCACCCTTCCCATCTCCCACCCACATTCTTCCATGCATCACAGCATCATCCATACAAAACTATTCTCCACTCACCCCTATCTTTGGTCTTCTCCCTTCCTTTCTCAATAGACATTCCCCTCTTTCCCAATGGCCCTTTTACTCAATCTATCCATCTCATCCTTGGTTGCCCCCTCATGTTCAATCCATCCACATCTACTTTCAACACTTCTTTTACTAATCTTTCTTCACTCATTTTATCCATGTGTCCAAACCATTCCAATACTCTTTCATGAACTTTATCTCCCAACTCCCTTTCCACTCCTCTTCTCCTCACCTCATTTCTCATTCTATCTAGCCAAGTACATACATATACCAAAGGCTTTTTCCCCTTACAAGGGAGGTAGCCAAAATACAAAGGCATAAATTAAACTCTCACCCATTCAAACCCCACATACTCCACTCCCATCCACCCACTTCCCTCCCTTTTATCTTGGCTCCTCCTGGATGATAGTTCATCCCTGTATATCACCCACTGCCCTGGGTCAGAAGCAGTGTTGCAAGACACAGCACATCCACAGCAAGGCTGCTTCATTAAATCAGTGAACCCCCCTCTCCTTCCCCTCATGCAGAAATGGAGAAGATGGGGAGAAATCCCTTTGGGCTGCGTCAATTTATTTTTCACACATACTCCTTCACCCCCTATCCCCCACCCACTCTCCCTCATGCATCACAGCATCATCCATACACAACCATTCTCCATTCACCCCTATCTTCTGTCCTCTCCCATCGTTTCTCAACAGGCATTTCCCTCTTTCCCAAAGCCCCTTTTATCCCATCCATCCATCTCATCCTAGGTCGCCCCCTCATGTTCACTCCTTCCACCTCTGCCTATCACACCTCTTTTAATCTTCACTCATTCTTTCCATGTGTCCAAACCATCCCAATACTCTTTCGTCAACCCTTTATTTCTCAACTCCATTTTCCTCCTCACTTCCTCCTTTCTAACTCTATCCAGCCTAGTAACTCCTATCATGCTTCTGAGGTACCTCATCTAAAACACATTCAGACTCCTCTCTTATGTCCCTTGTTTCTGCCCCATACAGTAATGTTGGCACTATCACTCCTTCATATGTTGGGAAGAAATGACAGTGATGGGTGGAGAATTCCTCTGGGGGAACATACTACTGGATATGACCATTGAATACACAATGACTCAGTGTGTAATGGAAAATGCCAGATACAGAAACACTGAGGAACCATCAAGACGAGACTTATTACTCATGCCATACCCTGAAATTATGGACAGAATTGATTACAAAACTCCAATAGGAAAGTGACCATGTACTAATAGAATTTGAACTAAAAGAACAAATGGATTTGCGAAGAAATGGAAAACATAGAAAAGGAAGACTAATGTACAAAAAAACAGATTTTGAGAAACTTGCAAAATTCTTTCAAAATGTAAATTGGGATAACTTCCTAAAGGAAGAAGCAAATATGAGAAATAGAATATACTAAAAAAAAATTTACAATGAGGGAATAAACCAATATGTACCAAAACAGAAACAAGAAAGGGTATACATAAAATGCTGGTATAACAAGAAATGTAGTGAAGCTAAGGAGAGAAGAGACAAAGCTTGGGAAAGATGGAAAAAAAGATAAATAATAATAATAACAATAATAATAATAAAAAAAAAAGAGTAAATGGCAAACATAAA
Organism: Oratosquilla oratoria; assembly: GCF_046742065.1. Taxonomy (NCBI): domain Eukaryota; kingdom Metazoa; phylum Arthropoda; class Malacostraca; order Stomatopoda; family Squillidae; genus Oratosquilla; species Oratosquilla oratoria. Next base: position 2,108,248 of record NW_027467710.1, read on the forward strand.
TCAAACTAAGAAATGATTATGTAAAAATAGGCAGAGATGAGAAGAGAAACTATCAAAGAGATATGACAGAAAAATTCAAGGAACCTTAACTATTTTACAGGTATGTAAATGGTACAAAAAAAAACTGCACCATGGGAATTACGAATATAAAGAAGTAGAAATGGCTAAAATCATGAACAAACATTTCAAATCAATATTCACAATTGAAAGTTTACAAAAATGTGAAGTAATAGAGATACCTCCCAATGAAGGAAATAACTTGACACAGAAGGAAATCAGAGACCAAATAAAAACCTTGATGTCAGAAAATCACATGGTCCAGATGGAATTGCAAAATGGATATTAAAAGAATGCATAGATGAGTTGACAGACAAAATATGCAAGATAATCACTCACTCAAAGAGGGAAAGGTACCACAGGACTGGAAAAATGCAAATATTGTACCAATATATAAAGGAGGGAACAAGGAAAATAAAAAACCACAGACCAGTCTCCCTTACAAGCATACATACATATACCAAGGCTTTTTCCCCCTTACAAGGGAGGTAGCCAAAAAGGAAAAGGCATTAAAATCATTCCCACCCATCTATCCCTCAATACACTCCACACCCTTCCACCCTCCCTCTTATCTCAGCACCTCCTGGATGACGGGTCATCCATGCACCCTGTCCACTGCCCCTTGTCAGAAGCAGTGTCGCAAGACACAGCACATCCACAGCAAGGACGCTTCATTAAATCGGTGACCCACCCTCTCCGTCCCCACATGCATAAAAGGAGAAGGCGGGGAGAAATCCCTTCGGGCTGCGTCAAATTTTGCTCACACATACTACCTCACTCCCCATCCCCCCGCCCATTCCACCTCATGCATCACAACATCATCCATATACAACCATTCTCCATTCACCCGTCTTCTGTCCTCTCCCGTCCTTCCTCAACAGACATTCCCCTCTTCCCCAAAGCCCCCTTCACCCCATTCATCCACCTCATCCTAGGACGTCCCCTCATGTTCACTCCCTCCACATCTGCCTTCCATACCTCTTTTACTAGTCTTTCTTCACTCATTCTTTCCATATGTCCAAACCATCCTAATACTCTTTCATCAACCCTATCTCCCAACTCCCTTTCCACTAACGTTCTCCTCTTCACCTCCACGTTTCTTAATCTATCCAGACTGGTAATCCCTCTCATACTTTTTAGGCACCTAATCTCAAACACATTCAAACTCTTTCTCTCTTCCTCTCTCATGTTCCATGTTTCTGCCTCATACAGTGCTCTCGGTACAATCACTCCTTCATACAGTCTCCTCTTAGCATCCATTCCCAAATGTCTATTCCTCATTACACTCTTTAATCCACCAAGGCATTTACTCGCTTCTCTCAATCTACATTCTACCTCCACCTTCACTCCACCTTTTCCTGCCACATTTGCACCCAAGTATCTAAAACTATCCACTTCCTCCAGTCGCTCTCCCTTAATGCTCACTTCCAGTCTACTGCCACTTTCACCCCTTGTACATCTCATCACCTTACTTTTATCCACATTTATCTTTAGCTTTCTTCTATCACATACTCTTCCAAACTCTGTCACCAACTTCCTCAGTCCCTCCTCCGATCCTGCCACAAGCGCAGTGTCATCAGCAAACAACAGCTGGCTCTCCTCCCACTTTTCTCCATTTTCTTTAACCATCTCCAATCCCTGACCAACTACCCTTGCATTTACCTCTCGCACTACCCCATGCATGTATAAGTTGAACAGCCAGGGTGACATAACGCATCCTTGACGAAGTCCCACCTTTACCTCAAACCACTCACTCTCTCCATTTCCAATCCTGACACAAGCTCTACTACTCTCATAAAAACTCTTGACAGCTCCCAGAAGCTTCCCTCCTATCCCATATATCTGCATAACCTCCCACAGCGCCTTTCTGTCTACCCTATCGTAAGCCTTTTCCAGATCCATAAAAGCCCAAAAAACATCCTTCCCCTTTCCTATAGCTTTCTCACATATAAGCACAAGAGCAAAAATATGTGAAAAAGTTATCAAAAGTTGATGGGTTAAACATCTGGAAGAAAATAATGTACTGAATCCAAATCAATTTGGATATAGACAAGATCATGTACAACAAACTTGATCTGCTTTTACTCGAGACTAACAGAAATAATACAAGAAAGGGATGGATGGGCAGACTAAGTTTTTCTAGATCTACAAAAAGCTTTTGATAAAGTACCACACAAAAAACTAAAAAGAAAAATAGAATCAATAGGTGGCACCAAAGGAAAATTATTGAAATGGATGGAAGACTTCTTGACTGGGAGGAAAATGAGGCTAGTAATTAGAGACATATACTCAACCTGGGAAGAAATGATAAGTGGTGTCCCACAAGGTTTGGTATTGGCTTCAATCATGTTTGCCATGTATATAAATGACACAGATGTAGGTGTGGAATTATATGAACTTCTTTGCAGAAGACGCAAAAATACTACAAAAAAGTAAGCACTGAGGAAGAGTGTGAATCATTGCAGACCTAGATAAAATCTGGAAATGGAGTCAAAAGTAAAAAGTGAACTTCCTAACATCAAGAGGTGTAGTAAAATGGAGTTTGGAAAAAGTAAAAATAGAATATCGAGAAATTATAAAATTGAAGAAGTAAAAAAAGTGAGCTCGGAAAGAGACCTAGGAGTAATAATCAGCAAAGACATCACCGGACAAACATATCAACTAAATGGTCAGAGAAACCTTCAACCTACTAAGGTTGATGAAAGTGGCATTTGACTATTTGGATGAGGAAATGGACACCCAGTACTAAAAAGAATATAAAGAAATTAGAAAGAATACAAAGAGCAATGACAATGATGGCACCAACTCTCTCCAAATTGACATACGAACAAAGATTGTCCAAATTGGAACTACCAACTCTGGAACAAAGAAGAGAAAGAGGAGATCTACTGACTATTTATAGAATCATGATAGGAACGAAAGTCCTAGATAACAATGATTTATTAAAGTGGGACAACAGAAAAACAAGAGGACATGAAATGAAACTCAAAAAGGATAATTATAGAAGAGATCTGAAAAAGAATAGCTTCCCACATAGAGTGGTGGATACAGGAATAAATTAGATAAGGAAACAGCGTGTTCAAACACTATTCAAGATTTTAAGAACAAACTTGATGCTGAAAGATACAAAGACGGGTCACCACGAGCATAGCTCCCTTCCCGTATAACTCAACTAGATAAATATAATCTCCTCTTAGCATTCATACCCAAGTGTCTATTTCTCATTACACTTTTTAATCCACCAAGGCATTTACTTGCTTCTCTCAATCTACATTCTACCTCCACCTCCACTCCTCCCTTTCCTACCACATTTGCCCCCAAGTAGTACCTAAAACTATCCACTTCTTCCAGTCTCTCTCCCTTTATACTCACATCCAGTCTATTACCACCTTCTTTCCTTGTACATCTCATCACCTTAGTTTTACCCACATTTTTCTTCAACTTCCTTCTTTTGCACACCTTCCCAAACTCTGTCACTAACTTCCTCAATCCTTCCTCTGATCCTGCTACAACCACAGTGTTATCAGCAAACAACAACTGCCTTATCTCCAACTTTTCTCCATTTTCTTAAATCATCTCCAATCCCTGGCCCAATACCCTTGCATCACCCCATCCACGTATAAATTGAACAGCCAAGCTGATTTAACACATCCCTGACAAAGTCACACCTTTACCTCAAACCCCTCACTCTCTCCATTTCTGATTCTAATACAAGCTCTACTACTCTCGTAAAAACTCTTGACTGCTCTTAAAAGCATTCTTCCTATCCCATATATCTGCAATACCTCCCACAGTGCCTTCCTGTCTACCCTGTCATAAACCTTTTCCAGCCTAGTAACCCCTACTATAATTTTCAGGCACTTCATCTCAAACACATTTAAAATCTTCCTCTTTTATGTTATGCTGTCAGCACAATCACCCCTTCATACAATCTCCTCTTAGCATCCATTCCCAAATATCTATTTCTCATTACACTTTTTAATTCCCAAAGGCATTTGCTTGGTTCTCTCACACTACATCCTACCTTCACCTCCACTCCTCCCTTTCCTGCCACAATTGCCCCTAAGTGTCTACAGCCATCCACTTCCTAGTCTCTCTTCCTTAATATTTTCTTCCAATTTGATACCATCCTCTCCCCTTGAACATCTCATTACCTTACTTTTACCCACATTTATCATCAACTTACTTCTTTCACACACCTTCCCAAACTCTGTTACAACCATAATCCCTCCTCTGCTCATACCACAAGCAGTGTCATCAGCCAACAACTGGCTTATCTCCAACTTTTCTCCATTTTCTTTAACTATCTCCAATACCCTTGCATTTAGCTCTTGCACCAACCCATCCATGTATAAATTGAACAGCCAGGGTGACATAACACAACCCAGGCAAAGTCCCACCTTTACCACAATCCACTTACTCTCACCATTTCTAATTCTAACACAGGCTCTATTACTCTTGCAAAAACTCTTGACTGCAATTAACAGCTTTCCTCCTATCCCATATATCTGCAATACCTCCTTCAGTGCCTTCCTGTCTAATTTGTCATAAGCCTTTTCCAAATCCATAAAGGCCCAAAATACATAAATGACATTTCCTAAAGGTTTCTCACATATATGCCTTACCACAAAAATCTGATCCACACAACCCCTACCTGTCTGAAATCCACTGTTCCTCACCAATTTTTCCACTGTTCCTCTTCTAATCCTCTCAATCAAAACCATCCCAACTACACTCAACAAACTGGTCCCTCTGAAACTACTACATTCACACTTGTCTCCTTTTCCAATGTAAAGCATAACCATACAGGCACTACTCCAGTCCTCCAGTACTCTACCCTCTTTTAGACAAACATTAAACCTTACCAGCCAGTCCACCATCACTGTAGCTCCCTTTTTTTAAACACTGCATGACACCCATCAAACCCAGGTGCTTTACCTACTCTCATCATTTTAATAACTTTCCTTATTTCTCCTCCATTTTCCTCATTCATCACTGTTATTTTCTTAGCACTTCCCACTGCAACTACCTTTCCCTCCCTATCCTCTTTCACATTTAGCAACTCCCTTAAATAATCTGCCCAGCTTCTTTTTACTGCCATTCTCTTCAATCTATCATTTACCTTTTCTTCTCTACTTGATATGCCTCCTCTTCCTCTCTTAATTTCCTTCCAATGTTTTTTTATTACTCTCAAAATTTACTGTCATACTATCCCATTTCACAGTTGCTCTCCTTTATCTTATGCTTTATTTCTCTTCTCTTTTCTTTGTACTTCTAACATAATTCTCTCGTCCTGTTTTGTAACCAATCTGTGAATGCCTGTATCTTCTCTTCCACAACCATATTTCCTTCATCATCCCACCACTCACTACCCTTCCTTCTATTTCCTTCTGTCCTCCTTGTTCCACACACCACCTTTGAATACCCTGCAACTCCCTCCTTGAAGCATCCTCATTCATCCTGCACTCATAGTTCTACTCTACCCTTCACTCCCTCCCACTCTTCTCTCAGCTTCTTCTTGTACTCTTCCTTTTCTTTCTCATTTAAGCAGTTTACTCTAAGTACCTCACTACCTTCTGTCCTTTCTCATCTTTCTCCATCTATCTTCCACTCTCGACTTACCTTCCACCAAAAAATTATCTGATATGCCACCACTCTCTCCCCTATGAATATGTACATCCAGAACTCTCCTTACTCCTCTCCTAGTTATCATAGTCTATTAAAGCCCTATCTACCAAACTTCCATCCACCACAGTATTTGCTATCATCAAATCCCTTTCTAGACACATCTTCACCATCAGTTTTCCACCACAATTTTTTCCTGACACTCCACACTTCCTAACCATTACATCTATTGATTCGTCTCCTACCCTACATAAATCCTCTATGCACTCATTTAAATCTCTCTAAAAAAAAATCCCTTTCCTCTACACTCTTCTCACTACCATGTCCCTTCCCAGTTTTACCTTCATCCACATTAGTCTTAAAGAAACCTCCTTCCACTCCACCACACACTTACCTATCTCGTCACTTACTAGTACAGTCACCCCTTCTCTCCCTCGTCCTCTCTTCACTCCTGACACCCTCCCAACTACACTCCCAATCTCAAAATCTCCCCTCCCTTTGAACTTAAGTTTCATTCAATGCCAACACATTTTTCTTCTCACAAACATATTGCCTTTCTCTTCCCTTTTACTCTCATTTGTACCACATCCACCCACATTAAAAGACCAAAACCTTAGGGTTCTGGTTGGAAAATTCCTCCCAGACCCTCTTATGCCTTTGATTTTTTTTTTTATTTTTTTAGGGGCTAAAGAGATTAGAATGCCTAGTCTTATCATCTGGGGTGCTGACTGCATGTTATTCTGGGGTTAAAATCTGACCAGTAGCATGCAATGGATACTTTAGAGTCTATATGGGGCACCCCTATGGACCAGAGCCACACATCATTTTGTCTGTGATAGAGGAAATCTCTATTCATAGAGAAATGATGCTTCTTTATTATACTAAGACTGTCCCTCTGTTATGCTGTCATCCCATTTTTTATACTTCTCAGAATATTAATTTACTTTTTTGTCGAACCCTGTGGTAGGAAAGAAAGAATAATGTCACCGAGTATTCCCACTCAAGTTGTAAAAGGCAATAAAAAATACATAGAAGCCCAAAATAAATCCTTACCTTTTCACTTTTTCACACATCTTACCATAAAAATCTGATCCATGCAATCACTACCTTTCCTAAACCCACATTGTTCCTCACCAATTACTCCCACTGTTCCTCTTCTAATTCTCTCAATTTAAACCCCATAAGCCTTCCCAAGTATACTTAACAAACTGATCCCTCTGGAACTACTACATTTGTACCCTTTTCCCTTGTAAAACAGAACTATATAGGTACTCCTCCACCAATCTATCCTCCCTTAGACATGTATTAAACAATCTCACCAGACAGTCCACTATTACTGTACCTCCCTTCCTCAGACACTGCCATCTAACCCAGGTCCTTTACCTGCTTTTATCATTTTAATAACTAATTGTATCTCATCTTTTCTTATTTCTTGTCCATTTTCCTCATCCATCACAGTCATTTCCTTAGTGGTTCTCAATGCTACCACCAATCCTTCCCAATCCTCTTCTACATTTAGCAGTTCCCTAGAGTAATCTGTCCATCTTCCTTTTCCTGCCACCTCTTCTCTTATCATCCTTCCATCTTCACCTTTTACCTTTTCTTCTCTACTTGATTCGTCTCCTCTTCCTCTCTTTATTTCTTTCCAAAACATCTTTTATCACTTTCAAAATTTTCTTTCATGCTCTTACCCCATTTCACATTTCTGGGCTTTTATGGATCTGGAAAAGGCTTACGATAGGGTAGACAGGAAGGCACTGTGGGAGGTACTGCAGATGTATGGGATAGGAGGAAAGCTGTTGAGAGCAGTCAAGAGTTTTTACAAGAGTAGTAGTAGAGCTTGTGTTAGGATTAGAAATGAAGAGAGTGAATGGTTTCAGGTAAAGGTGGGACTTCATCAGGAATGTGTTATGTCGCCCTGGCTGTTCAATCTATACATGGATGGGGTGGTGCGAGAGGTGAATGCAAAGGTAGTGAGTCAGGGGTTGCAGATGTTTAAAGAAAATGGAGAAAAGTGGGAAATAAGCCAGTTGTTGTTTGCTGACGACACTGCACTTGTAGCAGGATCAGAGGAGGGACTGAGGAAGTTAGTGACAGAGTTTGAGGTGTGTGAAAGAAGAAAGCTGAAGATAAATGTGGGTAAAAGTAAGGTGATGAGATGTACAAGGGCAGAGAGTGACAGCAGGCTGGAAGTGAGCATTAAGGGTGAGAGACTGGAGGAAGTGGATAGTTTTAGATACTTGGGTGCGAATGTGGCAGGAAAGGGAGGAGTGGGGGTGGAGGTAGAATGTAGATTGAGAGAAGCAAGTAAATGCCTTGGTGGATTAAGAAGTGTAAATGAGATATAAACATCTGGGAATGGATGCTAAGAGGAGGTTATATGAAGGAGTGATTGTGATAACAGCACTGTACGGGGGAGAAATATGGAATATATGAGAGGAAGAGAGGAGTTTGTATGTGTTTGAGATGAAATGTCTGAGAAGTATGATAGGAGTTACGAGGCTAGAGTGAGATCTGAGGTGGTGAGGGGGCGACTGGGGGTGGAAAGGGAGCTGGGATATAGGGTTGATGAAAGAGTATTAGGATGGTTTGGACACATGGAAAGAATGAGTGAAGAAAGATTAATAAAAGAGGTGTGGAAGGTAGATGGTGGAAGGAGTGAAAATGAGGGGACATCCTAGGATGAGATGGATGGATTGGTTGAAAGAGGCATTACAAAAGAGAGGAATGTCTGTTGATGAAGGACGGGAGAGGACAGAAGATAGGGGTGAATGGAGAAGGGTTGTGTATGGATGATGTGATGCATGAGGGGGAGTAGGTGGGGGATGGAGGTTGAGGAAGTATGTATGAGAAAAAAATTGACGCAACCCGAAGGTATCTCTTCCTGTCTTCTCCTTTTCTGCATGAGGGGACGGAGAGGGGGGTTACCAAATTTATGAGGCGGCCTTGCTGTGGATGTGCTGTGCCTTGCAACACTCCTGACTCAGGGCAGTGGACAGGATGCAAGGATGACCCGTCATCCAGGAGATGCCAAGATGAGAGGGAGGGAGGAGGGTGGAGGGAAGTAGAATATGTAGGGAATGGAATGGGTGGGAGTGGTTTCTGTGCCTTTTTCTTTTTGGCTACCCCCTGTGTAAGGGGAAAAAATACAAAGAGCAACAACAAAGTTGGCACCAACACTCTCCAAATTTACATACGATCAAAGATTGTCCAAATTGGAACTACCAACTCTGGAACAAAGAAGAGAAAGAGGAGATGTACTACTTATAGAATCATGAAAGGAACGGAAATCCTAGAGATGATTTATTAAAAATGGGACAACGGAAAAACAAGAGGACATGAAAAGAAACTCAAAAAGGATAATTATATGTAATTATATAAGAGATCTGAAAAAGAATAGCTTCCCACACAACAGTGGTGGATACCTGGAATGAATTAGATATGAAAACAGTGTGTGCAAACACTATTCATGATTTTAAGAAAAAACTTGATGCTGAAAGATACGAAGATGGGTCACCACTAGCATTGCTCCCTTCCTGTATAATACAACAAGGTGCAACTAGGTAAATAGGGATGGAAGTCCTTGATAGAGATGATTTATTAAAGTGGGATAGGAGAAAAACAAGAGGACATGAAAATAAACTTAAAAAGGATAGTTAATGAAGAGATCTGAAAAAGAATAACTTCCAACACAGAGTGATAGACATCTGGAACAAATTGAATGAGGAAGGAGTGAGTGCAAAAACTATACAAGAATTTAAGATCAAACTGGATGCTGAAAGATACAAAAGTAGGTCACTATGAGCATAGGTCTCTTCCCATAAATTACAACTAGGTAAATATAATCTCCTCTTAACATCCATTCCCAAAAGTCCTTCTCATTACATTTCTTAATCCCCCAAGGCATTTACTTGCTTCTCTCAATCTACATTCTACCTCCACTCCTCCCTTTCCTATCACATTTGCACCAAAGTATCTAAAACCATCCATTTCCTCCAGTCTCTCTCCCTTAGTACTTCCAGTCTGCTGCCACTTTCTCCCCTTGTACATCTAATCACCTTGCTTTTACCAACATTTATCTTCAACTTTCTTCTTTCGCACACTTTCTTTTTTTGGCTGAAAGAAGTGGACGTCAGCTGAAAGAAGTGGGCATCCCACCACTCCCAGCCCCAGCCCCGGCCCCGGCCCCAGCCACCGTTAGTTTTAGGGCGTCATTACTTGCGGCGAAGGTCGAGGTGAGGGCGGTTCAAATCCTGCCACCAGCGAAGTTGAACCAAGGGCATGGTTCATTAAATTCCATGCTACAAAGCCCTATGTGAGGGGCACCGTCCTAGCCTCCCGACAAGGGGGGAGTGTGTGACGTTAAACCATATCAATCAATCAATATCTGATCATGCTACAAGCGCACTGTTGTCAGCAAACAACAACTGCTTTATCTCTCACTTTTCTCTATTTTCTTTAACCATCTCCAATTCCTGACCCATTACCCTTGCATTCACCTCTTGCACCACCCCAACCATTTATAAATTGAACAGCCAAGGAGACATATCACAACCCTGACGAAGTCCCACTTTTGCCTTAAACTCCTCACTCTTTCCATATCTGATTCTAATAGAGGTTCCACCACTCTTAAAAACTTGACGGCTCTTAACACCTTTCCTCATCTCATATATCTGCAACACCTCCTACAGCACCTTCCTGTCTAACCTGTCATAAACCTTTTCCAAATCCATAAAAGCCCAAAAAAACATCCTTCCCGTTTCCTATAGGTTTCTCACATCTGTCTTACCACAAAAATCTGATCCACACAGCCCCTACCTGTCCTAAACTCACAATCTTCCTCACCAATTACTCCATCTGTTCCTCTCCTAATTCTATCAATCAAAACCCTGCCATTAGCCTTCCCATCTCCACTTAACCACTTCACTCCGGGACTTAAATCTCGCGGGCAGCAGCCAATGCCAGCCATACGACGTGTCGTAATAATACTCGCATTATAAAATATAGTCACCGCTTATATCGATCGTTCTCTCTTTCACCCGTGGATTTTGAAAACCATAGAGAATGGGATTCAGTGCATATTAGGGAGAATGTAAAAATGCAGGGGTGACTACAATAAATATAATCAAGACGCCGATATGGCAGCGTCGCGAATCCACTTGCTCCTCATGACGCCTACGTGTGCAGCACCATATGGTAGGGGTTAAGAAACTGATCTCTGAAACAACTACACTCACACTTGTCCCCTTTTCCCTTTTAAAGTGGAACTATACAGGCACTCCTCCAGTCCTCCGGCACTCTACCCCCTCTTAAACATTAACCTCTTCACTCCGGGCCAAAATCTCGCGGGCAGCATTATCTGCCAGACGTACGATGTGTCGTAATAATACTCGCATCATAAAATATAGTCACCGCTTATATCGATCGTTCTCTCTTTCACCCGTGAATTTTGATAACCATAGAAAATGTGATGAAGACAGTTTAGAGAGTATGTCATTATGCAGGGGCAACTAAATAAATATAATCAAGACGCCGATATGGCAGCCCCGCATACTTGCTCCTCATGCCGCCTACGTATGCGGCACCGTATGAAAGTGGTTAAATAACCTGAACACCATCACCGTACCTCCTGTTTTAGACATTCTGCATGACACCCATCCAACCCAGGTGCCTTACCTGTTCTCATCATCTTAACAATTGCCTTCACCTCATGTTTCTTTATTTCTCCTCCATTTTTCTCATTCATCAGTCATTTTCTTTGCGCTTTCCACTGCAACAACCTTTCCCTCCTTCACATTTAGCAACCCCCTAAAATACTCTGCCCATCTTCCTCTTACTGCCATCTCTTTCATTATCATCTCTCCATCTGCACCTTTTACCTTTTCTTCTCTATTTGATTCGCCTCCTCTTCCTCTCTCTTTCCAAAGCATCTTTTTATTACTTTCAAAATTTTCTGTCATACTCTTACCCTATTTCACATCTGCTCTCCTCTTTGCTTCCTTTATCTTATGCTTTAGTTCTCTTTTCTTTTCTTTGTATCTCTCATATGATTCTCTCGTCCTATTTTGTAACCAATCTGCAAAAGCTCGTTTCTTCTCTTCTACAACCTTCTTTGTTTCCTCATCCCACCACTCACTACCCTTCCTTCTATTTCCTCCCATCCTCCTTGTTCCACATACCATCTTTGCACACCTTATGACTCCCTCCTTAAACCATCCCCATTCCTCCTCCACTCCTATTTCTACTTGGTTAGATATGAGAGAAAAATTCTTACCCTCTTCACTCCTATTAAAAATGTCTCTATCTTCCTTTCATGCTTAAATTACCTTTCATCCATCCCCCATCCATCCATTTGATGCATCAAAATCACACCACCTCCACAAGGAGATGCAGCCCTGTGGGGGTTGGAAAATGGTGTCCAGATTGGGTCCTAGACTCAGTCTATTCACCTAAGCATTTGTGTCTATTTTTCCCACTTTTACTCCCACTTTTTTTCTCACATAGCACCTGCCTTCCCACAACTACTCATAGAGTCAGATATAGAAACCAACCAATGCCTATATACATTTTACACATGCACAAAACCTGTATTTTTTATACACCTGTAAATATCAATAGATATATTCAACCTCAAATAAATTACACTCTCCAATACAAACCAGCACATAAGAATTGCAGCTGCAACCATCAAAATGCAACACATACACCCAAAAATACAACAAACATATCCTAGATATACATATATATACCAAAGGCTTTTTTCCCCCTTACAAGGGAGGTAGCCAAAACACAAAGGCATAAAAACCACTCCCACCCATTCCAAAACCATCCAACCCCTTCCTCCCTCTTCTCTTGGCTCCTGGATGACGGGTCATCCCTGCATCTTACCCATTGCCCTGAGTCAGAAAAAGTGTTGCAAGACACAGCACATCCACAGTAAGGCTCTTTCATTAAATCAGTGACCCCCTTTCCATCCCCTCATGCAGAAAAAGAGAAGACAGGGAGAAATCCCTTCTGGCTGTGTCAATTTATTTTTCACACATACTCCCTCACCCCTATCCCCCACCCACTTCCCCTCATACATCACAGCATCATCCATATACAACCATTCTCCATTCGCCCCTATCTTCTGTCCTCTCCTGTCCTTCCTTATGACATTCCCCTCTTTTCCAATGCTCCTTTTACCCCATCACACCTGCTTGAACATATATATCCACACAACTTCCACACAGCTCTAATTCAAGAGACAATACTAACACCACAAACTACACTACCCATATCCCTGATAAGGGAAGGCTGAGGAGTTTTTAGATGAAAGGTGCCATTACCTTTGAAACTAAGCCCAACTGAATGGTCTAGCTGCTTGAAATACCACTCAAGACGGTCCCTTGTAGACATCATCACATGCTCAAGCGTCTGCAAATTAAAAAAAATGACAAGGTCACAATGCTTTTCTAGTGGCAAAAGAAAAGTGGTAAGGGAAGGGGTATTAAAGATGGAAGGAGAGAAAATGGGAGAATGTGACGAGATGTAATAATTAAAGAAGAAGGTGAAAGGAAGGGGAAGAAGACAGGTAAGAAGGGAGAGGGGAACCAGAAGGGTGAAAACTAAAAAGAAAAGAATCTCATATTTATAACATCTCAATTCTAATCCTACCACAAATGTTATTCCAAATTGGTTGCTAAACACTCTATTAAGTAACTCTATGAAAAGAACATTGTAGAGATTTCAGAAGGTAAAAGATTATTACAGGGGAGTATCTCAACAAACATAAAATCCTTACATTATTATCGAAGGTACCCTGTGAATCAAGAGTATGAAGGTTCTGTTCCAGGAGGGCCAGTCCAGATGCATAAAGTGAAACTTCATTCAATTGCAGGACTGATATTGCCACCCAGAACAATGCACGGTGGATGGGTGACTCCTATGGAGTGGAGAAATATGTAAGTATTTCATACAATACTGAAATAATATAACAAGTCACTGCAGTAACAGAAATGCTCATCAAGACTATTACCAGTGCAACTTCTATCTTCACTATGACTTATGGTCTAGACAACTCATGTTCAAATTTATTTTTCTACTTATATGATCAACAGGGACCAATGACTGGTACCTGCTATGGTGGTCCTGCAAAATGAACAGCTGAGATAATCATCTCTATGCTGCCCATTTTCAAAACCCCATCAACCCCAGTACATCAATCTGGCTTAAGATTTCTCTGAGCATTTATTATATGTCCTCCACCTTTTCATATAAAAAAAAAGTTGACAATTGACAATATCTACAGGAGGGCCTGAGAGCCATTACCAGTAATTGGGGGATTGCTGGTTTAACTTGAAAGTCTGTGAAACTTGACACAACAATTATTATCATTATATGATCTCCAGATTCTACCTGTTATTGCCAGCTGTCTGAACATGGATAAATTAACCTACCGGCCTGAGGAGGGGCTGGAGTCTGGTGAGGCACATGACAATGGAGTCGATAAGCGTAGTGTCGGAAAAGCTCTCGAGGGCCTTGACAAGAATGCGCAGGAGTTGTTTTATGTCATGGTCCACGATGCTCTTGCCTGGATCAATGGAAAAATACATATATCATAATCTTTACCTATGTCCAAAAAGGCTTCTTTCTTCTTCTAAGGGAGGTAGCCAACCAAGGCAACCCATCTTTCACCTATCCAACACTCATTTCTTTACCCTTTTATCTTAGCTCCTTGTGGATGAAGGGCTAACCCTCTCCCCCACCAATTGCCTGGATCAGAAGTAATGCAGGAAGAAACAGCACCCCCACTGCAGGGTCCAAGAGCCAAAGCTGGTTTACCCCCATTACTTTATTACATGCAGGGTGGAGGGGAGTGGAATATATGGGAAATGAAATGGGTGGGTGTGATTTCTATGCCTTTTTCTTTTTGGCTACCCCCCCCCCCCATGTAAGGGTGAAAAAGCCTTTGGTATGTATGTATGTATGTATGTACTTTATTACATATTAATTATAAAGATTAATCAAATTCCAAACCTAGACTCTTAAGCAGGTAAAAATCTGATTCCCCCACCCATGACTAGCCTTACTCTGGAACAAAAGCTCTTTATTTTTTAAGTGCAAACATCACTGAGTAAACAAAGGATGGAAATTAAGTAAGAACACATAGGGGATAGATAGGAAGGGCTATAAACAAAGTTCTAGCCAAGGAAGTTCTATCTATATATCTACACATTATGAAGAAAAATACACATATGTACATACATACATATACTGAGGGCTTTTACCCCCTTACATGGGAGGTAAACAAAGTCAAAGGCATAAATCCACTCCCACTCATTCCATCCCCTCATACTCTGTTCCCATTCATCACCCCTCCATCCCCCTTTTCTTGTCTCCTCCTGGATGACGGATCATCCCTGCATCTCGCCCACTGCCCTGCGTCAGCAGCAATGTAGCAAGCCACAGCACATCCATAGCAAGGCCTCTTCATTTAACTGATGACCCCCCTCTCCATCCCCTCATGTGACTCATTGCAGAGGGATATGAACAAAGTTTCAGAGTGGAGCAAGAGATGGGAGGTCGAATTCAACATCAAAAAGTGCAGTATAATTGAATTTGGAAGAAGCAAGAAGAGAATATCAGGACGGTATAAAATTGATGGAAAAGAAGTAAAGAAAGTCAATTCTGAAAGGGACCTAGGAGTAATCATCACCAAAGAGATGTCGCCAGATAAACATATAAATAAAATAGTCGGAGAAACATACAATTTGTTGAGATTAATAAAAGTGGCCTTCAAATACCTGGATAAGGAAATGATCAAGAAAATATTACAAACACTGATAAGGCCAAAACTGGAATATGCAGCACTGATATGGTCACCCAGTACAAAAAAGAATATAAGAAAATTAGAAAGAATACAAAGAGCAATGACAAAGTTGGTTCCAACATTTGCAAACCTAACATACAAAGACTGGCCGAACTGGAATTGCCAAACCTGGAACACAGAAGAGAATGAGGGGACCTGATAACCATCTACAGAATTATGAAACGAAAAGAATGCCTTGATAGAGAGGACCTATTAAAACAGGACAGAGGGAAAACAAGGACATGCAATAAAACTCAAAAAGGATAACTATAGAAGAGACCTGAAAAAGAACAGCTTCCCACATAGAGTGATAGATGTATGGAACAAATTGGATGAAGAAATAGTGTGTGCAAACACAATACAACAATCTAAGAACAAACTTGATCTTGCGAGATGCAAAAATGGGTCACCACGTGCATAGCTCCCCTTCCCGTATAATACAACTAGGTAAATATAGAACAAATTGGACGAAAAAATAATGTGTGGACGGGATGCAGAGATGACCCGTCATCCAGGAGGTGCCTAGATAAGAGGGAGGGAGGAGGTGGAGGGTAGTGGAATATGTAGGGAATGGAATGGGTGGGAGTGGTTTCTATGCCTTTTTCTTTTTGGCTACCCCACCCATGTAAGGGGGGGAAAAGCCTTTGGTATATGTATATATATATGCAAACACAATACAAGAATTTAAGAACAAACTTGATCTTGTGAGATACAAAAACGGGTCACCAAGAGCATAGCTCCCCTTCCCGTAAAATACAAGTAGGTAAATACATATACCAAGGGCTTTTTCCCACTTACAAGGAAGATAACCAAAGTCAGACATAAATCCATTCCCACCCATTTCATCCCCATATACTCCACTACCATTCACCATACCTCCCACCCTTTTTTTCTTGGCTCCTTCTGGATGACAGGTCATCCCTGCATCTTGCCCACTACCATAGGTCAGAAACAATGCAGTAAGACACATGAATTATGGCTGATGAAAAATACATAAGTTTTCCTACTATGAACCACATGATTCTTTAATGATAGCACAAATTTATAAAATAAAAATACTTACTGATACAGCCAAATACTATGAGCGCTCTGGGTTGGAGGGCTGGGTTGTACTGGAAAGCAAAGCGTTTTGCTAAGCCTGTCCATGTCTGGAGCCAATCACATTCAGGTACATCTCTTAAACAAGCTTCCATCATCTCCAGCAATGCATCAGTAATTGTCTCCAAAGAAGTTAAAGACATTCGTTCCCGATCTCCTGTCGTTCCTGACAAACTACGGTCAGCACCGAATCTATGAGTGGGAGACAAAAATAGAGAACTAGGAAATGAGAATAAATATGACGAGTTAAGCAACATTAGCAAGAAATTGTTAATTCCCTACAGAGCAAACAATAATGGGTATCACCATGTGGTAGTTCTACAGGATGAATGTAATGAGAAAACATTTCTCTCCCATTCATCTTTGAAACCTGTTAACCTCTTCCATACGGTGCCGCCTACATAGGCGGCATGAGGAGCAAGTGGATACGCAAGGCTGCCATATTGGCATCTTGATTATATTTATTGTAGTTGTCCCTGTGCAACTGACATACTCTCTAAACTGGCTTCATCACATTTTCTATGGTTATCAAAATTCACGGGTGAAAGAGAGAACGATCGATATAAGAGGTGACTATTTTTTATGATGCGAGTATTATGACACAGCATCGTATGTCTGGCAGCTAATGCTGCCCGCGAGATTTTGGCCCGGAGTGAAGTGGTTAACAACCTCACCTTCCTTCACAAGATGTAGCCCTGAGGGACAAATTTCTGTGTGATGCTCACATTCAAGGCAGATTGTCTCTGTGCCCAGGCCTATTCTGTGTTGGCATTGGTGTTGGGTTATTTTAGTGCTAGACTGAAAGTAGTCTTGTTAGTGTGGTTCTTGCTTCTCCCAGATGGGATTTTTATGTAGAATTAATATCAGCAGCAGTTTGCTGTCATAGAAAAATTGGTGGTCTTGAAGTGCTTCTTTTGTGATTTGAGTATGCATGTATGGATGTATTATGTAGTGCTGATGTCAGGATGCTGTAATTGTATGAGCAGTATGCTGCAGGTGCTGTATTTTTTTGTTCAATTGGTTGCATTTGCATATGTAATGAGATGGGTGTGTAGGAATGAGGGTTCTTTCACAATTGGATGCCTATAATTTTCATTTTATTTCTCTATATATAGCATCTATATACCAAGGGCTTCTCCCTTATGAGGGAAGTACCCCATCAAAGCCAAATTCTCTTTCCTCCTTACAAGGGAGTTAGCCAAAGTCAAAAGCATAAATCCACTCTAACCAATTTCATCCCCACATACTCCACTCCCATTCACTACCCCTCCATCCCTCTTTTTTTGGCTCCTCCTGGATGATGGGTCATCCCTGCATCTCACCCCCCATACCCCATCCACCCCCTTTCATGCATCACGGCATCATCCATACACAATCATTCTCCACTCACCCCTATCTTCTGTCTTCTCCCTGTTTTCCTAAACAGACATTCCCCTATTTCCCAATGCCCCTTTAATTCTATCCATCCATCTCATCCTTGGTCACCCCCTCATGTTCTCATGTTCACACCCTCCACCTCTGCTTTTCACACCTCTATAACTAATCTTTCATCACACATTCTTTCCATGCATTCAAACCATCCCAGTACTCTTTCATCAACCCTACCTCCCAGCTCCCTTTTCACCCCCACTCTCCTCACCTCCTCATACTTGTACAATATCATAACATCACATGGCTTTCATCTTACATACCTTATCCCTCTTTCCCCCGTGTGTCTATAGGAAGACCTAAAGGCAGTGACGGCGGCAGATTTTACTTTGCTGATGCCGAAGAGGAGGTAAAACTTGGGCAGTGAAAATTCATCCAAGGAAAGTCGGAGAACTCTTTGAGTTTCTTCTGAAAAATTGATAAATTCACGTAGAAATGATCAGAGAAATGCATCAATACAAATCAGTTCAATTACACATGCAATAAAATTTATATTCATGTATGTATCTACATTTAACCTGGTTTACAAAAATATTGAAATCTATCCAGATACCAAGGGCTTTTTCCCCCTTGTATGGTTGGTAGCCATGTCAAAAGGTATGCACCTGCTCTCATCCATTTTACTCCTAGCCATCACCCTTGTTTCCCTTTCATCATAACTCCTCATTAATGAAGGGTCATCCCTGTCTCCTACCCACTGCCCTGAATCAGAAGCAATGCAGCAAGACAGAGCACATCCACAACATGGCTGTTTCATTTAATCAAAGACTCCTCATTATGTCCCCTCATGCAGAAAATGGAGAAGACTGAGAGAAATCCCTTCAGACTGTGTCAAAAATATCATCCACACATAACCTTTCCCTACTCTTCCCCATCCCCCACCCCCTAACTCAACATTGAAATATATACCTGAAAATGTGGGCTTGGTGCAGGTACATAGGGAGTGGATGATATTTATTACAAGACCATGGGTTGAAGCTCGCATGGACACTGGTCCTGTACACACGAGAAAAGTGATGATGTGGAAGAGGTAGGGCAGGTGGCGAGCAACATCTAGGCAATTGTTGAAGGACAGCATGAGTAGATAACGAGCCAGAATGGCAATGTCATCCCACATCAAATGTTGTTCTAAAGTGGCTGTTGGTGAGTTGCATGTCTTGTCTATCACCTGTAAATAAAAAGCAAAATTAAATCTTACAAAAGGTAGCTACATACATACATACATACATATACCAAGGCTTTTTCCCCCTTACAAGGGAGGTAGCCAAAAAGGGAAAGGCATAAAATAATTTCCACCCATTCCATCCCTGAATACACTTCACACCCCTCCACCCTCCCTCTTATCTGAGCCCTCCTGGATGATGGGTCATCCCTGCACCTTGTCCACTGCCCTGGGTCAGAAGCAGTGTCGCAAGACACAGCACATCCACAGCAAGGACGCTTCATTAAATTGGTGACCCACCCTCTGCGTCCCCCCATCGCATAAAAGGAGAAGACGGGGAGAAATCCCTTCGGGCTGTGTCAAATTTTGCTCACACATACTACCTCACCCCCCATTCCACCTCATGCAATAACAACATCATCCATATACAACCATTCTCCATTCACCCCTGTCTTCTGTCCTCTCCCGTCCTTCCTCAACAGACATTCCCCTCTTCCCCAAAGCCCCCTTCACCCCATTCATCCACCTCATCCTAGGATGTCCCCTCATGTTCACTCTCTCTACATCTGCCTTCCATACCTCTTTTACTAGTCTTTCTTCACTCATTCTTTCCATGTGTCCAAACCATCCTAATATTCTTTCATCAACCCTATCTCCCAGCTCCTTTTCTACCCCTGTTCTCCTCCTCTCCTTCTCATTTCTCACTCTATCTAGCCTAGTAACCCCCATCATACTTCTCAGACACCTCATCTCAAACACATTCAAACTCCTTCTCTCTTCTTCTATTATGTTCCATGTTTCTGCCCCATACAGTGCTGTTGGCACAATCACTCCTTCATATAGTCTCCTCTTAGCATCCATTCCCAAATGTCTATTCCTCATTACACTCTTAATCCACCAAGGCATTTACTCGCTTCTCTCAATCTACATTCTACCTCCACCTTCACTCCACCTTTTCCTGCCACATTTGCACCCAAGTATCTAAAACTATCCACTTCCTCCAGTCGCTCTCCTTAATGCTCACTTCCAGTCTACTGCCACTTTCACCCCTTGTACATCTCATCACCTTACTTTTACCCACATTTATCTTTAGCTTTCTTCTATCACATACTGTATTTTTCGGACCATAAGGCGCGGGAAAAATCCTTAAAATTGGCCAAAATCGGGTGGTGCACCTTATGTGTGGCTTCAGTGCAAAAAAATGCCTCGGATAGTGATGTACTATTTTGACACGTTTCGTAGCTAGCCTGCCGACGGCGACAGTGCATGATAGGCCTAGCAAAAGTTACAACCAAGTTATAACCAAGATGCATGTATCTTGACAAGAAAATTGTGAAAACTTCGACAGTTTTCGGGTCCATGCCACAGCATTCATTCACACTATCATGGCTATGACATGATAGCGTCCACAACACAGACAGCCATTTTGCATTGGTATAGTCTCGCTCCACTCAGACTGTAGTCATTTGGGTATTTTTTTTAGTTTCGATCATGGGCGCAATATAGCAATATAAAATTAATTATTAATTTTGTAAATTAAAATGTATTAACGTAATATGCAATTTTGTGGGAGGAAATGAAAATAAAAAATACCTTGCTACAAGCAAATATGCTAATGAACGAAGTCGGTAGCATAGGATCGGGACGCCAACGTCTCTCACGACGACGACAACGAGGACAAGCCGGATGACATTTAATTTGCAGGTAATGATTTATTAAACACAGGTTAGGTTAGGTTAGACGAATTTATCACCCTTTCATATCTTCGACGTCGGCATCTATCATAAATATGGCGTACCATTCGTCCGACACGACTTCGTTACTTACGAAATCTGTTTCAGCACATTTTTTGTTATTTCCGCTCACAAAATTGCATATTACGTTGATACATTATAATTTACAAAATTAATAATTAATTTTTTATTGCTATATTGTGCCCATGGTCGAAACTAAAAATTTACCTTCATTTGTAAACTTGTGTTTTTAAGTGAATAGAGAATTCCGTGAATAAAACTGCTAATGTTGGTTTTATTCCCCACAATTCCCGTAACGTGTTTGTTGTTTTTTAGGAGTATTGGCAGGGCAGACCATCCATGGAGGTGGTCTGATTTCACTGACCAAAATAAAAATATATATAATTTATTTTTGTAATTTTGCTAAATCCCAACCGATTTTTCTCATTCAACAACAAAAATGTTGTTCTGAATGCACTCACATATGCATGATTATCCGATGACGAGACCAGGTGCACCTTATGTAAGGACAGGGAATAGCAAATTACGGGTGCGCCTTATGGTCCGAAAAATATGGTATTCTCCCAAACTCTGTCACCAACTTCCTCAATCCCTCCTCCGATCCTGCCACAAGCGCAGTGTCGTCCACAAACAACAGCTGGCTCACCTCCCACTTTTCTCCATTTTCTTTAACCATTTCCAACTTCCATTTTATATTCCCTGCTGCTTAACCACTTGAGTATGATGATGCCTATGTGGGTGTCTTGATAATATATATTTTTTGTAGTTACCTCTGGATTCTGTGAACTGGTTTTATCATGTTTTCTGTTTATTATTACTCAGAGTAAAAGAGAATGAGTAATACAGCAGTGACTTTATATTTTATAATGCGAGTAGTATGATGATTTGTACATATGGCAGCTGATGCTGCACACGAGAATTTGACTTGTACTGAAGTGGTTAACCACTTCAGTACAAGTCAAATTCTCGAGCAAAGTATCGGTTGTCATGTGTACAATTTATCCCACTACTTGCGTTATAAGACAAAGTCACTACAGTACTGTATTACTTGTTCTCTTTTACTTTGAGTAATAATAAACACAGAAAACATGCTCAAACCAGTTCACAGAATGCGGGGGTAACTCATATACAACTACATATGCTCAATGAAGGAAAAATGCCAGAAGACTGGAAAAACGCTGATATTGTACAAATTTATAAAGGAGGAATTAAGAAGATCCAACAAATTACAGACTGGTTTCCCTTACAAGCACAGTAGCTAAAATCTGCAAAAAAGTCATTAAAAGTAGATGGATAAAACACCTGGAGGGGAATAATATACTGAATCTGAGACAATTTGGATTTAGACAGGGAAGATAATGCACTTTCCTATATCTACAAAAAGCTTTTGATAAAGTGCATCACAAAAATCTATTAAGAAAGATGGAAACTGTAGGGGGGATACAAGGTAAACTACAGAAGTGGATGGAGGACTTATTGCATGGAAGAAAAATGAGAGTGGTGCTCAGAGATAAGACTTCTACTTGGGAAGAGGTTATTAGTGGAATCCCACAAGGATCAGTGCTGGCTCCAATAATGTTTGCCATTTATGTGAATGACACGGACGAGGGATATCAGGAATATATAAAATTGGTGAAAAAAAGTAAAGAAAGAGGGATCTCAAAAAGACCTGGGAGTGATCATCACAAAAGATATGTCCCCTGACAAACATATAAACAAAATTGTCAGTGAAACCTATAACTTACTAAGAGCAATAAAAGTAGCTTTTAACTACTTGCATGAAGGAATGGTAAAGAAAATACTAGTCACAATGATAAGGCCTAAATTGGAGTATGCAGCAACATTGTCATCACCCAATACAAAAAAAACATATAAAGAAGATTGACAGAATCCAGAGAGTGGCTACGAGGATGGTCCCAGAACTATCAAAACTCTCATATGAGGAAAGATGGTTAAAATTGGAGTTGCCAACTCTGGAACAGAGGAGAGGTGACTTGTTGATCATCTACAGAATTATGAAAGGCATGGAAGTCCTTGACAGAGAAGACTTACTAAATTAGGATAAAAGAAACACAAGAGGACATGGAAAGAAGCTTAACCCATTCAACTCCGATGACAAGATTCTTGTCATTTGGTCAAAACAAAAAATCATAAAACACCAAAATGTTTGATCAAACACAGAAAAATATGATGTCAGTCGATTGACCGCACGAGGACTGACGTAATATTTTTCTGGTGTTTGATCAAACATTTTGGTGTTTTATGATTTTTTGTTTTATTTGACCAAATGACAAGAATCTTGTCATTGGAGTGGTAGATGTATTTACCTAGTTGTATTCTGTGGGAAGGGGAGCTATGCTCGTGGTGTCCCACCTTTGTATCTCGCAGTGTCTAGTTTGCTCTTCAACTCATGAATGGTTTTTGTGCACACTATTTCATTGTCCAGATTGTTCCAAGTTTCCACCACTCTATGTGGAATTTTTTTTTTCTTCAGATCTCTTCTGTAGCTATGTTTTTTGATTTTCTTTCCATGTCCCCTTGTGCTTCTCTTGTTTAACAAGTCCTCTCTATTGAGTATTTCTGTGCCCTTCATGATTCTGTAGATGGTCAGTAGGTCACCTCTCATCTTTGCTCCAGAGTCGGTAACTCCAGCTTAGTCAATCTCTCCTCATATGACAAGTTTGCAAGTGGAGGTGCAATTTTTGTGGCTGCTCTCTGGATTTTTTCTATTTTCTTTATATTCTTTTTGGAATTAGGTGACCACAATGTCAATGCATATTCTAGTCTAGGCCTTATCAGTGTGACCAATATTTTTCTTAATAATTTCTTCGTCCAAATATGTAAATGCCACTTCTATTGATCTTAGCAAGTTGCAGGATTCTCTGACAATTTTGTTCTATCTGTTTATCATAGAACAAGTCGTTTGAGATAATCACACCCAAATCTTTTTCGGATCTCTCATTCTTTATCTCCTTGGTTCCAATTTTATATTGTCCTGATATTCTGTTTGCTTTTTCCAAACTACATTATGCTACACTTGTTAATATTGAAGTCCACTTCCTATTTCTGACTCCAGTTCCATACCTTATTAAGGTCTTCCTGCAGTGATTCGCAATCCTTTCCAGCTTTTACTTTCCTTAACAGTTTGGCATCGTGGGCAAAGAAGCTCATGTAACATTTCACATCATGATCCATGTCATTCACATAAATAGCAAACATTATTGGAGCCAATACAGATCCTTGCAGTACTCCAGTGATCACCTCTTTCCAACCTGAATATTTTTCTCTGAGCACTACTCTCATCTTTCTACCAATCAGGAAGTCCTCCATCCATTTTAGATGGTTCACTTGTATATCTCCTATATGTTCCAGTCTTTTTTTAAATAATTTCATGTGTCTTTGTATGGAACACACTGGATGAAAAACAGTGTGTGCAAAAACAACACAAGAATTTAAGAGCAAACTGGATATGGGGAGATACAAAGATGGGACAACTTGAGCTTAGCACCCCCTTCCCATAACATACAACTAAGTAAATACACACACATGGGTTATATAATTTCTCCTATTTTAGTGTTGCACGTTGGTTATATAATTATTCGATTCAAAACAGAAATGAGATAGTGGAGGAATCATTTTTTGGCCCTGAAATACTTAAATGTGATGAAGGTTACAGAGGGTAAAAACAGTGTGGAAATGATCATGATAAAAGTTGAAGACAGCGACATGAAAAGTAGAAAATTTGTGGTGACTTATGTGCCCCCAAAAACAGGCTCTTGGAAAGAGGGACAGCATTAATAAATGTTAGAAGATACAAGGCATTCATTAAATGAGATGCTGAAGGATGGGATAAGAGAAACACAAGAGAACATGGAAAGAAGCTTAAAAAGAACAATTATAGAAGAGACCTGAAAAAGAACAGCTTTATCCACAGAGCGGTAGATGTATGGAACACATTGGATGAAAAAACAGTGTGTGCAAAAAGAATACAAGAATTTAAGAGCAAACTGGATATGGAGAGATACAAAGACGGGACACCATGAGCTTAGCTCCCCCTTTGCATAAGATACAATTGGGTAAAATGTAATCTCCACTTTGCATCCATTTCCAGATACCTATTTCTCATGACACTTTTTAATCCCCTAAGACATTTACTTACTTTTCTCAACCTACAATGAAACTCCACCTTCACTCTTCCCTTTTCTGCCAAATGCAACTCTAAATACCTAACCCTACCCACTTCCTCCATCCTCTCTCCTTTAAGAATTACTTCCAGCTCACTGCCATCAACTCCCATTCTACATCTCATCACCTTACATTTACTCACACTTATCTTCAAATTTCTCCTTTCACATACTTTCCCAAACTCCATCACTAACTCCCTTAATCCTCCCTTTGACCCTGCCACAAGTGCAGTGTCATTGGCAAACAACAACTGACTCACCTCCCATTTATCTCCATTTTTTTAATTATCTCTTGTCCCCTGCCCATTACCCTTGCATTTACCTCCCACACCATCCCATCCATATACACATTGAACAGCAACATGACAACCCCAATAAACTCCCACCTCAATAAACTCAAACCACTCGCTCTCTCCTTTTCTATTTCTAAAACAGGCTCTTCTATTCTTGTAGTAAGTAAAAATAAGTCTGGAATGATTTCTACATCTAGAACACTAGAGAAGTGGTTATGTTTCTTGTTATAAAATCATTACTTACTCTACAAAGCCTTCCTATAACTTTGCGAGCTACAAGAGCAACATTAGCTGAGGCAAGAGCCACAGCTGTGTCAGCCATGATCTCTGCCTGTGCTGACCCCAGGCCACCAGTAACTGATCGTTTGATGAAGGAGTCAAGCACCATGTCTATCAACTCCGATACCTGAAAAAGAAACATTCAATAACACCAACTCGTATGAAAATATTAACCTAAAAAGTAAAACAAAGTTCTACAATCTGCATTATGACAGATTCATAAATAAACATTGTCCATGCAGAATTTCATTAATCCAAGCACGACTACTTGCCTGCCCAATATTGCCCCAAATTTTTGCCTGGATGGACGGGTACATCTCCACTTCTTCAATGGTCAATGTAATCAGTTTGTCCAGGATCATAGCTACTTTGCCCCTTTTTGTGTCATCCTGGTGCCGGCAAAATCTACCAAAAAATTAGTTATGTATGAGTTGCATTTAAAGAATATGCACTAAGTTTAGCTGCCTTATTAATTAATGTTAAGACTACAGGAGTATTAAACAAGTATTCATGCTTATGTACTGGGTGAATGCTTTCAATTAACCATCCCCTTATGAGGAGGAAATGGGGTTTGGTATATATTAATAGTAAATGTGATTAGCCTTTGTCCCTTCGTCCATGAGATACTGAGATAGAAGGGACATAAAATGTGTTCATATATGTGTGTGTGTGTGTGTGTGTATTTACCTAGTTGTATTTTATGGGAAGGGGAGCTATGCTCGTGGTGTCCCGTTTTCGTATCTCATTTTATCTAAACTATTTTTAAATTCATGTATTGTTTTTGCACACACCACTTTCTCATCTAACTTGTTCCAACTGTCTATTACTCTGTGAGGAAAGCTGTTCTTTTTCACATCTCTTCTATAGCTGTCTTTTTTTATTTTCTTTCCATGTCCTCTTGTATTTCTGTCATCCCATTTTATCAGATTCTCTCTATCAGTAATTTCTATGCCTTTCATGATTCTGTAAATAGCTATCAAATCTCCTCTCTCTCTTCTTTGCTCTAGTGTCTGTAGTTCAAGTTTTGCTAGTCTCTCTTCATATGATAGTTTTGAGAGTGTTGGTGCCAATTTTGTAATTGCTCTTTGTATTCTTTCAAGTTTTTTTATGCATTTTTTTGCACTTGGCGACCATATCGTTGCTGCATATTCCAATCTTGGTCTTATCAGGGTGTTTAGAATTTTCTTCACCATTTCTTCATCCAGGTATGTAAATGCCACTTTGATTGTTCTTATTAAATTATAGGTTTCTCCAAAAATCTTATTTATATGTTTCTCAGGTGACATATTATTCATAACAATGACTCCCAGGTCCTTTTCATTTTCTACTTTTTTTATTCCTTCTTCTCCCAATTTATATGATCCTGTTATTCTGTTTTTGCTTTTTCCAAATTCCATTATACTACACTTTTTTGTATTGAACTCCATCTCCCACTTCCTACTCCATTCCTGTACTATATTTAGATCTCTTTGTAGTGATTCACAATCTTCTTCCGTGTTCACTTTTTTCAATAGTTTTGCATCATCTGCAAAAAAGCTCATATAGCTTTCAATTCCTTCATCCATATCATTAATATATATAGCAAACATTATTGGGGCCAGAACTGTTCCTTGTGGAACACCACTTATTACTTCATCCCATTTTGAGTGTTGATCTCTTATCACTACTCTCATTTTTCTTTCTTGCAAAAAGTCTTCCATCCAATTTAGCAGTTTGCCCTGTATTCCTCCTTCAGTTTCTAATTTCTTAAGCAACTTCTTATGTGGTACTTTGTCAAAAGCTTTTTTTAGGTCTAGAAATGCACAATCAGCCCATCCATCTCTTTCTTGTATTATATCTATTAGTCTTAAATAGAAACATATTAAATTGGTGACGCATGATCGTCCTTGTCTGAATCCAAATTGCCTTGGATTGAGCATGTTGTTTTTTTCTAAATATTTTACCCATCTATTTTTGACAATTCTTTCACAAATTTTTGCTATTGTACTTGTTAGAGAGACTGGCCTATAGTTGTTAGGGTCTTCTTTATTTCCTCCTTTATATATAGGTACTATATTTGGTGGACTGGGTGGTGAGATTATTTAATGTTTGCTGGAGAGAGGGTAAAGTACCGGAGGACTGGAGTAGTGCCTGTATAGTTCCTCTTTACAAGGGAAAAGGGGACAAGTGTGAATGTAGTAATTTCAGAGGGATTAGCCTGTTGAGTGTAGTAGGGAAGGCTTATGGGAGAATCTTAATTGAGAGGATTAGGAGAGGAACAGGAGTAATTGGTGAGGAACAGTGTGGATTTAGGACGGGTAGAGGTTGTGTAGATCAGATCTTTGTGGTAAGACAGATATGTGAGAAAGCTATAGGAAAGGGGAAGGATATTTTTTGGGCTTTTATGGATCTGGAAAAGGCTTATGATAGGGTAGACAGAAAGGCACTGTGGGAGGTTATGCAGATTTATGGGATAGGAGGAAAGCTTTTGGGAGCTGTCAAGAGTTTTTATGTGAGTAGTAGAGCATGTGTTAGGATTGGAAATGGAGAGAGTGAGTGGTTTGAAGTAAAGGTGGGACTTCGTCAAGGATGCGTTATGTCGCCCTGGCTGTTCAACTTATACATGGATGGGGTGGTGCGAGAGGTGAATGCTAGGGTAGTGAGTCAGGGATTGGAGATGGTTAAAGAAAATGGAGAAAAGTGGGAGGTGAGCCAGCTGTTGTTTGCGGACGACACTGCGCTTGTGGCAGGGTCAGAGGAGGGATTGAGGAAGCTGGTGGCAGAGTTTGGGAGAGTATGTGATAGAAGAAAGCTAAAGATAAATGTGGGTAAAAGTAAGGTGATGAGATGTACAAGGGGTGAAAGTGGCAGTAGACTGGAAGTGAACATTAAGGGAGAGCGACTGGAGGAAGTGGATAGTTTTAGATACTTGGGTGCAAGTGTAGCAGGAAAAGGTGGAGTGAAGGTGGAGGTAGAATGTAGATTGAGAGAAGCGAGTAAATGCCTTGGTGGTTTAAAGAGTGTAATGAGAAATAGACATTTGGGAATGGATGCGAAGAGGAGACTGTATGAAGGAGTGATTGTGCCAACAGCACTGTATGGGGCAGAAACGTGGAACATAAGAGAAGAAGAGAGAAGGAGTTTGAATGTGTTTGAGATGAGGTGTCTGAGAAGTATGGTGGGGGTTACTAGGCTAGATAGAGTGAGAAATGAGGAGGTGAGGAGGAGAACAGGGGTGAAAAAGGATTTGGGAGAGAGGGTTGATGAAAGAATATTAGGATGGTTTGGACACATGGAAAGAATGAGTGACGAAAGACTAGTAAAAGAGGTATGGAAGGCAGATGTGGAGGGAGTGAACATGAGGGGACGTCCTAGGATGAGGTGGATGGATGGGGTGAAGGGGGCTTTGGGGAAGAGGGGAATGTCTGTTGAGGAAGGAAGGGAGAGGACGGAAGACAGAGGTGAGTGGAGAATGGTTGTATATGGATGATGTTGTGACGACATGAGGAGGAATAGGCGGGGGGGTGGGGGTGGGGTAGTATGTGTGAGTAAATTTTGACGCAGCCCGAAGGGATTTCTCCCCGTCCTCTCCTTATATGCAAAGGGGGACGGAGAGGGGGGGTCGCCGATTAAATGAAGCGGCCTTGCTGTGGATGTACTGTGTCTTGTGACACTGCTTCTGACCCAGGGCGGTGGGCAGGGTTCAGGGATGACCCGTCATCCAGGAGGTGCTCAGATGAGAAGAAGGGTGGGAGGGGTGTGGAGTGTATTTAGGGATGAAATGGGTGGGAGTGTTTTTATGCCTTTCCTTTTGTGGCTACCTCCCTTGGAAGGGGGAAAAAGCCTTGGTATATGTATGTATGTATATTTGCTTTTTTCCAATCTTCTGGAACTTTTCCTTCTTTTAAGGAACTGCTTATTATGCTATGTATTTTGTCTGCCAGTTCATTCCTGCATTCTTTCAAAATCCAGTTTGCTATTTCATCTGGTCCATGTGATTTTCTGACATCAAGATTACTCAAGTGGTTCAATATTTCATTCTTTGTTACTTCTATTTCTTTCATAGGGGGGACTTTCTCTTTCCATTCGATCTCTTCAGGTTGTATGTTCTCCCTTGTAAACACTGATTTAAAATGTTTGTTCATAATTTCCGCCATTTCAATTTCCTCTGCGTATTCAACTCCTCCTTGTCTTAATTTCTCCAATTCTTGTTTGTTTTTCAGTTTGTTGTTTACAAATCTGTAGAATAGTTTTGGTTGATCTTTACATTTTTCTATGACATCTTTTTCATATTTTCTCTTTTCCTCTCTGCACGCTTGTACATATTCATTTCTATAACCAGTATATATTTTCCATTTTTCTGGTCTTTTGTTTTTGTTCTATTTGGTCCAATCTTTTGTCTTTTATCTCCCTACAACTTTTGTTGTACCAGCATTTTACATGTTCTTTTTCTTGTTTTTGTCTTGGGACATAGTTTTCTACTCCTTTTTTATAGATTTTTGTCAAAATATTCCGTTTCTCTTCTACTGCTGTATCTTCTTTGTGTATTCTTTCCCAGTTTTCCATTTTGGAAGAATTCTCTTATTTTATCAAAATTTCTTTTTTCATACATCAATCTTCCTTTTCTATATTGTTCATTTCTTTTCATGTATTTTTTCTCATTTAGTTCTAGTTCTATCAATATGTGGTCACTTTTGCTTATTGGTGCCTGGTATTCTATCTTTTCCACTATTTCAGGTTCTGATGTGATTATTGGGTCTATTGTCGATGGTTCTTCTTCATTTCTATACCTAGTGTTCTCTTGGATCCATTGTGTCATTGTGTGGTCAATAATCATCTCAAGTAGAACACTTCCCCATGAGTCTTCTCCACCCTTTACGGTCATCTCTTCCCAGCATATTTCTTTGCAATTATAGTCGCCCATCATAACTATTCTTCCTCCATCTTCCATTATCTTGTTTAGTGTTACTCTTGTCTCTTCTAACATGCTCTTATGTTCATTCTCTTCCCATGAGGTTGTTTTTGGGGGCACGTAGTTTATTACAAACTTTCTGCTCTTCTTATCTCTATCTTCTACTTCTATCATAATCATCTCTACTCTATTCTTCCCATATGTGACTCTCTTCACGTTTATATCCTTCTTAGTCAGGAACATAACTCCACCCCCTTGTTTTATCTTTCTGTTTCTAATCCAATAATTATATGCATTGTGTTCTATGCTGTTGGGTGGTAGTGGGTCTTTTAATTTTGTCTCAACAATTCCCACTATGTCCGGAACTTTTTCTTTAAGATATTTGTTCAGTTCAATCAGTCCAGTTAACAATCTCCATCTATATTTGAGTAGGATACTCTTAACTTTCTGTTATTTCCATTGTATTCTCTGTTTCTTTGTGTTTCTCTCTTTTATGTTCCATTTCTTCAATTTCATATTCACTACTCTCCAGTAGAATTCTTGTTTTTCTGTCTCCGTTCTGGCCTCGTTTTTTTTCTTAGCTTCATGTCTATTCCTTATTTCCTCCTCTCTTTCCTCTTTATTCATTTCCCTTTTTATCCATACCTTTTTATATTGTTCACTTGTTGCTAGTTTCCCTGTTTTGGATAAGATATTCTCTGCCGTCGTTTGTGACCTGAATTTAATCTTAATTGGTCTGGTCTTGTCTGTACTATATTTCCCAAGCCTGAATTTCTCTTCGATTTGTTTCATTATTTCTGGCTCATCTTCCTGAACTAATTCTAGTAAATTTCTTACTTTTTCATTTTCCTCTTTGGTTCTTGTGGTTCTATCTGGGTTATGTTTCTCTTCCATTCCTAATATAATTATACATTTCTTTCTATCTGCTAAGTCTCTTACTATATTCTCCTTCTGTCTCATCACTTTAATAACTGAGTCTTCAGTTTGTTCATTCATTTGCTGTTTGATTATGTCAGTGAATGCAACTTTGCTATTTTCTTGGATTTTTTTTCCAACCCTCCTTGTTCTCCTTATTATTCTCCTTTAAGACTTTATTCTCTTCTTTTACTTCTTTTAATTCTTCAATTTCCTTAGTTAAGTTTTTGTTCACCTTCTCTAGTTCTTCCAATTTTTCAACCCTCTGCACAATGTTGTTAACGTGACCGAACCTAAATTCCCAGTGCTCGATCATCTTATTGAGTGTCTCTTCTAGCCTTGTTTATCGGGGGGGGGGGGGGGGGGGGTGGTGTCCCCCCCCACCCTCTTTAAATCCCTGGAAAATATTCTCATCATCTTCTACTGTATTGCTCTTATCTATACTTCTAATCTTTACATTTTTGTTAGACATTTCGTCATCGCTAAATTGGTCCGGACCTCGTTTGTTTAGATTTCGTCTGCCTGCCTGGGCCAAGTCCTCACCTTCCTCATTTCCTTCCATTTCCCTCAGTAATCCCTCCCCTTCTCCTTTTTCTTTACTTTCCCTACACCACGAGCAATTTCCCCCCACCCTGTAAATACAATAGGTACTTCCTTTGCTTTGGGATCCACGAAATTTCACTTTTTCTTCAGAACGTCTTCTAAGCCGTCCGTTCGTTGAAGTGTGTGTGTGTGTGTGTGTGTGTATATATATATATATATATATATATATATATATATATATATATATTGTATTTATATAATAAAGAATACTACCACCAAAAGTTCCTACTTTGATTGTAAAATGTGACTAAAATAGGATGGAGGATAGTACTAGGCATCATACTCTCTGTAGCCCCAAAGGGGACATCCCTAAAAATACCAAAGGTATAAGAGGGTCTGGAAGTTTTCCAACCAAAACCCAAGATTTGGATATTCTAATGGGCATGGGTGTGGTACAGATGAGAGTAAAAGGGAAAAGATAGGCAGTATGTTTGTGAAAAGAAAGATGGATGTGTTGGCAATGAGTGAAAAAGTTGAAAGGGAGAGGTGAGATTGAGTTTGGGAATGTAGTGGGGGCAGTGTTGGGAGTGAAGAGAGGATGAGGGAGAGAAGGGGTGGCTATACTAGTAAGTGAAGAGATAGGTAAACATGTGGTGGAGTGGAGGGAGGTTTCTTCAAGTTTAATGTGGATGAAGGTGAAACTGGGAAGAGAGATGTGCATTTTTCTAAGTGCATATGGGCCTGGTAGTGAGAAGAGTGTAGAGGAAAGGGAGGCTTTTTGGATAGATTTATACAAGTGCATAATGAGTTTAGGTAGGAATGTCACTGTAGTGGTATTGGGAGAGCTTAGTGCTAGTGTAGGAAATGAAGCAATGGACGGAGTGGTTGGGAAGTGTGGAGTTCCAGGATAAAATCGTAGAGTTGATGGTGGAGATGTCTAGAAAGAGAATTGATATCAAATACAGTGTTTATGAAGAAAGTCAAGCATAAGTACATATGGGAGAGAGTGGTGGATGTAAGGGTGGTAGATAGGGCATTAATGGATTGCATAGTAGTAACAAGAGTAGTAGGAAGAGTTTTGGATGTCCATGTTCTTAAAGAGATAGTGGGGGAATAACAAATAATTTTTTGGTAGAAGGCAAGATGAGAGTGGAGGATAAAGAGGAAAAGGACAGAAGGTAGGGAGGTGCTTAGAATAAACTGCTTAAATGAGAAGGAGAACAAGAAGTTGAGAGAAGAGTGGGAGAAGGTGATGGATAGAGTAGAGGTACGAGTGATAAAGGAATGGTTGTGTTTCAAGGAGGGAGTAACAATGTGTGTAAAGATGGTTTATAGAACAAAGAGAATGGGATCCCCAAACGCCCTTGTGTAATTGATTCTCCAAGGAAAAACCAAAGGTGGGAAAGTAACTTTTTCTCGTGAAATAGGAAAAAGCTTATAGGTAGAGAAATTAGATATAGTAGTCCATTAAGATATCATGAAATAAATGACTTAATGGAAGAAGTTATAGATTTAAAATTGGACTACCGAGCTGTACATAGAGAATTGATTATTTTGCGTAAGATTAATGAGCAAACAATCAAAGAACTAAATGACCTAAAGAGTGAAATTTAAATCCTAAAAAGAGAAAATGAGAGAATGAAAAATGAAGATAAAACTAAAAATGATGGACTGAAAAAGGTCAAAGAGCAATTACAAGTTGTGACTGGAAAGGTGGAAGAGTAAAAAAAAAACAGACCTCATTGAAATAATAAAATCAATGGAAACAATAACAGGTAAATAAAAAAATATGTTTTAGAGAAATAGTACAAAAGTAGATGGAGGAAAACACAAAAGAAACAGTTATGAAATTACTTAAAGAAAAGGAAAAATGGGTGAGAGATACAGCTGACAAAGTTAAGTGCATTGTGGTCCATGGTATCCAGGCAATACACATTATGTATAGATACCAGAGAGAAAAGAAGGAAATAGCTAAGGCGATTCTGAAAGAAATACAGGATGAAGGGCAAAATGTTGATAAAGAAATTGATGAAATACATAGGATAGGCAAATATTCAGAAGGAAAAAAAAAAAAAAAAAAAAAAAAAAATAAGACCTCTGAACATAAAACTAAGAACCCAAATGATAGCCGAGGAGATGTTGAAAGCAGTTAAACTGGCAAACAGCGAGAAATTCAAACATATATAGATACAAAAGGAAATGAGTGATGAGGAAAAAGAGAAAGACAAAACTCTCAGAATTGAAGCCAATGATAGAAATGAGAAGAGAACAGAAACGGAAAAAACGAGATTTTTTTGGAGAGTGCTGCACTTGAGACTGAAAAAATGGTACATACATACATACATATACCAAGGCTTTTTCCCCCTTACAAGGGAGGTAGCCAAAAAGGAAAAGGCATAAAATCATTTCCACCCATTCCATCCCTGAATACACTCCACACCCCCTCCACCCTCCCTCTTATCTTAGCACCTCCTGGATGACGGGTCATCCCTGCACCTTGTCCACTGCCCTGGGTCACAAGCAGTGTCGCAAGACACAGCACATCCACAGCAAGGACGCTTCATTAAATCAGCGAACCCCCCCCCTCTCCGTCCCATGCATAAAAGGAGATGGGGAGAAATCCCTTTGGGCTGCGTCAAAATTTGCTCACACATACTACCTCATCCCCCATCCCCCTGCCCATTCCACCTCATGCATCACAACATCATCCATATACAACCATTTTCCATTCGTCCATCTCCCATCCTTCCTCAACAGACATTCCCCTCTTCCCCAAAGCCCCCTTCACCCCATCCATCCATCTCATCCTAGGATGTCCCCTCATGTTCACTCCCTCCACATCTGCCTTCCATACCTCTTTTACTAGTCTTTCTTCACTCATTCTTTCCATGTGTCCAAACCATCCTAATACTTTTTCATCAACCCTATCTCCCAACTCCCTTTCCACCCCTGTTCTCCTCCTCACCTCCTCATTTCTCACTCTATCTAGCCTAGTAACCCCCATCATACTTCTCAGACATCTCATCTTAAACACATTCAAACTCCTTCTCTCTTCCTCTCTTATGTTCCATGTTTCTGCCCCATACAGTGCTGTTGGCACAATCACTCCTTCATATAGTCTCCTCTTAGCATCCATTCCCAAATGTCTATTCCTCATTACACTCTTTATTCCACCAAGGCATTTACTCGCTTCTCTCAATCTACATTCTACCTCCACCTTCACTCCACCTTTTCCTGTCACATTTGCACCCAAGTATCTAAAACTATCCACTTCCTCCAGTCGCTCTCCCTTAATGCTCACTTCCAGTTTGCTGCCACTTTCACCCCTTGTATATCTCATCACCTTACTTTTACCCACATTTATCTTTAGCTTTCTTCTATCACATACTCTCCCAAACTCTGTCACCAACTTCCTCAATCCCTCCTCCGATCCTGCCACAAGCGCAGTGTCGTCCACAAACAGCTGGCTCACCTCCCACTTTTCTCCATTTTCTTTAACCATCTCCAATCCCTGACCCACTACCCTTGCATTTACCTCTCGCACCACCCCATCCATGTATAAGTTGAACAGCCAGGGCGACATAACGCATCCTTGACGAAGTCCCACCTTTACCTCAAACCACTCACTCTCTCCATTTCCAATCCTGACACAAGCTCTACTACTCTCATAAAAACTCTTGACAGCTCCCAGAAGCTTTCCTCCTATCCCATATATCTGCATAACCTCCCACAGTGCCTTTCTGTCTACCCTATCGTAAGCCTTTTCCAGATCCATAAAAGCCCAAAAAACATCCTTCCCCTTTCCTATAGCTTTCTCACATATCTGTCTTACCACAAAGATCTGATCTACACAACCTCTACCCATCCTAAATCCACACTGTTCCTCACCAATTACTCCCTCTGTTCCTCTCCTAATCCTCTCAATCAAGATCCTCCAATAAGCCTTCCCAACTACACTTAACAAACTAATCCCTCTGAAACTACTACATAAAAAAAAAAAAAATAAAAAAAAAAAAATAAAATAAAAAATTAAACCAAAAAAGAAAAGAAAATAAGAAACTAAAAGTGGCATACACAAATATCTCTAGAAACAG
The DNA here is from genome assembly GCF_046742065.1 of Oratosquilla oratoria. Lineage (NCBI taxonomy): Eukaryota > Metazoa > Arthropoda > Malacostraca > Stomatopoda > Squillidae > Oratosquilla > Oratosquilla oratoria. The sequence goes on from NW_027467710.1 coordinate 2,144,421, forward strand.
AAAATCCTGACATCATGGGAATAGTAGAGACAAAATTGAAAGGACCTCTATCAATAAGCATAGTGGGACATGGTCAATAGAACCACTGGGGGGAAAATAGAACAGAAAAGCAGGGTGGTGTCATGATATTGGCCAAAAAGGGTCTAAATGTGACAAAGATTATTGAAGGTCAAGGCAATGTAGAAATAATTATGATCAAAATTGCTAACAAAAAGATGAAAAGCAGAAAATTTGTAGCAGTATACGTACCACCAAAAACAAACCTGACATACGAACAAAGATTGGAACAAACATTGAAAAAATTACATCTGTCATCACTGGAACAGAGAAGAGAAAGGCGATTTGTTGACCATTTTCAGAATTATGAAAGGGATGGAAATTCTCGCCAGAGACAACTTATTAAAGTGGGACAGAAGAGAAAAAAGAGGACACAAAAAGAAACTAAAGAAAGACAGCTACAGAAGAGACCTGAAAAAGTGGAAGATCATGCACCATAAACCTAATCTGCTTTTACTCCAGATTAATTGAGATAATACAAGAAAGAGATGGATGGGCAGATTGCGCCTTCTTGGGAGAAAAATGAGAGTGGTACTTAGAGACAAAAATTCGAACTGGGAAGACGTGAAAAGTGGCATCCCACAAGGCTAAAGAAAGACAGCTACTGGCTCCTTTAATGTTTGCCATATATATAAATGATATGGATGAGGGAGTAAACTGTTATATGAACTTCTTTGATGACAATGCCAAATTACTCAAGAGAGTAAGAACAGAAGAAGATTGCATAATGCTACAAGAAGACCTAGACAAAATATGGGAATGGAGTCGGAAAAGTGAGATGAATTTCAACATTAAAAAATGTAGCATAATGGAATTTGGAAAAAGTAAAAATAGAGTATCAGGACAGTACAAAATTGGAAACAAAGAAGTCAAAAAAGTCAATTCAGAAAGGAACTTGACACCTCATAATCATGTCAATAAATTATTTGGAGAGACTTACAACTTATTGAGGTCAATGAAAGTGGCCTTCTATTACATAGATGAGGAGATGGTTAAAAAAATAGTTGTTACACTGATAAGACCTAAACTAGAATATGCTGCAACACTATGGGCACCTAGCACAAAGAAGAACATAAGAAAATTAGAAAGAATACAAAGAGCAGCAACAAAGATGGCGCCTACACTGAGAAACCTGACATACGATCAAAGACTGGGAAAATTACATCTGTCATCACTGGAACAGAGAAGAGAAAGGCAATTTGTTGACCATTTTCAGAATTAGGAAAGAGAAGGAAATTCTCGACCGAGACAACTTGCTAAAGTGGGACAGAAGAGAAACAAGAGGACCCAAAAAGAAACTAAAGAAAGACAACTACAGAAGAGACCTGAAAAAGAATAGCTTCCCACACACAGTGATTGATGTGTGGAACAAACTAAACGGAGAAACAGTGAATGCCAAAGCTATACACAATTTTAAGAATAAACTGGATGTGGAGAGACACGAAAATGGGTCACTACGAACATAGCTCTGGTCCCGTAAAATACAACTAGGTAAATACATTTCCATACCTTGTGAGGTTGGGTAGCCAGGGGGTCATATATTCAAGACATAAATGTTTAAGCTCTATGCTGGATGCTCTGAAGCCCTGGATACATTCTTCCAGGAACTCTAGGGTCAAGTGAGGCTCATTTACAGCCAGCTTCTCACTAATGCTCTTGATGAAAATTGTGTTGTTGGAAGGAATGCACAGGCCTGCAATGAGTTATATTTCAAGTTTATAACCATAATAATGAAATAAAACAATACTGATGAAAAAATAACATTCAAATAGCAGATACCAATTATACATCTTTTATTTGTGTGTACCTGGTTGTAAAGTGTGTGTGTATTTACTCCATTTTCCTAACTGCATTCAACCTAATTGTGGTAAAAAGGAAAGATGAAACACTCTTTGGGTTCCATCTCCCAATTTTTTATCATGCCTAGCCTAAAATTCATGTAGAATTCCAACTTAAGTCCTCCATCCATTTCAATAGTTTACCTTGTATCCCTCCTATGGCTTTTTTTTTAGCTCTAGGAAAGCACAATCAGCCCATCCGTCCCTTTCCTGTATTATATCTAATAGTGAATAATTTATGTTATATATTTTGTCTATTAGTTCTTCTTTATATTCTTTTAACATCCAGTTTGCAATTCCATCCGGGCTGTGTGATTTCCTGACATCAAGGTTCATTTGGTCCATTAATTCTTTCCATGTGACTATTATTTCACTCATGGGGGGGAGGATTTCATTTCTCTCCCTTCATCTTGATATTGTACAGTTTCTCTAGTGAAAACTGACTTAAAGTGTTTGCTCATGACTTCAGCCATTTCTGTATCTTCTGTGTATGCAATATTCCCTTGGCATAGTTATACTATTTCCTGTTTGTTTTTTAATTTTAACATTCACATATCTATAAATAGTTTTGGCTGATCCTTAAATTTTTCTATTATGTCTTTTCCATAGTTTATTTTTTTTCCCCTGTGTATTTTTACATATTCATTGCCATTTTCTAGTACTTTTTTTTTGTTTTGTTTTTTCTCCATCTTTTCCAAGCTTTATCTATTATATATTTCGCTTTGCTGCACCTTCTGTTAAGCCAGCATTTAATATACACCTTTTCCAGTTTTTGTTTTGGGACATATTTATCCACTCCTTTATATTCTTCAGAAACAAAATTTTCTTCCACTTGTTTCTTCATTGTAGAATTTTTCCCAGCTCACTTCAAGGATAAAAAAAAACAAAAAAAAAAACATCCCGTTTCTCAAAATCCATTTTACATTACATCAGTCTTCCTTTTCTGTATTTCTCATTTCTCTCTCTATATATTTCCTCCTTTGGTTCAACCTCTAGTATGTGGTCACTCTTTCCAAACGGTGCTTTGTATTCAATTTTATCCACAATCGCAGGTTCTGACATAAATAATAAATCTAGTCTCAACAGTTCTATATTATTTCTAAATCTAGTGTTTTCTTTTAACCCACTGTGTCATTGTATGTTCTAGTCATGTCATGTAATACATTTCCCCATTGATCCTCTCCACCTTTCACTGTCATCTCTTTCCAACAGATTTCTTTGCAGTTAAAATCTCCCATTAGTACCACATTACCTCCATCCTTCAGCATCTCATTTCAGGAAGGTTTTGTATCATCTAACATTTTGGAATAATCTCTCTCTCTCCAAGACCCCATTTTTGGGGGCACATACATCACTGTAAACTTTCTGCTTTTCATGTCACTATCTTCAACTCTTATTGTGATCATCTCCACCCTGTTCTCTCCATACATAACTTTCATCACATTTAAGTTTTTTCTTAGCCAAGAATATGACTCCACCTTATTTCTCCTTACTGTTTCTAAACCAGTGATTATATAATCCATATCCAACACTGGTAATAGTGGACCCTTTAATTATGTCTCCACAATTCCCATTATGTCTGGTATTTCTTCTGACATGCATTTAGTTCATTTAATCCTGAGATATATCTGCCTATGTTGGTATAAGCTTGTTTTAATTTTCTACTCTCTCCATCTTTTTCTCTGAACCCTTTGTTTTTCTTGAATATAATTTTTTTTTCAGTCTCATGTCTATCACTCTCCAATAAAACTGCATTTTCTCGGTCTTCGTTCCTTTCTCATTTCTTTCTTAGCTTTGCTTCTTAATGTCTTATCTCCTCTTTCCTCATTATTCATGTCTCTTTTTATCCATATACTTTTGTAGTGTTCATTTCTTGCTAATTTTCCTCTTTTTGTGTGTGTGTATTCTATATTTACCCAGTTGTATCATATGGGAAGAGGAGACATGCACGTGATGTCCGTCTTTGTATCTCGCAGTGTCTAGTTTGCTCTTAACCTCTTCACTCTGGGGCACATCGAACGTCTGGCAGCATTAGCTGCATGACATGTGATGTTGCGTCATAATAATCGCATTATAAAAAATACAGTCAGTGCTCAATCGTTCGTTCTCTTTCACCCGTGAATTTTTATAACCATAGAAAATATGATGAAGCCAGTTTAGAGAGAATGGAGCTTACATAGGTACGACTACAATAAATATAATCAAGATGCCAACATCGGCATCATCGCATACTCACTTGCTCCTCATGCCGCCTACGTAAGCGTCACCATATGGAAGTGGTTAAATTCATGTATAGTTTTTGCACACACTATTGTTCTATCCAGTTTGTTCCAGATATCCACCACTCTTAGTGTGGAAAACTTTTTTTTTTTTCTTTTTCAGGTCTCTTCTATAACTATCCTTTTTGAGTTTCTTATCATGTCTTGTATTTCTTTTATCCTAATATAAGGTCCTCTCTATAAAGTACTTCTGTGCCTTTCATGATTCTGTAATTGGTCAGCAGGTCACCCCTTTCTCTTCTTTGTTCCAAAGTCAGTGATTTGTATTTAGACAGTCTCTCCTCATATGCAGGTTTGAAAGTGTTGGGGCCATTTTCGTGGCTGCTCTCTGGATTTGTTCAATTTTCTTTATATTCTTTTAGATACTGGGTGACCATAGTGTCACAGTATACGCCAGCCCAGGCCTTTTTGGTGTGACTAGTATTTTTTTAACCATTTCTTCATCTAAACTGGTAAAAGCCACTTTTATTGATCTTAGCGATTAGTAAGATTTTCAGATAATTTTGTTGATCTGTTTATCAAGGGACATGTCACTTGAGATAATTACTCAAAGGTCTTTTTCAGATCCCACTTTCTTTACTTCCTTTATTCTGATTTTATAATATCCTGATATTCTTTTTTACTTTTTCCGAACTCCATTATGCTACATTTCTTTATGTTCAAGTCTACTTTCCACTTTTGCCTCCATTTCCAAACTTTGTTTAGGTCTCTTTGTAGTGTTTCATTATCAGTTTCAGTATTCACTTTCCTCAGCAATTTAGCAGCATCTGCAAAGAAGCTTATGTAAGAATCCACATCTTCATCCATGTCATTCACATAGAGAACATTATTGGTGCCAATACTGATCCCTGTGGAACTCCACTAATCACCTCCTCCCAAGTTGAACTCTTTTTCTCTGAGCACTACTCTCATTTTTCTGCCATGCAAGAAGTCCTCCATCCAGTTTAGTAATTTACCTTGTATCCCTATGTTTTCCTTTTTTTTTTTTTCTTTTTTTAATAGCAATTTTTTGTGATACTTTGTTGAAGGCTTTTTGTAGGTCTAGGAAAGCACAATCAGCCATGATCTTCCCTGTCTGAATCCAAATTGTCTAGGGTTTATATTGTTTACTTCCAGGTGTTTTATTCATCTATTCTTGATCATTTTTTCACAAATTTTGAATACAGCACTTGTAAGGGAGACCAGTCTGTAATATGTTGGTTCTTCTTTGTTTCCTCATTTATGTATTGGTACAGTATTGGCATTTTTCCATCATTTGGTATTTTTCCTTCTTTGAGTGAGCAACTTATTATTTTACATATTTTGTCCATTAATTCTTCTTTAAATTTTTTTAGTATCCAATTTGCAATTCCATCTGGGCCGTGTGATTTCCTAACATCAAGGTTCATTGGTTGATACATTATTTCTTTTTAGGTTATTGTTATTTCCCTCATGGAGGTTATTGTACTTCAATTCCTTCATCCCAATGCTGTACTTTTTCTCTGGGGAAAACAGATTTGAAGTGGTTGTTCATGCCTTCAGCCATTTTTAAATATTCTGTATATTCTATATTTCTGTGGCGTACTTTCACCATTTTCTGTTTATTTTTAAGTTTACCATTCATGTACCTATAGCATAGTACGGGTTGATCTTTACATTTTTCTGTCTTTTTCATGGTTTCTTTTTTCCTCTTTGTGCACTTTTACATATTCATTTCTATGGTTGATATATATTTGCCACTTTCCAGGTTTTTTAGTTTTTTTTTTCCAAGCTTCACCTCTTCTATCTTTCACCTCACTGCATTTTCTGTGGAACCAGCACTTAATGTATACCTTTTCTGGTTTCTATCTTGGTATGAACTTATTCACTCCTTCATTATAAATTTCTATCAAAATCATCAATTTCTCTTCTGTTTATGTATCTCCTTTGAAAAATATTCCCAATTTGCATTTTGAAAGCATTTCTTAACCCTCCCAAAGTCAGTTTTGTTGTACATCAGTCTTCCTTCTCTGAAAATTTCTCATTTCTGTATATTTATATTTCCTCCTTTAGTTTAACCTCTATTAGTATATGGTCTTTCAAAATGGTGTCTTGTATTCAATTTTATCCACAATTGTAGGTTCTGTTAGTAATATTATATCTAGTCTCGATGGTTCTTCATTACTTCTATACCTGCTATTTTCTTTAATCTATTGTGTCATTGTATGCTCTATAGTCATGTCAGGTATACATTTCCCCATAGATCCTCTCCGCCTTTCACTGTTTTCTCTTCCCAACAGGTTTCTTTGCATTTAAAATCTCCTCTAAGTACCAAGTTACCTCCATCCTTCAGCATCTCATTTACTGAATGCCTTCTATCTTTCATTAAACAAGATATTGAATGATGGAGGTAATCTGGTACTATGTAATTACCTAGTTGTATTATACAGAAAGGGAGCTATGCTTGTGGTGACCCGTCTTTCTATCCTTCAGCATCAAGTTCTTTCTTAAAATCTTGAATAGTATTTGCACACACTATTTCTTTATCTAAATTATTCCAGGTATCCAGTACTCTATGTGGGAAGCTTTTTTTCAGATCTCTTCTATAGTTATCCTTTTTGAGTTTCTTTTTGTGCCCTCTTGTTTTTCCATTGTCCCATTTTTATAAATCATTCCTATGATTTCCATTCCTTTCATGATTCTAGTCAGCAGATCTCTTTCTCTTCTTTGTTCCAGAGTTGGTAATTCCAATTGGAACAATCTTGTTTATATGTTCATTTAAGGAGAATTCGTGCCAACTTTGTCAATGCTCTGTATTCTTTCTAATTTCTTTATGCATGTGTGTGTGTAGTATACAGGAAAGGAGCAACACTCATGGAGTCCTGTCTCTTAATCTTCAGTTTGTCATACCTAGCTTCAAATTCTACTTGTTCATAGCATATTGATGTATATTTCTAATTACATTGATTATCACATTGTCCCTGTTAGATCTTTCCCACCATGCATACCCCTTGACTAAAGTTAATTCATTCTTGTTTACCTGAAGTTTCTAGGAGCTGTCCCTCTATCTTGAGGTCAAAGGTTTGAGTGAGAGCACAAAGGAGGTTGTAGGCAGCAGTCCTAAGATTTGGATCAAGGGATCCCAAGTTGAGGAGTGCCATGTTGAGTAGTGTTCCTGGAACATCCTTGGGCCGAATCTTCTGGTGCACCGTCACAGAATCCTGAAGAACCAACATAGAGCCACAAGCCATATTAGGTATCAATATATTACCTTACGCTTCAGTTTAATTCAAAATTAAATGTTTCCTACTACTTCACACACTCCCAATAATTTGATAAGTACAAAGAAATGAATAGTAAATAACAAGATAAAGGAAGAAAAAAGGAGAGCAGTTGTGAAATAGGGGTAATTGTATGACAAATTTTTTAAAGTAATAAATACAGGTTTTGGAAAGAAATTAGGATAGGAAGAGAAGGCAAATCAAGTGGAAAATAAAATGTAAAAGGTGCAAATGGAGAGCTGATAAAGGAAGAGACAGTAGTAGGAGGAAGATGGGCAGATTATTTTGGGGAGTTGCTAAATGTGAAGGAGGATATGGAGGGAAAGGTAGTTGCAGTGGGAAGCACTAAGAAAATGACAGTGATGAATAAGAAAAATGGAGGAGAAATAAGGAAAGATGAGGTTAAAGCACTTGGATTAGATGGGTGTTATGTGGAGTGTCTATAAAAGGGAGGTACAGTGATGGTGGACTGGCTGGTGAGGTTATTTAATGTTTGTCTAAAAGAGGGTGGAGTGCTGGAGGACTGCCTGTATAATCCCACTTTACTAGGGAAAAGGGGACAAGTGTAAGTGTAGTAGTAGTTGGAAAGGCTTATGGGAGGGTTTTGATCAGGACAGTTTTGATCAAGAGGATTAGAGGGAGTAATAGGTGAGGAACAGTGTAGGATTAGGACAGGAAGGGGTTGTGGGGATCAGATCTTTGTGGTAAGACAGATATGTGAGAAAGCTTTAGTAAAAGGTAAGGATGGTTTTTGGGCCTTTATGGATTTGGAAAAGGCTTATGACAGGATAGACAGGAAGGCACTGTGAGAGGTACTGCAGATATATAGGATAGGAGGAAAGCTGTTATGAGCAGTCAAGAGTTTTTATGATAGTAGATGAACATGTGTTAGAATAAGAAATGGAGAAAGTGAGTGGTCTGAGGTAAAGGTAGGACTTTGGCAGGGATGCGTTATGTTGCCTTGGCTGTTCAACTTATACATGGATAGGGTGGTGCAAGAGGTAAACACAAAGGTAATGGGTCGGGGATTGGATATGGTTAAAGAAAATGGAGAAAAATGGGAGATAAGCCAGTTGTTTGTTGATGACACAGTGCCTGTTGGAGGATCAGTAGAGGTATTGAGGATGTTAGTTTGGGAAGGTGTGTTTGGGACGGTGTGTGAAAGAAGGAACCTGAAGATAAATGTGGGTAAAAGGTGATGAGATGTACAAGGGGTGAATGTGGCAGTAAATTGGAAGTGAGTATTAAGGAAGAGAGAGGGGAGGAAGTGGATAGTTCTTAGATACATGGGTGCTAATGTGGCAGGAAAGGGAGGAGTAGAGGTGGAGGTAGAATGTAGATTGAGAGAAGCAAGTAAATGCTTCGAGGGATTAAAAAGTGTAATGAGAAATAAACATTTGGGAATGGATGCTAAGAGCTGATTATATGAATGAGTGATTGTGCCAACAGCACTGTATGGGGCAGAAACATGGAACATAAGACAGGAAGAGAGGAGTTTGATGTATTTACCTAGTTGTGTGGTAGGGTAGTGAGATAAACACTGAGAATCATTGAAGTTTTAATTACTGACATTTCACTGATGATTCTCGGTGTTTATCTCACAACCCTACCACTCATTTTGTCGTCCATTCTTCAACATTACCTAGTTGTATTTTACGGGAAGGGGAGGTACGCTCATGGTGTCCCGCCTTTGTATCTCGCAGTGTCTAGTTTGCTCTTAAATTCATGAATGGTTTTTGCACACACTATTTTTTCATCCAGTTTGTTCCAAGTGTCTACCACTCTATGTGGAAAACTGTTCTTCTTCAGATCTCTTCTATAACTGTTTTTTGAGTTTCTTTCCATGTCCTCTTGTGTTTCTCTTGTCCCAATTTAACAAGTCCTCTCTCTTGAGTATTTCTGTGCCCTTCATGATTCTATAGATGGTCAGTAGGTCATCTCTCTCTTCTTTGCTCCAGAGATGGTAACTCCAATTTAGCCAGTCTCTCTTCATATGACAAGTTTGAAAGTGCAGGAGCCATTTTTGTGGCTACTCTCTGGATTCTATTTTCTTTATATTCTTTTTGATACTGGATGACCACAATGTCGCTGCATATTCTAGTCTAGGCCTCATCAATGTGACCAATATTTTTTTTAATAATTTCTTTGTCCAAATAGGTAAATGCCACTTTTATAGGATTCTCCAACAATTTTGTTTATTTATCATAGGACAAGTCATTTGAGATAATTACTCAATTTAGTTCCAATTTTATATTTTCCTAATATTCTATTTTTACTTTTCAAAACTCCATTATGCTACACTTCTTAATATTGAAGTCCACTTCCCATTTCTGAGTCCAGTTCCACCTTATTCAGGTCTTCCTGTAGTGATTCGCAATCCATTTTGGTTTTTACTTTCCTTAACAATTTAGCATTATCTGCAAAGAAGCTCATGTAACATTGCATATCATCATCCATGTCATTCACATAAATAGCAAACATTATTGGAGCCAATACAGATCCTTGCAGAACTCCACTGATCACCTCCTTCCAACCTGAATATTTTTCTCTGAGTACTACTCTCACCTTTCTACCAATCAGGAAGTCCTCCATCCATTTTAGTAGGTTCCATTGTATCCCTCCTCTATGTTCCAGTTTATTAAAATAATTTTTTGTGTGGTACCTTGTCGAAAGTTTTTTGTAAGTCCAGGAAAGCGCAATCAGCCTATCCATCCCTTTCTTGCACTATGTCTATTGGTCTTGAGTAAAAACATATTAAGTTGGTGGTACATGATCTTCCTTGTCTGAACCCAAATTCTTTTAGGTTTATCATATTAGTTTCTTCCAGGTGTTTTAATCATCTATTCTTGATCATTTTCTCACAAATTTTGGCTATCGTGCTTGTTGGGTCTTCCTTGTTTCCTCCTTTATATATTGGTACAATGTTAACATTTTTCCAGTCTTTTGGTGTTTGAGATGAGGTGCCTGAGAAGTATGGTAGGAATTATTTGGCTGGATACTGAGAAATGAGGTGAGAAGAAAAGTGGCAGAGAGGGAACAGGGAGATTAAATTGATGAAAGAGTACTGGGATGGTTTGGACACATGGAAAGAATGAGTGAAGAAAGATTAGTAAAAGAGGTGTGGAAGGCAGAGGTGGAAGGAGTAAACATAAGGGGGTGCCCAAGGATGAGATAGAAGGATGGGGTGAAAGGGGCACTGGGAAAGTGGGTAATATCTGTTGAAGAAGGAAGGGAGAAGACAGAAGATAGGGGTGAGTGGAGAATGGTTGTGTATTGTTGATGCTGTGATGCATGGGTGTGGGTGGGGGGTGTGGGTGGGAGATGAGGATGAGGGAGTATGTGTGATTGATATTTTGACACAGACCAAAGAGGTTTCTCCCCATCTTCTTTTTTTCGACATGAGAGGGTAGAGAAGGGGGGCTGCCAATTAAATGAAGCAGCCTTGCTGTGGCCGTGCTGTCTCTTGCTACACTGCTTCTGACCCAGGGTAGTGGGCGAGATGCCGGGATAGTCATCCACGAGGACCTGTGATAGGAGGGGGGGGGGGGGGGATGGGAGTAGAGTATGTGGGGATGTAGTGGGTGGGAGTGAATTTTATGCCTTTGTTCTTATGGCTACCTTCCTTGTATGGGGAAAATGCTGTTGGTATATGTATGTATAATATATATATATATATATATATATATATATATATATATATATATATATATATATATATATATATTAGTATATTTTTGCAGTAAATTTTCTTGTAGACATGTCTTGTTAAAGACCAGTGCTAAGTCACTTTCAACTTAGTTTTTTTTTTTCATTTGTCTTGTATGTTTTTTATATTCCAGAGGTAGATTAAACCACCTTGAAGCAAAATAATTGACAGGAAAAGGTCCATGTCAAATATGCTTGAGGGGTTATGAGTTGACAGGGCTTTTATGGCTCAAATTGAGGAGGAATTAGGAGAGGTTCAAGTCAGATCAAAAGGACTTGGGGGGGGGGGAGTAAGGTTTGCATCAGTTGATGTTATGTGTCATACTGTCCAGGGGTTTTTGTCCAGGTGTGCAGGGATGACCCGTCATCTAGGAGGTGCTAAGATGGGAGGGAGGGTGGAGGGGTGTGGAGTGTTTTCGGGGATGAAATGGGTGGGAATGTTTTTGTGCCGTGTCCTTTTTGGCTACCCCCCTGGTAAGGGGGAAAAAGCCTTGGTATATGTATGTATGTGATTGATTCTTTGTTTAGGAGTAGGGTGCCTAATGTGCTTGTATGTTAATGATTGGTGTGTTGTGAGATGTAAACTTTCTTGAGGATGTGTAGTTTTTTGTGATTGTTAACTAAATCTTGTCTCGTGGGATTTCTGTTGTGATACTGAGCCATGTGTTTTCATATGCTACCATCATGGGCATGCATTATGAGCCTCCTACTAAGAGAAGTAGTGGTAACACCAATGTAATTCATGTTGAGTAGAAGTTTACAACCTTCTCAGTACAGGAGTATTGGTATACCACGTCTGCTTGCTTTAGGGTGTTATCATCATTTTTAAGGTTATTCTTCATGAAAAGGCTAGAGACTGTTGTGTTTTTGTAGTATACTACAAAAACACGACAGTTTCTAGCCTTTTCAAATTCTTACAACCACCTCATCATACAGCCACCTGAACATGAAGAACAAGCTGCCTTTCGAGACATAATGTGCTCTCCCTTTACCCAAAAATATTAAATTGTACATACCCTCCAACTAAAGCTATAAGAAAACATTCATTAATCACAAAAATGCTGGAGAAGAAAAGGTGAAAGGTGCAGATGGAGAGATAATGGAAGAAACGGCAGTAAGAGGAAGATGAGCAGAGTATTTTAGGGAGTTATTAAATGTGAAGGAGGATAGGGAGGGAAAGGTAGTTACATTGGGAAGCACTAAGAAAATGAGTGATGAGTGAGGAAAATGGAGAACAAATAAGGAAAGATGAGGTGAAAGCAGTTGTTAAAATGATGGGAGCAGGTAAGGCACCTGGGTTGGATGGATGTCATGCAGAATGTCTAAAGAAGGGAGGTAAAGTGATGGTGAATTGGCTGGTGAGGTTGTTTAATGTTTGTTTAAAAGAGGGTAGAGTGCTGCAGGACTGCACATATATTTCCACTTTACAAGGGAAAATGAGGAGGTGAGGAGGAGAACAGGGGTGGAAAGGGAGTTGGGAGATAGGGTTGATGAAAGAATATTAGGATGGTTTGGACACATGGAAAGAATGAGTGAAGAAAGACTAGTAAAAGAGATATGGAGGGCAGATGTGGAGGAAGTGAACATGAGGGGACGTCCTAGGATGAGGTGGATGGATGGGGTAAAAGGGGCTTTGGGGAAGAGAGGAATGTCTGTTGAGGAAGGACGGGACAGGACAGCAGAAGACAGGGGTGAATGGAAAGTGGTTGTATACGGATGATGATGTGATGCATGAGGTGGAGTGGGTGGGGTGGTATGTGTGAGAAAAATTTGATGCAGCCCGAAGGGATTTCTCCCCGTCTTCTCCTTTTATGCATGGGAGGACGGAGAGGGGGGGTCGCCTATTTAATGAAGCGTCCTTGCTGTGGATGTGCTGTGTCTTGCGACACTGCTTCTGACCCAGGGCAGTGGACAAGGTGCAGGGATGACCTGTCATCCAGGAGATGCTAAGATAAGAGGGAGGGTGGAGGGGTGTGGAGTGTATTCAGGGATGGAATGGGTGGGAATGATTTTATGCCTTTTCCTTTTTTGGCTACCTCCCTTGTAAGGGGGAAAAAGCCTTGGTATATGTATGTATGTACAAGGGAAAAGGGGACAAGTGTGAATGTAGTAGTTTCAGAAGGATCAGTTTGTTGAGTGTAGTTGGGAAGGCTTATGGGAGGGTTTTGAGAGAATTAGGAGAGGAACAGAGGGAGTAATTGGTGAGGAATAGTATGGGTTTAGGACAGGTAGTGGTAGCATGGATTAGATTTTTGTGGTAAGACAGATATGTGAGAAAGCTTTAGGAAAAGGTAAGGATGGTTTTTGGGCCTTTATGGATTTGGAAAAGAAAATCTCCCACTCCCTTTGGATACATGGTCCATCAATGAGCCCTCAACCACTCAAGCTTCCACCACCTTTTCTTTTATATAATAGTCTCTCTTAAATATTGAGTTAACTACCATCAACTACCTGTGTAAACATATCTAAACATCTCTCCACTATAGTTCTTACCTTTCACCTTGTATCTACTTCCTATTACATCTATCTAATCATCTCCCACTCTAGCACTGTGAGCCCCCAAAACTACTACAATAACTTTCCTCTCGAAACTCTCTACACATTCATTTATATTAATCAAAAGGATTCTATCTCTTCATTTTTTCCATTACCAGGACCATATACATTCACAAAACTGCATACCTCCTATCCCAACTTTACCTTCACATATCCTTGAAAACACCTTTCTCCACTTTACCACAAACTTATTTATCACTAATCAGCAGTGACAATCCTTTTCTCATTCATCCCTCACCACTCCTGACACTCTACCACAGTGCCAAACTCACCCTTTCCTTTCGACTTAGTGTCAAGAGTAAACATATTGACCAATTACACTATAATTCTGAATGCTGCAAAAATTCCTGAACAATTTTTTATACATATACCGAAGGCTTTTTTCCCCTTACAAGGGAGGTAGCCAAAAGACAAAAGGCACAGAAACCCCTCCCACCCATTCCATCCCCCAGAAACTCCACTCCCCTCTATTCTCTTCCCTCCCTTTTATCTTGGCACCTCCTGGATGACAGGTCATTCCTGCATCTTGTCCACTGCCCTGGGTCACAAGCAGTGTTGCAAGACACAGCACATCCACATCAACGCCACTTAATTAACCACTTCCATACGGTGACGCCTACGTAGGCGGCATGAGGAGCAAGTGGGTACTCAATGATGCCCAAGTTGCCATCTTGATTATATTTATTGTAGTCATACCTATGTAATTTCCATTCTCTCTAAACTGGCTTCATTAATTTTCTATGGTTATCAAAATACACGGGTGAAAGAGAACGAACGATTGAGCACTGCCTTCATTTTTTATAATCCGATTATTATGACGCAACATCGCACGTCGGGCAGCAAATGCTGCCAGACGTGCGATGTGCCCTGGAGTGAAGAGGTTAATTCGGCGACCCCCCCCCCCTCTCATGCAGAACAGGTGAAGACAGGGAGAAATCCCTTCCGGCTGCATCAATTTATTTCTCATACATACTCCCTCACCTCCATCCCCCACCCACTCCCCTTCATGCATCACAGCATCATATATACACAACCTTTCTCCATTCACCCCTTTCTTCTATCCTCTTCCGTTCTTTCTCAACAGACATTCCCCTCTTTCCCAATGCCCCTTTTATCCCATCCATCCATCACATCCTAGGTTGCCCCCACATGTTCACTCCTTCCACACTTCTTTTACTAATCTTTCTTCCCTCATTCTTTCCATGTGTCCAAAACATCCCATTACTCTTTCATCAACCCTATCTTCCAACTCCCTTTCCACACCGCTTTCCTCCTCACCTCATTTCTCACTTTATCTAGCCTAGTAACCCCCATCATACTTCTCAGGCATTTCATCTCAAACACATTCAAACTACTTCTCTCTTCTTATCCTATGTTCCATGTTTCCGCCATGTACGGTGCTATCGGCACAATCACCCCTTCTTAGCATCCATTCCCAAATGTCTATTTCTCATTACACTTTTAAATCCACCAAGGCATTTACTCGCTTTTCTCAATCTACATTCTAACCCCTATTTCTCCCTTCCCTGTCACATCCGCACCCAAGTATCTAAAACTATTCACTTCCTCCACTTTCTCTCCCTTAATACTCACTTCCAGTCTGCTGCCACTCTTTCCCGTTGTACATTTCATCACCTTACATTTTCCCACATTTATCTTGAACTTCATTTTTTCATACACCTTCCCAAACTCTATCACTAACTTCCTCAATCCCTCCTCCAATCCTGCTACAAGCACAGTGTCATCAGCAAAAAACAACTGGCTTATATCCCACTTTTCTCCATTTTCTTTAATCATATCCAATCCCTGACCAACAACCCTTACATTCACCTCTCGCACCACCCCTTCCATGTATAAGTTGAACAGCCAGGACGACATAACACATCCCTGACAAAGTCCCACCTTTACCCCGAACCACTGACTCTCTTCATTTCTAATACTAACACAAGCTCTACTACTCTCATAAAAACAATTGACTGCTCTTAATAGCTTTCCTCATATCCCACATATCTGCATAACCTCCCACAGTGCCTTCCTGTTAACCCTGTCATAAGACTTTTCCAGATCCATACAAGCACAAAAATCATCCTCATCTTTTCCTATAGCTTTCTCACATATCTGGCTTACCACAAAAATCTGATCTACACATCCCCTACCTGTCATAAACATACAGTTCCTCACCAATTACTCCCTCTGTTCCTCTCCTAATCCTCTCAATCAAGATCCTCCCATAAGCCTTCCCAAATACATTTAACAAGCTGATCCCTCTGAAACTTCTAAACTCACATTTGTCCCCTTTTCCCTTGTATAGAAGAACTATACAGGCACTCCTCCAGTCCTCTGGCACTCCACCCTCTCTTAAACAAACATTAAATAACCTCACCATCCAGTCCACCATCACTGTACCTCCTTTTTTTAGACATTCTTCATGGCATCCATCCAACCCAGGTACCTTACCTGGTCTCATCATCTTAACACCTGCCTTCACTTCATCTTTCCTTATTTCTCCTCCATTTTCCTCACTCATCACAGTCATTTTCTTAGCGCTTCCCACTGCAACTACTTACATTACCATCTTTCCATCTGCACCTTTTAACTTTTCTTCTCTACTTGATTCACCTCCTCTTCCTCTTTTAATTTCTTTCCAAACCATCTATTTATTACTTTCAAATTTTTCTGTCATACTCTTACCACATTTCACATCTACTCTCCTCTTTGCTTTCCTTTATCTTATGCTTTACTTCTCTCCTCTTTATTTTGTACCTCTCATATGATTCCCTTGTCTTAATTTCTAATTAATTTATGAAAGTCTGCTTCTCTTCTACACCCTTCTTTGCTTCCTCATCCCACCACTCACTACCTTTCCTTTTATTTCCTCCCATTCTCCATGCTCCACACACCATCTCTGCACTCCTTATGACTCCCTCTTTAAACCATCCCCATTCCTCCTCCACTCCTAGTTCTACTCTGTTCTTCATTCCCTCCCAATACTCTCTCAGCTCCTTCTTATATTCTTATACTCCCTCTCCTTTTTCTAATTTAAGCAGTTCCCTCTAAGTATCTCCCTACCTTCTACCCTTTTCTCTTTCTCCACCTATTTTCCACTCTCAACTTACCTTCCACTAAAACATTATTTGATATTCCCCCACTCTCTCCCCTTAGAATATGTACATCCTTAATTCTTCCTATCATACTCCTGGTTACCACTATATAGTCCATTAACACTCTGCCACCCTTCCATCCACCACCCTCTCCCATGTGTACTTATGCTTGACTTTCTTCCTAAACGATGTATTTGCTATCATCAACTCTCTTTCGAGACACATATCCACGATACTTCCCAATCACTCCGTCTATTACTTCATTTCCTACCCTAGCATTATTTGGCAACTCCTCCCACCAGCATACCCCACAAAGACAGTGGACAGGGCACCAGTGCTCTTGAAAAGGTCAAAGAAGGTGATGTCACTCCTGTTGCTCTCCCTGTACGCAACAATTTTGATTCTTTGCCCTGTATTTTTGCTATGATCATGGAAAAATTAACAAGAAACAAGAGAGTGACACAGCAGAATATAGAGGGCCCATGAGTGCCTGAAATAGAAACAAGAAGGAAAAAGAATGAAGAGAAAAGCAGCACACCTGGACCCAGCACTCCACAAATATCTACTAGCCATGCCCACCTTACACCTCCTCCACCCATGCCACACAGCTCACCCTCACCTCATACCTCATCAGCAAAGAGGAGGAAATTGGAGATTTGCTATACATTGCAACCATCAAACAAATGGTCACAAAAAATGGCCATGAAAATTTAAATCAGCTGTCATATAAACTTTATGTTTTTGTTCTTTCACAAAGTGTGCAAAGATGGTGTGTGGAACAAGAAGGACAGGAGGAAATAGAAAAAAGGGTGGGATGAGGAAACAAAGAAGGTTGTAGAAGAGAAGAAGCGAGCTTTCATAGATTGGTTACAAAATAGGACGAGGGAGTCATATGAGAGGTACAAAGAAAAGAAAAGAGAAGTAAGGCAAAAGGTAAAGGAGGCAAAGACGAAAGCAGATGTGAAATGAGGTAAGAGTATGACAGAAAATTTTGAAAGTAATAGAAAGATGTTTTGGAAAGAAATAACAAGAGGAAGACGAGGCAAATCAAGTACAGAAGAAAAGGTAAAAGGTGAAGATGGAGAGATGATAATGAAAGAGAAGGCAGTAAGGGGAAGATGGGCAGAGTATTTTAGGTAGTTGCTAAATGTGAAGGAGGATAGGGAGGGAAAGATAGCTGCAGTGGGAAATGCTAAGAAAATGACCGTCATGAGTGAGGAAAATGGAGGAGAAATAAGGAAGGATGAAGTGAAGGCAGTTGTTAAGATGATGAAAGCACGTAAGGCACCTGGTCTGGATGGATGCCATGCAGAATGTCTAAAAAAAAGGAGGTACAGTGATGGTGGAGTGGCTGGTGAGGTTATTTAATCTTTGTTGGAGAGAGGGTACAGTACTGGAGGACTGGAGGAGTGCCTGTATAGTTCCACTTTACAAGGGAAAAGGGGACAAGTGTGAGTGTAGTAGTTTCAGAGGGATTAGCTTGTTAAGTGTAGTTGGGAAGGCTTATTGGAGGATCTTGATTGAGAGGATTAGGAGAGGAACAGAGGGAGTAATTGGTGAGGAACAGTGTGGATTTAGGATGGGTAGAGGTTGTGTAGATCAGATTTTTGTGGTAAGAAAGATATGTGAGAAAGCTATAGGAAAGGGGAAGGATGTTTTTTGGGCTTTTATGGATCTGGAAAAGGCTTATGATAGGGTAGACAGGAAGGCATTGTGGGAGGTTTTGCAGATATATGGGATAGGAGGAAAGGTTCTACGAGCTGTCAAGAGTTTTTACGAGAGTAGTAGAGCATGTGTCAGGATTGGAAATGGAGAGAGTGAGTGGTTCGAGGTAAAGGTGGGACTTTGTCCGGGATGTGTTATGTCGCCCTGGCTGTTCAACTTGTACATGGATGGGGTGGTGCGAGAGGTAAATGCAAGGGTGGTGGGTCAGGGATTGGAGATGGTTAAAGAAAATGGAGAAAAGTGGGAGGTGAGCCAGCTGTTGTTTGCTGACGACACTGCGCTTGTGGCAGGATCGGAGGAGGGATTGAGGAAATTGGTGACAAAGTTTGGGAGAGTGTGTGAGAGAAGAAAGCTGAAGACAAATGTGGGTAAAAGTAAGGTGATGAGATGTACAAGGGGTGAAAGTGGCAGCAGACTAGAAGTGAGCATTAAGGGAGAGCGACTGGAGGAAGTGGATAGTTTTAGATTCTTGGGTGCAAATGTGGCAGGAAAAGGTGGAGTGGAGGTGGAGGTAGAATGTAGATTGAGAGAAGTGAGTAAATGCCTCGGTGGATTAAAAAGTGTAATGAGGAATAGACATTTGGGAATGGATGCTAAAAGGAGACTGTCTGAGGGAGTGATTGTGCCAACAGCACTGTATGTGGCAGAAACACGGAACATAAGAGATGAAGAGAGGAGTTTGAATGTGTTTGAGATGAGGTGTCTGAGAAGTATGATGGGGGTTACTAGGCTAGAGTGAGAAATGAGGAGGTGAGGAGAAGAACAGGGGTGGAAAGGGTGTTGGGAGATAGGGTTGATGAAAGAGTATTAGGATGGTTTGGACACATGGAAAGAATGAGTGAAAGAGACTAGTAAAAGAGGTATGTAAGGCAGATGTGGAGGGAGTAAATATGAGGGGACATCCTAGGATGAGATGGATGGATGGTGAAGGGAGCTTTTGGGGGAGAGGGGGATATCTGTTGAGGAAGGACGGGAGAGGACAGAAGACAGGGGTGAATGGAGAATGGTTGTATATAGATGATGTTGTGAGGCATGAGGTGGAATGGGTGGGGGATTGGGGGTGAGGTAGTATGTGTGAGGAAAATTTGATGCAGCCCGAAGGGATTTCTCCCCGTCTTCTCCTTTTATGCAGGGGGGGATGGAGAGAGGGGGTTGCCAATTTAATGAAGCAGCCTTGATGTGGATGTGCTGTGCCTTGCGACACTGCCTCTGACCCAGGGCAGTGGACAAGGTGCAGGGATGACCCGTCATCCGGGAGGTGCTAAGATAAGAGGGAGGGTGGAGGGGAGTGTAGTGTATTTAGGGATGGAATGGGTAGGACTGATTTTATGCCTTTTTCTTTTTGGCTACCTCCCTTGTAAGGAGGAAAAAGCCTTGATATATGTATGTAGCAGTAATATCTTCGGTTGTTATCTACGGATTTTTGTCATTTTTGTTTCATTTGAAAGAAAACATCATGCTGTTCATTTTCTATGGTAAAAGATAAAATAAATTTTATCTATTTTTTTATTTATGAATCCTGAATTTTGCAACATTTTTTAATTATTCAGAGAAACAAATTAATAAAAAATCAGAGGTATTAGTTTGGAAAATGTGTTCAATAATTTTTGTTCCCCAGACTCTAAGCTTTCATACCAAGCTGAATGATGTGGAAGGATTTTCCATTAAGTAATTAGAGCTTCACTAAAACTCACTATATCTTCACTAGATATCCACTATGCCTTATATATACATGGGAGGAACACAATACCCTGAGGAATTATATGCTAATGTAAAGAGTAATTGTACCTAAGTTCATTAAATACATATTTGAAAATTTAATTTCACCTACTCTATAAAGTGATGCAACACTCCCTTAAGGTCTTCCAATAAGTCTACATTGACATTTCTCCCTAATCCCGCAATGCACTCATTTAAATCCATCCAAAAAGCCTCCCTTTCCTCTACACTCTTCTCACTACCAGAACCATACGCACTTACAAAAACCTACATCTCCCTTCCCAGTTTCACCTTCATCCACATTATCCTTGAAGAAACCTCCTTCCACTCCACTACACACTTACCTATCTCTTCACTTACTAGTATAGCCACCCCTTCTCTCCCCCGTCCTCTTTTCACTACTGAGAACCTGCCAACTACACTCCCAAACTCACACTCACCCCTCCCTTTCAACTTAGTTTCACTCAATGTCAATGCATCCATCTTTCTTCTCACAAACATACTGCCTATCTCTTCCCTATTACTCTATCTATACCACAACCACACACATTAAAAGACCCAAACCTTAGGGTACTGGTTGGAAAACTCCTAGACCCTCTTATGCCTTTATTGTTATTAAAAATTTAGTTCACTGTGATGGAGGCAAGCCTAATTACTTATGTAACAAACTTTATCCTTTCTCTACAGCAATATCATGCTTTCTACCATATCAATCACATGAACTTATCTCTAATAAGTGCCTTCTAGTCCTTGTTCCTGTACAGCAGAGCTCTAGTACACTAGCATCAACAGTAATGTAGAAAGAGCAAATGTACACATAACTCTTCAATATTGACAAAAATTTGACACTTAAATTCAATTGCTCAAAATATACCCACCGGCTGTGAAAGTTCCCATCTTGTACGTATGTGAATAATGGCCTGCACTATGCTGTCACAGTCATTGTGAATAAATGAAAGTGGCCCAGACTCATTGGCAATCGTTAGGGTGAACTGGTTGTCATCTACCAAGCAAACCTACAAAGAAATTATTAAAATTATATTTGTGAAAAAAACAAAAAAATCTAGTCATTAAAATGTATAAAATACTTTGCAGCAACAATAAATATCAACAAAAACCATGAAAATGTTGACAATCCTATACTCATTCACATTACCAACAATGGAAAGCACTTACTTCTTCAATTTCTGATGCATAATACACATCATTGAGAAGTACCGAATGTGATAATACTTTTGTCTTCTCAGCTGATGTAACCTGAATGGCTGATGGTCCAACCTGCAATATAAAAATTAACACAATGGGAATATCTGTTTAAGGGTGAGAAGTCCATTACAAGACAGTTTCTTTAACTGCCCAACTTAATCAGTTAATGCCACAGGTTTGGGTGGACAAAGTTGACCATGAAGGGCAAGTGATAGGCAGTGGATTGTTAATGTTGCTGTTGTCATTTCCTAGATTGTTTGCCCAAGCAGTTCTGTTTCCTTTAGGAATGCCATGGCAGAAGCAGGGCTTTCCCATAAATTCTTTATAGAGTATATACTGTGTTGCTGGTGTGTGTGATTGTGTACAATGCAGTCGTCTATAGTGTGTTGTAGAGTATGTGGTGAAATATTGCATCCTGGACTTACAGGGTAGAGAGGATTCAGAGGGATGGATTTCAGAGGATCTGGCTTGCAGCAATGTGTTGTCTTTCAGTTTGTTGATGGAGCAGTGATTTGATAATAGATATGTTTCTGAAAGCTGGTGTCTTGTGGTTGTGGAGGAAGAGCAAAGAGTACTTGTGTGTGACAGAGGTATTTAGATGTTGTTTTGAATTTTTTGGGGGCATGTGTGGGTGTTCTGCTATGTAGAGTAATGGGTGTGCTGTTTGTGGAGGCAAAATCATGTGATTGTGCAACTCATATCAAGATGATTCTTGACATTGATGACTTTTGTTTTGTAGTGTAGAGGATCTGTAGACATTGTATTTGTGCAGCCTGTAATTGTCTTTAGGGCTTTGTTTTGTATGGTCTGAAGGGTGTTGAGGTATGTCTCAGTGAGATTGGGGGCTCATGCAAGGCTTACATTATTTATCACTGAGCATATGAATTGTTTGTATATTGTAGTATTAGTTTCTTTGTTTTGACCAAATATTGTAACTAATTTATTTCAGTGTATTAAGTCTAGGTGTGCATTTAGTCTTTGTTTGTGATGTGTGTGTGTGTAGTACAAGTGTTGTTGTTGATATAGAGGTGTGGTATGTGTGTTCTGTTCTCCAGTTGGTGAGAAGTGTGGATGTAGATTTGGTTGGGGCTACTTTAAGTCTAATTGTAGTGAACCTGGTGATGAGTGTGTTTTGGTATGATTGTAGTGTTTCTGTAGCTTTGTCTGCCTTATGGTGTGTGCATGCAATTGTTATGTTGTCTGCATAGGAAGAGATTTGTGTTTCTGAGATGTCAGGTATGGGTATACCATGCATGTATAGATTAAAGTGTAGGGAACAGAACTGGACCCTAAGGTAATCCATTCTTAATGTTTCTGGTGTGCAATGATTGACCATTATATAACACATAAGTATCTCTACCTGCCAGATAATTGCCCAGCTATCTTTTGGCAGGGGGAAAAAGCCTTGGTATATGTATGTATGCATGTTTATGTTATACATTTTGTTTGTAAGGTTATCATGGGGGATGGCACTGAAAGCTTTACTAATGTCTAGTGAAGAGTGTGGAGTGTAGTGGTGTAAAACAGTGTTGTATTCAGCAAGGGGGTTATGTGGTGTGATGAGTTGTAGTACAAGCAGTTCTATGACATTGGAAGGGGTGCAGAGAAGTGTGATTGGGTAGCGTGATGTTAGAACTGTTGGGTGTGTGTGTTTACACCATGTGGTTCAATGTATTTTAGGTGGATGTTACTTATGTTGTCAGCAGGGCTGTGGAGTCGGAACACAAAACTTCCAACTCCGACTCCGACTCCTCTTCATGTAATTAACTGATTATGGCCTACATATTTTATAAAGCCTAT
Organism: Oratosquilla oratoria; assembly: GCF_046742065.1. NCBI lineage: Eukaryota > Metazoa > Arthropoda > Malacostraca > Stomatopoda > Squillidae > Oratosquilla > Oratosquilla oratoria. Next base: position 2,167,646 of record NW_027467710.1, read on the forward strand.
AAAACACACATACGTTCCAATCTTGAGTAGACTTATATCATTATAACTGGTTTATATCAAAGAATAAATATATATATTGTAGTGTGGCTTTCCTATGTTTGACCTCCTCAATAATACTTTATAACAGAGACAAAATTTTTTAAAGGATATTCAAGAAAATTCAGTATAAAAAAAAAAAAAAAAAAAAAAATCTATAATGGAAGACATTTGGCATAATATATATCTTTTGCAAATAAGTGATAAGTTTATCTAAAAAGAAAAATACTGTTCTTTATAACAAAAGTTGAAATATAACCTTTGTAAAGGATATACAAACCTAATAATAAAAAATATATAATGTAAGATTTTTTTTTAACATATATAGTTTTGCAAATAGAAAAAAAAATGAAAATACTTTATAAAAGTTTAGGCAAATTTCTTGAAAGGAAACAGTAAATATAGAGAAAATAAACCTTATTGATACGAGTACGGTACAAGGTCGAGTGTTACTTCTGAACATGTATGATACTGAAAGGTATATGTATTATACATACTTTTTGGGTACCATTATACTTCATATGCTTTCATACCTTCTGTTGTCTTTATGTATTGAAATTACTGGTACTGCTATGCGATTATTGCAATGGACATTACTCTTATTTTGGAACCGATCTTATCGATACGAGTACAAAACAAGATACAGCTGAACATGTTTGAGACGTGAAACTTTTTTCAACTTTAGATAGCCTTATTTCAATAATTCATTGTTAAAAAGTATAGAGGGGAAAAAAGAAGGGGAAAGGAGAGAAGAGATAGTATTATTGCGATAGTCTACAGTTGAAATCATAATTATCCTACTGTTTGGCAACACAGCAGTGGGAGAAACCACCAAACTGATGGAGTGGTGGAAATGGTACATATGGAACTTGACAGGAATATTACAACTCCCATGACTGTGTCAACAGAAGGTGTAAAATGGAGGTGTTTAATTTATTCAAGTAATACTTTGGATGCTTATCGGTCTATGTATAAATTTGAAAGCCAGCGTTGCACAAGGACATTTTGGGGGTTTATTGGAATGACCATGAAGATAAGACGATGAGATTTATTACATTTTATAAAAATATCTTTTTTATATAATCTACTTATAAGGAGTATGCACTGCATAACTCTACAGACTAAACAAAGGCCTTATAAAATGTAAATTTAACTGGAGTCGGAGTCAGTATATTTTTACCAACTCCGACTCCAGTGACACCGTAATTGCTTCCGACTCTGACTCCACAGCCCTGCTGAATTCTGTCAACTTGTTTGGGTTTGATCATATTTTCTATGTTTATTACTACTCAAAGTGAAGGAGTATGAGTAATACAGCAGTGACTTCATATCTTATAACACAAGTGTGATGCATCATATGTTAGGCATTCGATGTTACACTCAAGAATTTGACTCGTATTAAATAGGTTAACCATCCTCAATCCCCTGCCCATTACTCTTAAACTTACCTCTCACACCAACCCAGCCATGTATAAATTGAACAGCCAAGGCAACATGACACATCCCTGGTGAAGTCCTATCTTTACTTTAAACCACTCACACTCTCCATTTCTAATTCTAACACATGCTCTACTGCTCTTGTAAAAACTCAATTGTTCTTAACCACTTCCATATGGTGACGCCTACGTAGGCAGAATGAGGAGCAAGTGAGCACTCGATGATGCCAACGTCACCATCTTGATTATATTTATTGTAGTCGTACCTACGTAATTTCCATTCTCTCTAAACTGGCTTCATCAATTTTCTATGGTTATCAAAATACACAGGTGAAAGAGAACAAACGATTGAGCACTGACTTTATTTATTATAATGCGATTATTATGACGCAATATCGCACGTCGGGCAGCTAATGCTGCCAGACGTGCGATGTGCCCCGGAGTGAAGAGGTTAACAGCTTTCCTCCTATCCCATATATCTGCTATATCTCCCACAGTGCCTTTCTGTCATAAGCCTTTTCCAAATCCATAAAGGCCCAAAATGCATCATTACCTTTTTCTAAAGCTTTCTCACATATCTGTTTTACCACAAAAATCTGATCCACACAACCCCTATTCTAAATCCACACTATTCCTCACCCATTACTCCCTCTGTTCCTTTCCTAATCCTCCCAATCAAAACCCTCCCATAAGCCTCCCCAATTACACTCAACAAACTGATCCCTCTGAAACTACAACACTCACACTTGTTTCCTTTTCCCTTGTAAAGTGGAACTATTCAGGCATCCCTCCAGTCCTCCAGCACTTTGCCCTCTTTTAGACAAACATTAAACAACCCCACCAGCCAGTCCACCATCACTGTACCTCCCTTTACTTTAGACACTCTAAATACCCATCTAACCTTGGTGCCTTGCCTGATCTAATTTTAATAACTGCTTTCACCTCATCTTTACTTGTTCCTCCTCCATTTTCCTTATTCATCACTGTCATTTTCTTAGCATTTCCCACTGCAACTACTAACACAATAATAAAAATTACCAACACAATAAAAAGAATCATATTTAATTACCTTGATAGCAACTTTAGTGTCTTTATGTGAAAGTTTGAGAGCATTGCTGAAAACTTTGAGGTCCTCATCCAGTGATGTTGTGGCTCCTGGTAATTTCTGTTGGTCTGGATCAATATAGTCATTGAGTCTTGCTGGTGTGTCTAGAAATATTAGTTTCTTGTGACCCTGAAAATAAAAAGTAAATATATAACATATAAAAAACTCTATTCTATATACCCAGGCCTTTTTCCACCTTACCTGGGAGGTACCCCAAGTCAAAAGGCATAAACCCACTCCCATCCACCACCCTTTCTTTCCTCTCAGCTTAGCTCTTCATGGATGACGGGATTCCTCTATCATGCCCACTGCCCTGGGGCAGAAGCAATGCAGCAAGACACAGTACATCCAAAGCAAGGCTCCTTCACTTAGTCAGTAACCCCCCTCTCTATCCTGTCATGCATAAAAAAGAGAAGACATGGAGAAATCTCTTTGGGTTGCATCAAAATATCATTCACACATAACCACTCCCTGTCCCCCACCTCCTCCCTTCCTTGCATCACGGTGTCATCTATACACAGTCATTCTCCACTTAACCTTTTCTCCTGCCTTCTCCCGTCCTTGCTAAACAAACATACCCCTATTCTATAAAAAATAATGAAATACTTTCAAAACACTTTATTATTCTCTGAGAGCAATCTAATGACACTTTCAAATATAGAGGTTGTTCAGGATAAATTTGACATTTTTGGAAAGGTAAGAAAAACGTCATATCTTGAGCAAAAATTGATGTATTCTCAAAATTCAAAGTGCATCTCTTAGAGGATCTTTTGCCAAATACAGCTAACTCAAAGAAACCTTGAGCCTCCACCACAGCTTCCATGTGGGTCCTGAACCTGCAGCACACAGCCTTCATGGTGTCCTTCAAGATATGCCTTAACACCAAAGGCATAAATCCACTCCCACTCATTTCATCCCCACATACTCCACTACCATTCACCACCCCTCCCTCCCTCTTTTCTTGGCTCCTCCTGGACAACGGGTCATCCCTGCATCTCACCTACTGCACTAGGTCAGAAACAAGACACAGCACATCCAGTTAACATAATCAATAGAATTATTTTCATGCAAAAATGAACCTGACTTACTTTTAGAGGTGCAAGTATTCTGTCATGGTATTTTGTGTATTCTCGAACCCAAGAATTTGCATTGTATATATAAGCAGCATGAATATTTTCGTATGCAATTTCTGGCAAAACAACAAACCATTTCTGTAAAAATTCAGTCCTGAAAATGAAATGAAATGAAATGTAAGTTTCTAAATCTCAAAAGTAACCTTTAAGATATAATAGGTCAGTTTCCGATAAATTGTCATATAAACTTAAAAGATTAAAAAGAAATACACATCTCTGCAGCTACAAATGAGTTCCTTGCCTGAATCTATTGTCAGCACATGTATGTGTGAAGTCTACGACCAACTCAAAAGGCTTGCGGCATATTGGTTTGAGCGTCAAAATCACGTGATAGATTAGCAAGTCCCCATTAGTCTCACCAATCCTGAAAACATCACAAAACACCAAATTATAATAACAACCAAAGAACATAAATACAATAAAATCTGTGCAAGTAAAATTGTAAATTTAAATACATACCACGGGATTCTTCCCCCTTATAAGGGAGGTAGCCAGTCAAGGCACACCTAGTCCCACCCATTTCACTCACATCCACCACCCATTGTTTCCCTCTCATCTTAGTTCCTTGTGGACATAGGGTCAACCATGTCTCCTACCCACTGCCTAAGTCAGAAGCAATGCAGGAAGACAGTGCTCATAAACAGCAGGGCTGCCTCACACAGCATATATTGTAAATAGGTAACATGTTTTCGCACACTTCAGAGGTAATTTGTTAAAATTGCCATTCCTAAACATCTATATACCCATGGCATTTTCACCCCTTATAAGGGAGGTAGCTAAGTCAAAAGATACAAATCCCCTCCCACCCATTCCACTTCCATCCACCACCCTTATTTCCCTCTCATCTTAGTTTCTCATGGATAATGGGTCATTCCTTTCTCCGCCCATTGCCCTGGATCAGAAACAATACATCAAATTACAGTATTTATATATTCCTAAATGTATGTTAAATAAAACTTTTGTTATAAGGTAGATATGTGAGAGAGCTTTAGGAAAAGGTAAGGATGCTTTTTGGGCCTTTATGGATTTGGAAAAGATTTATGACTGGGTAGATAGGAAAGCATTGTGGAAGGTTTTGCAGATAAATGGGATTGGGAGGAAGTTGTTACGGACAGTCAAGAGTTTTAACATGAGTAGTAGAGCCTGAGTTAAAATGGGAAATGGAAAGAGTGGTTTGAAGTCAAAGTGGGACTGCATCAGGATTGGATGGTGCAGGTTATAAAGGCAAGGGTATTGGGCAGGGGATTGGAGAGTGGTTAGAGAAAATGGAGAAAAGTGGAAGGTGAGCCAGTTGTTGTTTGCTGATGACACTGTACTTGTGGCAGGGTCAGAGGAGGGATTAAGGGAGTTAGTGTCAGCATTTGAGAAGGTATGTGATAGGAGAAAGTTGAAGGTAAATGTAGGTAAAAGCAGAGTGATGAGATGTACAAGGGTAGGATGGGAGTGAGTTGGAAGTCTAAAAGGAGAGAAGCTGGAGAGAGTGCATAGCTTTAGGTATTTGGGGTTGCTTGTGGCTGGAAAAGGAGTGGTAGAGGTAAATTGTAGACTGAGAGAAGCATGTTAATGCCTTGGGGGATTATAAAGTGTTATGAGAAATGGGCACATGGGAATGGATACAAAGAGGAGATTGAAGGGGTGATTGTGCCAATGGCATTGTATGAAACAAAGACTTGGAATTTAAGAGAGGGAGAGAAGAAAAATCTAAATGTATTTATCTAGTTGTATTATACAACTAGGAATGGGCGGGGGGATGGGGGGTGAGGTAGTATATGTGAGCAAAATTTGACGCAGCCCGAAGGGATTTCTCCCCGTCTTCTCCTTTTATGCATGGGGGGACGGAGAGGGGGGGTCGCCGATTTAATGAAGCGGCCTTGCTGTGGATGTGCTGTGTCTGGCGACACTGCTTCTGACCCAGGGCAGTGGACAAGGTGCAGGGATGACCCGTCATCCAGGAGGTGCTAAGATAAGAGGGAGGGTGGAGGGGTGTGGAGTGTTTTCAGGGATGGAATGGGTGGGAATGATTTTATGCCTTTTCCTTTTTGGCTACCTCCCTTGTAAGGGGGAAAAAGCCTTGGTATATGTATGTATTATACAGGAAAGGAAATATGCTTGTAGTGACCCATCTTTGTATCTTTCACCATCTAGTTTGTTCTTCAATTCACCTTGTTTCTCCTTGCTATTTTTTATCCAACGGTTGTATAGACCTTATACCACAGTATTAGGTGGTTGTGGTCCTTTTAATTCCACCTTTCACAGTCATTTCTTCCCAACATATTTCTTTTGAGTTAAAATCACCCATAATTACCAGATTTCCTTCTTTCTTTAGTGTTTCATTTAGTGTTTTTCTTGTCTTCAGCATTTTGGAGTGTTCACTTTCATTCCATGTGTGAGTTTTAGGCAGGACATAAATCACTGCATACTTTCTATTTTTCATATCTCTACCCTCAACTCTTATCATAATCAACTCCACATTGTTCTCTCCTTCTGTGATTTTTGTTGTATTCAGGCCTTTCTTGGTTAGCAACATGACTACTCCACCCTGCTTTGTTTCTTTGTTTCTGATCCAACAATTATATAATCCTTAGCCCACACTATTTGGTGATAATGATCCTTTCAATTTTGTCTCCACAATCCCCATTATATCTGGTTTTTCTTGTTCCAGATACTCATTCATCTATTCCTGATATCAATCCGTCTATGTTGGTATATTTTACCTTTAATTTTTTTTTTTTTTTCCTTTTCTACCTTTTCTTCTTGCTCTTGCATTTCCTTTTCCCTTAAGTACCATTTCCTCAGTCTCAAGTCCGTCACACTTTCTCTCTCAAAAAAATAAAAATAAAAATCCTTCCTTTTGTTCTCTGTTCTTTTCCTTAGCTTCCTCTTTTAGTGTTTTTTCTCTTTTTCCTCATCACTCAGTTCCTTTTTTATACATAAATTTCTGTAATTATTACTTTTTGCTAGTTTTCCTGTATTTATTAATATTTCTTTCACTATCATCTGCGAATTTGTACTTTGAGAGGTCTATTCTTCTCTTCAGAATATTTCCTCATCCTGTAAATTTTTCTATTCTCTTTTCAAGCCCTTGAGATGATATGTCTGAGAAGTATGGCAGAGGTTGCTAGGTTGAATAGAGTGAGAAACGAGGTGAGGAGAGTGAGAGTGCAAAAGTAGATGGCAGATAGGGCTGATGAAAGATTATTGGGATGGTTTGGACACATAGAATGAGTGAGGAAAGATTAATAAAAGAGGTGTCAAAGGCAGAGGCAGAGAACTCAAGGTGACGACCGAGGATGATTTGGATGGATGGGGTGAAGAGGATGTTGAGCAAGAGAGGAATATCTGTTGAGGAAGGAAAAGAGAAGGCAGGAAATAGAGATAAGTGGAGTGTCTGTGTATAGATGATACTGTTATGCAAGGAAAGGTGAGGTGGAAGATGGGAAGGTAAGGGGTGCTTGTGTGTGAATGATATTTTGACACAGCCAGAAAGGATTTTTCTGTCTTCTCTTTTACTGCATGAGGGAGCAGTGTGTGTGTGTGGGGGGGGGGGGGGGGAATCACCAATTAAGTGAAGTGGCTTTACTGTGGATATACTGTGTCTTGCTACTGACCCAGGGCAACAGGCAGGATACAGGGATGACCCATCATTCATGCGGTGTTGAGATGAGAGGGGGGAAAGAGTGGTGGCAGTGGAATGGGTAGGAGTAGGTACATTCCTTTGACTTAGGTACCTCCTTTATATGGGGGAAAAAGCTCTTTGTATATAGATAGATTTATATAACAGTAACATAAGGGGTTAGAGATATGGTCATGAGGTCCTACTTCTATCTCAAATTATTATAGCCAATTCATATTGTCAGACTAGATTGTTTCCTCTAACTTATTCCCAAATTTATGTGTAAAACTGCTTCTCATCATCTTTAAACCAATATGTCTTCTTTAATTTTCTACTATATTTTCTTGATCTTCTATTCCATGCTAACAGATCCTCAAATTTTTCCATTCCTATACCTGTTCTTAAGTTGACTATCACTCCCCTCTCTACCTTCACTCTTCCATTATGTAATCCCTGTTTTTCCAGTCTTTTCACATGCTTTATCAGCCAGACTAAGGATCATTCTGGTTGCTGCCCTATGTATTCCTCAGCGCTCAAACTTACATTTGTTCCTGGAGGCTGCACAAGTTCTAAAGAATTTGAATTCTAGGGTAATCATTTGTTTTTTTAACTCATGTAACAAGTACACTCTAATTGGTTGGAAAGTGTGGAGTTCCAGGAAAGAATAATAGCGGAGAGTTGATGGTGGAAATGTGTCCACAAAGAGAGTTGATGATAGCAAATACAGTGTTTAGGAAGAAAGTCAAGCATAAGTACACATGGGAGAGGATGGTAGATGGAAGGGTGGTAGAGTGTTAATGGGCTTTGTAGTGGTAAACAGGAGTATAACAGGAAGAGTTAAGGATGTACATATTCTAATGGGAGAGAGTAGGGGGATATCAGATCATTTTCTGGAAGGTAAGTTGAGAGAGGATAGATGGAGAAAAAGGAAAAGGACAGAAGAGTAGGGAGGTACTTAGAGTGAACTGCTTAAATGAGAAACAAAAAGGAGAATGAGTATAAAAAGATGCTGATAGAGGAGTGGGAGGGAGTGATGGATAGAGTAGAACTAGGAGTGGAGGAGGAATGGGGATGGCTCAAGGAGGGAGTCATAAGGTGTGCAAAGATGGTGTGTGGAACAAGGAGGACGGGAGGAAATAAAAGGAAGGGTAGTGAGTGGTGGGATGAGGAAGCAAAGAAGGTTGTACACGAGAAGCAAGCTTTCACAGACTGGTAACAAAATAGGATAAGATAATCATATGAGAGGTACAAAGAAAAGAGGAGAGAAGTAAAGCATAAGATAAAGCAGGCAAAGAGGAGAGCAGATGTGAAATGGGGTAAAAGTGCAACAAAATTTAGATAGTAATAAAAATATGTTTTGGAAGGAAATTAAGAGATGAAGAGGAGGCAAATCACTTAGAGAAGAAAAGGTAAAAGGTGTAGATGGAGAGATGATAATGGAAGAGAAGGCAGTAAGAGGAAGATGGGCAGAATATTTTAGGGAGTTGCTAAATGTGAAGGAGGATAGGGAGGGAAAGGTAGATGCAGTGGGAAGTGCTATGAAAATGACTGTGATGAATGAGGACAATGGAGGTGAAATAAGGAAAGATGAAGTGAAGGCAGTGAAGATGATGAGACCAGGTAAGGCACCTGGGTTGGATAGATGTCATGCACAATGTCTGAAAAAAGGAGGTACAGTGATGGTGGACTGGTTGGTGAGGCTATTTAACCACTTCCATATGGTGACGCCTACGTAGGCGGCATGAGGAGCAAGTGGGTACTCGATGATGCCGACGTCGGCATCTTGATTATATTTATTGTAGTCGTACCTACGTAACCTCCATTCTCTCTAAACTGGCTTCATCATATTTTCTATGGTTATCAAAATTCACGGGTGAAAGAGAACGAACGATTGAGCACTGACTTTATTTTTTATAATGCGATTATTATGACGCAACATCGCCATCGGGCAGCTAATGCTACCAGACGTACGATGTGCCCCAGAGTGAAGAGGTTATTGTTTGCTTAAGAGAGGTAGAGTGCCAGCAGACTGGAGGAGTGCCTGTATAGTTCAACTTTACAAGGGAAAAGGGCACAAGTGTGAGTGTAGTAGTTTCAGAGGAATCAGCTTGTTAAGTGTAGTTTGGAAGGCTTATGGGCGGGTCTTGATTGCGAGGATTAGATGAACAGAGGGAGTAATTGGTATTTATTTACCTAGTTGTATTATACGGGAAGGGAGCTATGCTCGTGATGACAAGTCTTTGTATCTCTCAGCATCAAGTTTTTTCTTAAAATCTTGAATAGTGTTTGCACACAGTGTTTCTTTGTCTAATTTGTTCCAAGTATCTATCACTCTGTGTGGGAAGCTATTTTGTTTTTTAGAACAGTGTGGGTTTAGGACAGGCAGGAGTTGTGTAGATCAGATTTTTGTGCTAGGACAGACATGTGAGAAAGCTATTGGAAGAGGTGAGGATGTTTTTTGGGCTTTTATGGATTTGGAAAAGGCTTATGAGAGGGTAGACAGGAAGGCATTGTGGGAGGTATTGCAGATATACAGGATAGGAGGAAAGCTTTTAGGAGCTGTCAACAGTGGTTTGAGGTAAAGGTGGGACTCACATCAGGTATGTGTTCTGTCACCCTGGCTGTTCAATTTATACATGGGTGGGGTGGTGCGAGAAGTAAATGCAAGAATAGTGGGTCAGGAATTGGACATGGTTAAAGAAAATGGAGAAAAGTGGGAGATAAGCCAGCTGTTGTTTGCTGACGACACTGCACTTGTAGCAGGATCAGAGGTGGGATTGAGGAAGTTAGTGACAGAGTTTGGGAAGGTGTGTAAAAGAAGGAAGTTCAAGATAAATGTGGGTAAAAGTATGGTGATGAGATGTACAAGGGGAGAAAGTGGCACCAGACTGGAAGTGAGTATTAAGGAAAAGAGACTGGAGGATGTGAATAGTTTTAGATACTTGGGTGCGAATGTGGCAGGAAATAGAGGAGTGGAGGCAGAGGTAGAATGTAGACTGAGAAAAGCAAGTAAATGCCTTGGTGGATTAAAAAGTGTAATGAGAAATAGACATTTGGGAATGAATGCTACGAGGAGATTATATTTACCTAGTTGTATTTTTCGGGAGAAGAGCTATGCTTGTAGGGACCCATAGTTGTATCTTTCCACATCTAGTTCTTTCTTAAAGTCGTGTATATTTTCAGCACCCACTGTTTTCTCTTTCAATTTATTCCATGTATCTATCACTCTATGAGGAAAGCTATTCTTTTTCAGATCTCTTCTGTAACTGTTCTTCTTAAGTTCCTTCTTGTGTCCCCTTGTATATCTTCTGTCCCATTTAAGTAGATCCCTGTCAAGGATTTCTATCCCTTTCATAATTCTATATATAGATATCAAAGCACCTCTTTCTATTCTTTGCTCCAGAGTTAATAAGTTTAGTTTGTCCAATCTTTGTTCTTATGTCAACATGCTGAGTGTTGTTGCCATCTTTGTTAGTGCTCTTTGAATTTTTTGTAGTTTATTTTTTTTATTTATTTATTTATTTTTTTTTTTTTTGTACTGGGTGCATACACTAATTTTGGTCTTATTAGTGTAACTAAGATTTTCTTCACCATTTCCTCGTCCATGTAGTCAAAGGCCACTTTCATTGATCTTATTAAGTTGTAGGTTTCTCCAACTATTTTGTTTACATGTTTGTCTGGTGTCATGTCATTTGAAATGATCACTCCTTGGTCTCTTTCTGAATTTACTTTTGTAACTTCTTTTGTTCCAATTTTGTATTTACCGGATATTCTATTTTGCTTTTTCCAAATTCCATTATACTACATTTTTTAATGTTGAAATTCACTTTGTTCTTTTTACTCCAATTCCAGACTTTTCCAGATCTCCGAAAAGATTTACAGTCTTCTTCGTTACTCACTCTCTTCAATAGTTTTGCATCACCTGCAAATAAGTTTATGTAGCATTTAATTCCTTCATCCATGTCATTTATATAAATAGCAAACATTATCGTAGACTACACAGAGCCTTGGGGTACTCCACTTATCATGTTTACTCATTTTGAGTTCTTTTCTCTATCACTCTCATTTCTCTTCCTTCCAAAAAGTCTTTCATCCATTCTAATAACTTTCATTGTATTCCATCTACTATTTCAATTTTTCTTTGTAGTTTTTTGTGTGGTGCTTTGTCAAAAGCCTTTTGTAGGTCCAGGAAGATGTGTCCAGCCATCTCTTTCTTGTATTATGTCTAGCAATATTGAGTAAAAGCATATTAGGTTGGGGTTTAATATTTTGTTCTTTTCCAATTGTTTAGTCCATTTGTTTTTAATAACTCTTTCGCATATTTTTGGAATTGTGCTTGTAAGGGATACTGGTCTATAATTTGTTGGATTTTCTTTATTTCCTCCCTTATATATTGGTATAATATTAGCATTTTTCCAGTCTTGTGGTACTTTTCCTTCTTTGAGTGAGAAGTCAATTATCTTGTGTATTTTGTCTGTGAGTTATTCTATGCATTCTTTTAATATCCAGTTCGCTATTCTGTCTGGCCCATGTGACTTTCTGACATCGAGTTTCTTTATTTGGTCCCTTATTTCTTTGTCACCATTATTTCTTCCATTTTAGGGGATCCTACCTGGTGACTATCATTCCACAATTGTGAGCTTTCAATTGTAAAAACAGACTTAGTGTCTGGTCATTACTTCGGCCATTTCTATATCTTCTGTGTATTCTTGATTTCCTTCATCCAGTTTTGTTATTTCGTGTTTGTCTTTTAGTTTGTCATTTACATATCTGTAGAACAGTTTAGGTTGATCTTTGAATTTTGCTATATCTTTTTCATAGTTTCTTTTTTTCTCTCTTCATATGTCTATGTATTCATTTCTCAGTTTAATGTATGTTTGCCATTTAGTCTCTTTGTTGTCTCTTTTCCATTTTTCCAAGCTTCATCTCTTCTATCTTTAGCATTGCTACACTTTTTATTATACCAGCACTTTATGTGCTCCCTTTTCTGTTTCTGCTTAGGCACAAATGTGTCTGTTCCCTCTTGATATATATATATATATATATATGTATATATATATATATATATATATATATATATATATAAATATATATATATATATATAAATATATATATACATATATATGTATATATATATATATATATATATATATATATATTTTTTTTTTTTTTTTTTTTTTTTTTTTTTTTTAATGTTCTATTTCTCTTGTCTTTGTTTCATCATTTGCAAATTTTTCCCAACAGGCATTTTGGAAAAAATTTCTAAGTTTTACAAAATCAGTTTTATTGTACATCAGTCTTTCTTCTCTATGTTTCTCGCTCCTTCTTACCACATTTTGTTCCTTAAGTTCAATCTCTATTAGTATGTGGTCACTTCCCAATTGGTATTTATATATATATATATATATATATATATATATTTTTTTTTTCTTTTTTTTTTTAATGTTCCATTTCTCTTGTCTTTGTTTCATCATTTGCAAATTTTTCCCAACAGGCATTTTGGAAAAAATTTCTAAGTTTTACAAAATCAGTTTTATTGTACATCAGTCTTCCTTCTCTATGTTTCTCGCTCCTTCTTACCACATTTTGTTCCTTAAGTTCAATCTCTATTAGTATGTGGTCACTTCCCAATTGGTGTTTTACAATTTATTTCTTCCATTATTTCTGGTTCAGTGGTGAATTTCAAATCTAGTCTTGATGGTTCTTCATTTTGTCTAAATCTAGTATTTTCTTTAACCCGTTGCATCAATGTGTAATCTATGGTCATATCCAGTAGGGCATTTCCCCGGAGTTCATCTCCACCTCCCATTTTCAATTCTTCCCAATTTATTTCCTTTGCATTAAAGTCACCCATAAGTACTATATTTTCTCCATATTTCAGTGTCACGGTTAATTCATTATTTGTGTTTTCTAGTAGTTTTGAGTGTTCACTGTCAGTCCAGGTCTTAAATTTTGGTGGCACATAAACAACTATAAAAATTCTACTTTTCATACTGCTGTTTTCAACTTCAACTGTGATTAATTCCATACTATTTTTTCCTTCTGTTGCCTTTATTACATTTAGGTCCTTTGAGGAGATTATATGAGGGAGTGATTGTGCTGACAGCAATGTATGGGGCAGAAACATGGAACATAAGAGAGAAAGAGAGAAAAAATTTGAATGAGTTTGAGATGAGGTGTCTGAGAAGTATGATAGGGATTACTAGGCTGGATAGAGTGAAAAATGAGGAAGTGAGGAGGAAAGGGAATTGGGAGTTAGGTTGGATGAAAGATTACTGGGATGGTTTGGACACATGGAAAGAATGAGTGAAGAAAGATTAGTAAAAGAGGTGTGGAAGGCAGAAATGGAAGGAGTGAACATGAGGGGGTGACCTAGGATGAGATGGATGGATAGGGTGATAGGGTAAAAAGGGCATTGGGAAAGAGGGGAATGTCTGTTGAGGAAGGATGGCAAAGGACAGAAGACAGGTGAATGTTGTGATGCATGAGGTGGAATGGGTGGGGGATGGAGGGTAAAGGAGTATGTGTGAGAAATAATTTAATGCAGCCTGAAGTGATTTCTCACCATCTCCTTTTCTGCGTAAGGGGACGGAGAGGGGGATCGCCAATTTAATGAAGCGGCCTTGCTGTGGATGTGCTGTGTCTTGTGACACTACTTCTGACCCAGGGCTGTGGGTGAGATACAGGGATGACCTGTCATCCAGGAGGTGCCAAGATGAAGAGGATGGAAGAGAGTAGAGGGGAGTGGAGTATAATGGGGATGGAATGGATGGGAGTGGTTTTTATGCCTTTGTTTTTTAGCTACTTCCCTTATATGAAGAAAAAAGCCTTTGGTATATGTATGTATATGTAGAATACAGTATTATATGATATAGCTGTGTTTGAATTCCAACAAAAGTTTGTCTTAGGCAAAAAAAATTCAATTAACCACCTCTCTTATGTGTTTCCCAACTCCTTTTCCACATCTTTATCCCTCCATTACTGTTCTATAATCTTGCTGAAACTGACCATCTCCACCTGTGCCATTCTTCACTCATTTTCTGTACAAATATAAATTCATGACTTCATTGTTTTTTCAGTGATTTTTAAATATTCATTTACATTTTGAACTTAATATTGATGAAGGTGAATTACTCATTTTTTATTTCCAACTTAATGGGATAAAGGTGAAACTAGGAAGGGAGATGTGGGTCTTTGTAAGTGCATATGGACCTGGTAGTGAGAAGAGTGTAGAGGGATTCTTTTTGGATGAAGTAAATCATTGCATAGATGGTTTATGGAGAGAGGTCAATTTAGTGGTATTGGGAGATCTCAATGCTAGGGCAGGAAATGAACCAATAGAGTGGTTGGGAAGTGTGGAGTTCCAGGAAAGAATCGTAGTGGAGAGTTGTTGTTGTTGTTGTCGTTCCCTAGACTGTCTGTCCGAGCAGTCCCGTCTCCCCAAGGAAGGCCACAGCCGAGACTGGGTTTTCCCACAAATCCTTTATAGAGTGTATGTTGTGTTGTTTGCGTGCATGATTGTGTATAATGCAGTCTTCCATTATGTGTTGTATGGTATGGGGTGAAGTGTTACATCCTGGGCAGCTGTTCACAACACGGTCGTCCAGCCTCCTCTGGTAGCTTAGAAGTGCTGGGTGGTGACCGCATCGCAGTCTGGCCAAGTGGACTCTGTCCTTACGTGGGAGAGAGGATTCAGAAGGGTGGATATCAGGGGGTCTGGCATGCAGCAGTGTGTTGTCTTTCAGTGTGTTAATGGAGCGGTGAGTGATATGATTATGAATATGTTTCCGGAGGCTGGTATTTGGTGGTTGTGGAGGAAGAGAAGAGAGTATCTTTGTGTAATAAAGGTCTTTGGGTGTAGTTTTAATGTTTCTTGGTGTGTGTGGGTGTTCTGCTATGTAGTGTAACGGGTGTGATGTGTTTGTGGTGGCTGCAGCAAGTGTTTGTGTGCCTCTCATGTCGAGGTGTTCCTTGACTTTGAGGACTTTTGTTTCATGGTGTAAATGGTCTGTAGGTGATGTATTTGTGTGGAGAGTTGATGGTGGAGATGTGTCTAGAGAGTTGATGATAACAAATACAGTGTTTAGAAAGAAAGTCAAGCATAAGTACACGTGGGAGAGGGTGGTGGATGGAAGGGTAGTAGATAGACCATTAACCCCTTCCATACGGTGCCGCACACGTAGGCGTCATGGACTTAGATCTCGGTGGCAGCAGCCAATGCCAGCCGTACGACGTGTCGTAATAATAATCGCATCATAAAATATAGTCACCGCTTATATCGATCGTTCTCTCTTCACCCGTGAATTTTGGTAACCATAGAAAATGCGATTACAAAAGAATTAGAAAGAATGTCATTATGGAGGGGCGACTACAATAAATATAATCAAGACGCCGATATGGCAGCCTCGCGAATACACTCGCTCCCCATGACGCCTACGTGTGCGGCCCCGTATGGAAGGGGTTAATGGACTATGTAGTGGTAAATAGGAGTATAATAGGATGTACATGTTCTAAGGGGAGAGAGTGGGGGGATATCAGATCATTTTCTGGTGGAAGGTAAGTTGAGAGTGGAGGATAGATGGAGAAAGAGGAAAAGGAGAGATGGTAGGGAGGTGCTTAGAGTAACCTGCTAAAATGAAAATGATAAGGAGATTGAGTACAAGAAGCTCAGAGAAGGGTGGGAGGGAGTGAAGGATAGAGTAGAACTAGGAGTGGAGGAGGAATGGGGATGCTTCAAGGAGAGAGTCACAAGGTGTGTAAATATGGAGTGTGGACCAAAGAGGATGGGAGGAAATACAAGAAAGGGTAGTGAATGGTGGGATGATGAAACAAAGTTGTAGAAGAGAAGAAATGAGCATTTACAGATTGGTTACAAAATAAATCATATGACTGGTACAAAGAAAAGAGAAGTAAAGCATAAGATACAGGAGGCAAGGAGGAGAGCAAATGTGAAATGGGGTAAGAGTATTACAGAAAATTTTGAAATAAAAAGATGATTTGGGAGGAAATTAAGTGAGGAAGGGGATGCAAATAAAGTAGAGAAGAAAAGGTAAAAGGTGCAGATAGAGAGATTACAATGGAAAAGACAGCAGTAAGAAGATGGGCAGAAGATTTTAGGGAGTTACCAAATGTGATGGAGGATATGGAGGGAAAGGTAGTTGCAGTGGGAAGTGCTAAGAAAACGACTGTGATGATTGAGGAAAATGGAGGAGAAATAAGAAAAGATGAGGTGCAAGCAGTTATTAAAATTATGAGAAAAGATAAGGCACCTGGGTTGGATGGGTGTCATGTGGAATGTCTAAAAAAAGGGAGGTACAGTGATGGTGGACTGGCTGGCAAGGTTGTTTTATGTTTGTCCAAAGGAGAGTAGAGTACTGGAGTAATGGAGAAGTGCCTGTATAGTTCCACTTTATGAGGGAAAAGGAGATAAGTGTGAGTGTAGTAGTTTCAGAGGGATCAGTTTGTTGAGTGTAGTTGAGAAGGATTATGGGAGGGTTTTGATTGAGAGGACTAGGAGAGGAACAGAGGGAGTAATTGATGAAGAACAGTGTGGGTCTAAGAAAGGTAAGGGTTACATGGATGAGATCTTTGTGGTAAAGCAGATATGTGAGAAAGCTTCGGGAAAAGATAGGGATGTTTTTCCGACCTTTATGAATTTGGAAAAGGCTTACAACAGGGTAGAGAGGAAAGCTTGTGGAAGTTATTGCAGATGAATGGGATAGGAAGAAAGATGTTCAGAGCAGTCAAGAGTTTTTATGAGAGTAGTAGAGCCTATGTTCAAACCAGAAATGGAGAGAGTGGTTTGAGGTAAAGGAGGGACTTCACCACAGATGTGTCATGTCACCAAAGCTGTTCAATCTAGACATGGTTAAAGAAAATGGAAAAAATGGAGAGAGAGTTTTTTGCTTCCATGTTTTGGAAAGAAATTATGAGAGGAAGAGGTGAATCAAATAGAGAAGAAAAGGTAAAAGGTGCAGATGCAGAGATGATAATGGATGAGATGGCAGTAAGAAGATGGGCAGAGTTACATACATATACCAAAGGCTTTTCCCTCTTACACGGGGGGTAGCCAAAAAGAAAAAGGCATAGAAACCACTCCCACCCATTCCATTTCCTATATATTCCACTCCCTTCCACCCTCCCTCTTATCTTGGCACCTCCTGGATGACGGGTTATCCCTGCATCTTGTCCACTGCCCTAGGTCAGAAGCAGTGTCACAAGACACAGCACATCCATAGCAAGGCCGCTTCATTAAATCGGTGACCCCCTCTCTCCATCCCCTCATGCAGAAAAGAAGACTGGGAGAAATCCCTTCGGGCTGAGTCAAAATTTCCCGACACATACTCCCTTTCCCCCCAATCCCCACCTATTCCACCACATGGATCACAACATCATCCATATACAACCATTCTCCATTCACACGTCTTCTGTCCTCTCCCGTCCTTCCTCAACAGACACTCCCCTCTTCCCAAAAGCCCCTTTTACCCCATCCATCCATCTCATCCTAGGCCGCCCCCTCATGTTCACTCCTTCCACACCTCTTTTTAGCCTTTCTTCACTCATTCTCTCCATGTGTCCAAACCATCCCAATACTCTTTCATCCATCCTATCAATGATGTTAATATGGTTTAATCCATGTCTATGTGAAATTCACAAAATGTTATCCACATTCATATACCCAAACTAGTTTAATACTTACTTATATCTTCTTGCAATATAATAAAAAACTGGGTTGCCAGCTTTAGAAGTTCCTGCCTGGTAGAAAATGTTGAGAGTCTTAATGGATTTAAACTCGTCTTTTTCATGCATATTGTGCTTCGACATTATCTCCTCAAACTTTGTGCTTGTCATATCCATACTACTCCATCTGAAAGCCAAATATTATGATACAGGCACCCTTCAAATAAAATGTAATCAAAACTGTAATAAAATGTAATAAATAAATAAAAAAAAAATCTTATTCACCTAATCCTGAAGTAATATTACTGTGAAATAACCACTCTTAACATGACAAGCACATTATACTTACTGCGAGTCAATGGGTTTATGTTCTGGAGGCCCAAGATACGCAAGAAGAGTTGCCATCTTGTCGAATGGTCGTCTTCCCACTGCCTTATGGTCTCTACTACTTGATAAATAATCACCTGCAAACATGAATAAGTGCACAGTAACAAAAATCACCTATTTTCTGGAGAATTAAGTCTTCTATTCATTCATATCATACTACATCTCTCTCTCTTTCCCTCTGTGTTCACACACACACACACACACACACACACACACACACACACACACACACACACACACATATATACACGCTCATCGAAGCAACACCGCTCGTCGTCGCTGTCGTCGCGCGACCAAGAAGAAGAGGATTTACGACGAAAAAGGAAAACCTGGTTTGTACTGTAGGGGTGGGGAGTGAACGTGAGTGCCCGAAATGGTATCTATGCAGTGCTAGTTAATTGTGTTAACTCGAAATTAGCAAAAATGAATGAAAACGACTCGAAAGCCAGTTGCGAATCAGAGCCATCTGGAGGCAATCCACTGAACCGCGATGTAAACAATAAACAAAGCACCACGTGTTATGACAATGATTTCTTAGGGTTTGGTAAGTACGAAAGAAAGAACTTAAGTAGATTATTAGAGATAGAGAGAGAGATGAGCAAAAATAGGACTCGGTGGGAAAATGAAATCATGGACTTAAGAAAAGAGGTCATTGGTTTAATTGATTGTTTATCTAAGACTAACCATGAAATTTCTGACCTGAAAAAAGCTAACTTGGATCTTACAAACGAAATTAAAGAAATGAAAAGAGACATAAATGAACTGAAGAATGATAATGAAAAGAAGAAAACTAATGATAATAATAGCGAAAATCTAAAGCAGGAAGTGAACAACAAATTCCAAGAATTGACACAAAAGATCGAAGAAAACTTAGGTGGGGACAGTATCCAGGAAATTAAGAAGTGGAAAGAAAATATTGAAAATAAAGAAATTGCTTTCAAAGAAATAGTCAAGCAGCAAATGCAAGATAATGCAAAAGACACAATCATTCAAGTGATTAACGAAAAAGCAAATTGGGTCAGGGACACAGTAGATAGGAAGAAATGTATTGTGGTTTATGGGCTTAAAGAAAAACAAGGATTGGCGAGGTACATGAGAGAAAAAGAAGAAAAAGAGACAGCAGTAGAAATCCTTAATGAAATTCAGGGGGGAGATAGTGATTCAGGCACAGACTTAGAAGAGACTTACAGAATTGGTCGCTATACTAAGGATAGGAATCGACCTCTAAAGATAAAACTAAGGTCACAAGTGGTAGTAGAAGACATATTTGAAAAAGTAGGTAACTTGGCAAAGAGTGAAAAATACAATAAGATATGGATAAAAAGAGAAATGAGTACTGAGGAATTAGAAAAAGAAAGGGCGCTAAGAGAAGAAGCAAAGGAAAAAAACTTGAAAAGATCGGAGACAGAATGCAAAGAATTCCAGTGGAGAGTAATAGACTTGAGATTAAGACAATGGCGCTTCAAAACGAACAAAACAAGGGAAGAAGAAACCAGGGAGAAGGAAGAAAATTAAAAGTGGCCTATACCAACATTGACGGACTAATTTCGGGACTGAACGAACTCAATGATTATCTGTTAGAAGCAAAACCAGACATAATGGGAATTGTAGAGACTAAACTAAGAGGTGAAATACCATCCACTGTTATCGGACAAGGTTTATACAACTACTGGATAAAAAACAGGGACAAGAAACAGGGAGGGGGAATCATGTTCTTGGCCAAGAAAGACCTAAAGGTGACAAAAATTGCAGAGGGCAAAGGTAATGCTGAATTGATCATGATAAAAGTCGAAGGCAAGAATATGAAAAGTAGAAAGTTTGTGGTGACTTATGTGCCTCCAAAAACAAGCGCGTGGAAAGAAATTGAACATAAAAAAATGCTAGATGACACAAGAAAATCACTAAATGAGATACTAATGGGTAAGGGTAATCTGGTAGTTATGGGGGACTTCAATTGCAAAGAAATTTGTTGGGACAGCATGACAGTGCAAGGAGGAGATGACTCGTGGGGCAATGTACTGCTAGATATGACCATGGAGTACACAATGACCCAATGGGTCCATGAAAACACAAGGTAC
The DNA here is from genome assembly GCF_046742065.1 of Oratosquilla oratoria. Lineage (NCBI taxonomy): Eukaryota > Metazoa > Arthropoda > Malacostraca > Stomatopoda > Squillidae > Oratosquilla > Oratosquilla oratoria. Next base: position 2,188,115 of record NW_027467710.1, read on the forward strand.
AGAAATAATGAAGAGCCATCGAAACTAGATCTAATATTTACAACAGAGCCTGAAATAGTGCATAAAGTCCAGTATGAGACACCAATTGGAAAGAGTGACCATGTACTCATCGAAACTATACTAAAGGAAGAAATAGACATAGAGAGGAACGAAAAGCATAGGAAAGGAAGACTGAGGTACAACAAAACAGACTTTACAAAACTAAAGACATTCTTCCGGAATGCAAACTGGGAAATATTTTACAGGGAAGAAACAGCAGTGGAAGAGAAATGGAATATATTGATGGAAAACTACAATGAAGGGGTAAACAGGCATGTACCAAGACAAAAGCGAGAGAGAGAGTACATTAAATGTTGGTTCAACAAAAGATGCAGTGAGGCAAAAGACAGAAGGGACAAAGCTTGGAAAAAGTGGAGAAAAGACAAAAAACAAAGCAAATGGCAAATTTATGTTAACTATAGAAATGAGTATGTTAATGTGAGAAGAGAGGAGAAAAGGAACCATGAGAAGGATATTATAGACAAATGCAAAGAGCAACCCAAACTATTCTATCGGTATGTGAATGGTAAACTTAAAAACAAACAGGAATTGGTGAAACTATGCCAAGGAAACATAGAATACACAGAAGATTTAGAGATGGCCGAAGTCATGAACAATCACTTTAAATCTGTTTTCACCAGAGAGAAAATACCGAATTGTGACATAGACAAAAACAAGAAATCTCCCCTCATGAATGAGTTTACAGCATCACTAAAGGAAATATCAGAACATTTATCAAGGCTGGATGTCAGAAAATCACATGGCCCGGACGGTATTGCAAATTGGATTCTAAAGGAGTGCAAAGAAGAACTAACAGACAAAATACACATCTTAATAAACAGCTCACTCAAAGAAGGAAAGATACCCGGGGACTGGAAAAACGCTAACATTGTACCAATACACAAAGGAGGAAACAAAGAAGAACCCACCAACTATAGGCCAGTATCACTAACAAGCACCATTGCCAAAATTTGTGAGAAAATAATCAAGAATAGATGGGTAAAACATCTGGAAGACAATGACATATTAAACCCAAGACAATTCGGATTCAGACAAGGAAGATCATGCTCCACAAACTTAATATGCTTTTACTCAAGACTAATAGACATAGTGCAAGAAAGAAATGGATGGGCTGATTGTGCATTCCTAGACTTGCAAAAAGCCTTTGACAAAGTACCACACAGAAAACTACTAAAAAAACTGGAACACATAGGAGGAATACAGGGAAACCTACTAAAATGGATAGAGGACTTTCTGACTGGTAGAAAGATGAGAGTAGTGCTCAGAGAAAAATATTCAGACTGGAAAGAGGTGATCAGTGGAGTACCGCAAGGATCTGTGCTGGCACCAATAATGTTTGCTATCTATATGAATGACATGGATGAGGACGTGAACTGCTACATGAGCTTCTTTGCCGATGACGCCAAACTGCTAAGGAAAATAGAAACTGATGAGGACTGTGAAGCACTGCAAGAAGACCTAAATAGGGTATGGAACTGGAGTCAGAAATGGGAAGTGGACTTTAATACGAAGAAGTGTAGCATAATGGAGTTTGGAAAAAGCAAAAACAGAATATCAGGAAAATATACAATTGGAACCAAAGAAGTAAAGAAAGTAGGATCCGAAAAAGATTTGGGAGTAATTATCACGAACGACTTGTCCTATGATATACAGATTAACAAAATTGTCGGGGAGACTTACAACTTGCTAAGATCAATAAAAGTGGCGTTTACATACTTGGACGAAGACATGATGAAAAAAATATTGGTTACATTGATAAGGCCTAGATTAGAGTATGCAGCGACATTGTGGTCCCCCAGTACCAAAAAGAATATAAAGAAAATAGAAAGAATCCAAAGAGCAGCTACAAAAATGGCACCTGCACTTGCAAACCTATCATACGAAGAGAGATTGGCTAAACTGGAGTTACCGACACTGGAGCAAAGAAGAGAGAGAGGTGACCTATTGACCATCTACAGAATCATGAAAGGCACAGAGGTACTCGATAGTGAGAACTTACTTAACTGGGACAAAAGAAACACAAGAGGACATGGAAAGAAAATAAAAAAACATAGCTATAGAAGAGAACTGAAGAAAAACAGTTTTCCTCATAGAGTTTTGGACACTTGGAACAAACTGGACAATGAAATAGTATGCGCAAAAACCATTCATGAGTTTAAAAACAAACTAGACACTGCAAGATACAAAGGCGGGACAACACGAGCATAGCTCCCCTTCCCGCAAAATACAACTAGGTAAATACAACTAGGTAAATACACAACAGGAATTAAACAATTAAAGTTGAATACAAAAGAATGAAAAATGAATCTACAAAAATGAAGCTTTGAAAAAATAAGTAAAAGAACAAATACAAGTGATGACCTAGGAAGTTGGAGAAATAATAAAAGAGACAGATCTCCGAGAAATAAAAAATCAATGGAAAATTGATCTAGAAAATAAAAAAATAACTTTTAAAGAAATAGTACAGCAACAAGTGGAAGAATATGGTAAAGTAATTAAGGAGAAAGAGAATTGGGTCAGAGACACAGTGGATAAAAAAAGTGCATAGTAGTTTATGGTACTAAAGAAAAACATAATGTAGCCAGATACCTAAGAAGGGAGAGGGGAAAAAAAATAAAAATAAATAAATAAATAAATAAATAATAATAATAATAATAAAATAATAATAATAATAACAATAATCAATCAATAAATAAAAAGTTTTCCACACAGAATGGTGTATGTCTGGTACAAATTGGACAAAACGGTAGTGTGCAAACACCATACAAGAATTAAAGAACTAGATGTTGCAAGATACAAAGAGAGGTTATAAGCATAGCTCCTCTTCCCATATAACTAGGTAAATAGACACACAGTGACAACATGCATAAATTGGAGCTCCTGAAAAATACTTTGTAACAGTGTTACAATTACAGAATGCCCAGGGTGCAATGTATGGCAAGGGGTGTGCTTGTGGACACCCAATATGGTTAAATTACAATGTAAGTAGTGTGTAATTGAAGCAAAATGGAAGAAAATGACTCTGCCAACCGTGCCACCAAGTCATGTGTGTGTGTGTGTGTATTTACCTAGTTGTATTTTACGGGAAGGGGAGCTATGCTCGTGGTGTCCCGTCTTCATATCTCATTTTATCTAAACTATTTTTAAATTCATGTATTGTTTTTACACACACCACTTTCTCATCTAACTTGTTCCAACTGTCTATTACTCTGTGAGGAAAGCTGTTCTTTTTCACATCTCTTCTATACCTGTCTTTCTTGATTTTCTTTCCGTGGTGTGTGTGTGTGTGTGTGTTTACCTAGTTGTATTTTACAGGTAGAGAGCTATGCTCGTAGTGACCCGCTTTTGTATCACTCAGCATCCAGTTTGATCTAAAATTCTTGTATGGTTTTTGCATTCACTATTTCCTCATTCAATTTGTTCCAGATATCTACCACTCTGTATGGGAAGCTATTCTTTTTCAGATCTCTTCTGTAACTAGGGAGAAATGTCAATGTAGTTGTATTGGGAGACCTTAATGCTAGGGTAGGAAAGGAACCAATAGATAGAGTGATTGGGAAGGATGGAGTTCCAGGTAAAAATCGTAGTTGAGAATTGATGGTGCAGATATGTCTTGAAAGAGAGTTGATGATAGCAAATACAGTGTTTAGGAAGAAAGTCAAGCATAAGTACACATGGGAGAGGGTGGTGGAAGGAAGGGTGGCAGATAGAGCATTAATGGACTATATAGTGGTGACCAGGAGTATGGTAGGAAGAGTTATGGATGTACATGTTCTAAGGGGAGTGGGGGAATATCAGATCATTTTTTGGTGGAAGGTAAGTTGAGAGTGGAGAATAGGTGGAGAAAGAGGAAAAGGGCAGAAGGTAGGGAGGTACTTAGAGTGAACTGCTTAAATGAGAAAGAAAAGGAGAATGAGTATAGAAGAAGCTGAGAGAGGAGTGGGAGGGAGTGAAGGATAGAGTAGAGCTAGGAGTGGAGGAGGAATGGGGATGGTTCAAGGAGGGAGTCATAAGGTGTGCAAAGATGGTGTGTGGAACAAGGAGGGCGGGAGGACATAGAAGGCAGGGTAGTGAGTGGTGGGATGAGGAAGCAAAGAAGGATGTAGAAGAGCAGAAACAGGCATTCATAGATTGGCTACAAATTAGGACGAGGGAATCATATGAGAGGTACAAAGTAAAGAGAAGGGAAGTTAGGCATAAGATAAAGGAAACAAAGAGGAGAGCAGATGTGAAATGGGGTAAGAGTACATACATACATACATATACCAAGGCTTTTTCCCCCTTACAAGGGAGGTAGCCAAAAAAGGCATAAAATCACTCCCACCCATTCCATCCCTAAATACACTCCACTCCCCTCCACCTTCCCTCCCGTCTTAGCACCTCCTGGAAATGGGGTAAGAGTATGACAGAAAATTTTGAAAGCAATAAAAAGATGTTTTGGAAAGAAATTAAGAAAGGAGGCAAATCAAGTAGAGAAGAAAAGGTAAAAGGTGCAGATGGAGAGATGATAATGGAAGAGAAGGCAGGGAGAGGAAGGTGGGCAGAGGATTTTAGGGAGTTGCTAAATGTGAAGGAGGAGAGGGAGGGAAAGGTAGTTGCAGTGAGAAGTGCTAGAAAATGAGAGTGATGAGTGAGGAAATGGAGGAGAAATAGGGAAGGATGAAGTGGAAGCAGCTGTTAAGATGATGAGAGCAGCTAAGGCACCTGGGTTGGCTGGATGTCATGCAGAATGTCTGAAGAAAGGAGGTACAGTTATGATGGACTGGATGGTGAGGTTATTTAATATTTGTTTAAGAGAGGGTAGAGTGACAGAGGACTGTAGGAGAACCTGTATAGTTCCGCTTTATAAGGGAAAGGGGGACAAGTGTGAGTGTAGTAGTTTCAGAGGGATCAGTTTGTTTTATGGGAGGGTCTTGATTGAGAGGATTAGGAGAGGAACAGAGGGAGTGATTGGTGAGGAACAATGTGGTTTTAGGACAGGTAGGGGATGTGTAGATTAGATTTTTGTGGTAAGACAGATATGTCAGAAAGCTATAGGAAAAGTTAAGGATGTTTTTTTTTGGCTTTTATGGAGCTGGAAAAGGCTTACAACAGGGTAGACAGGAGGGCACTGTGGGAGGTACTGCAGATATATTGGATAGGAGGAAAGCTGTAAGAGCAGTTATTACGAGAGTAGTAGAGCTTGTGTTAGGATTAGAAATGGAGAGAGTGAATGGTTTGAGGTAAAGGTGGGACTTTGTCAGGGATGTGTTATGTTGCCCTGGCTGTTCAATCTATACATGTATGGGGTGGTGCAAGAGGTGAATGCAAGGGTAGTGGGTCAGGGATTGGAGATGGTTAAAGAAAATGGAGAAAAGTGGGAAATAAGCCAGTTGTTGTTTGCTGACGACACTGCACTTGTAGCAGGATCAGAGGAGGATTGAGGAGGATTGAGGAAGTTAGTGACAGAGTTTGAGAAGGTGTGTGAAAGAAGGAAGCTGAAGATAAATGTGGGCAAAAGTAAAGTGACGAGATGTACAAGGGGAGAGAGTGACAGCAGGCTGGAAGTGAGCATTAAGGGTGAGAGACTGGAAGTGGATAGTTTTAGATACTGTGGCAGGAAAGGGAGGAGTGGGGGTGGAGGTAGAATGTAGATTGAGAGAAGCGAGTAAATGCCTTGGTGGATTAAAAAGTGTAATGAGAAATAGACATCTGGGAATGGATTCTAAGAGGAGGTTATATGAAGGAGAGATTGTGCCAACAGCACTGTATGGGGCAGAAACATGGAACATGAGAGAGGAAGAGAGGAGTTTGAATGTGTTTGAGATGAAGTGTCTGAGAAGTATGATAGGGGTTACTGGGCAAGATAGAGTGAGAAATAAGGAGGTGAGGAGGAGAACAGTGGTGGAAAGGAAGTTGGGAGATAGGGTTGATGAAAGAGTATTGGGATGGTTTGGACACATGGAAAGAATGAGTGAAGAAAGATTAGTAAAAGAGGTGTGGAAGGCAGAGGCGGAAGGAGTGAATATGAGGGGGCATCCTAGGATGAGATGGATGGATGGGGTAAAAGGGGCATTACAAAAGAGAGGAATGTCTGTTGAGGAAGGATGGGAGAGGACAGAAGATAGGGGTGAATGGAGAAAGGTTGTGTATGGATGATGCTGTGATGCATGAGGAGGAGTGGGTGGGGGATGGGGGGTGAGGAAGTATGAGGAGACGGAGAGGGGGGGGGGTTCACTGAATTTATGAAGTGGCCTTGCTGTGGATGTGCTGTGTCTTGCAATACTGCTTCTGACCCAGGGCAGTGGAAAGAATGCAGGGAGGGCCCATCATCCGGGAGGTGCCAAGATAAGAGTGAGGGAGGAGGGGAGTGGAATATGTGTGGAATGGAATGGGTGGGAGTGGTTTCTATGCCTTTTTCTTTTTGGCTACCCCCCCGTGTAAGGGGGAAAAAGCCTTTGGTATATGTATGTATGTTCTCTTGTGTTTCTTTTATCCCACTTTAGTACATCATCTCTAACAATGACTCCCTTTCATAATTCTGTAGATGGTTAGTAGATCTCCTCTTTCTCTTCTTTGTTCCAGGGTTGGATGCATGTGTAAAGTGTGACTGTCCTGTTCCCTTTATATGTATCGCTGCATATGAAATTCCTTCTTCACAGTATCATATCAACAGTGACCAATAGGTGCTACGGTGTTTATTGACAAATATATGTGTAACATACCAATTTTCTCTTGATGATTCCAGAGTAGTCGATGCAATGCATGAACATTAGCATCACTGATAAATGATATACTGTGACTTGTCTGTTCCACACTTTCACAATCGGACGCAATTTGGATGAAGAGTCTGCGTGCAGCCTCAAAATGTTGCCGTAGAAAGTCATTGAAGGGAAGCATATGCTGCTCCTTACTGAATTCCACGTGGTTGGCAATATTCTGCAAGATCTTGGACATCAACATGAGGCCACGCTTGATCTGCTGAGTAGGTTGCTTCTCTAAGATGCCTGCCGTCTCACATGGTGAAACTGTAACAATACAAATATTTAAACTAAAGAGCACAAATTTAATAACAAACATCTTAATAGTCATAACATCCTGAATGATCATATGAATTCAAGAAACCTGAACCATGTTTTACTATCCATGCAAATACTATCAAGTCCAGAACTCTACTTCCCCCCAACCCAATTAGCCATTACCCACTATGGAAATTAGGCAAGGAAGCAAGGAAAAGGAAAATCCTAATCCCTTTCACTTCTACTACATATCAATAAATTCTTTCCCACTTAATTCATACAATGATTGCACATCATCACTCTCACAGCATTACTGCCACTTCATCCTCAGTGTACTCTTTTCATGAGACAAGATGCCCTAGCCTATCCATTCTGCTCCACCTCTGTCACTCACACAGATTTCCCCTTGTTTGGCATCCTGACCTATGCTCTTACAGTTTTATTTACCCCATACACCCACATTTTCTTTTGGTATATCCCTTGTACTCACTCGCTACACAAATTTTTGTAACCTCCAAGAATAACTACTCTTATTATCATTAAAAGACCCTACCATCTATTAACAGTTCAAACAATTATCATTTCACACATTCCTTTCATAGGAGGTGAGGAGCCTACACCAGGAGGTACATAGCTGTGGCTGAAGCCATTCCCTTTGCCCTATGTGTTTGGATTTTTGGGGCAAACAAGTTACTTCAGAGATTTCAAGAAATGTATCTTACGTCTTCCACTGAAAACACCTTTCTTCATACTGTTCTTAAGGTATCTCTTCCCTTCTCTCCATCACTAAAACATTTAGTACAATTAGTGTGGTGCATATTCACTATATCTAGTGTGGTGAATATTCCCCACATTTAGTGTAGTATATCTCTCTCAACACACTCACACACACAATGGATCAAATATCTGGAAGAGATGATTATTTTAACAGACAAGCTGTTTGACTTTAGATCTGGAAGGTCATATGTGTCAAGCCTTATATCTGCCCACTTTGGTTTTAATTCTCATACTGACCTATAGCAGGATTGATAAACCTGAGAAAGATGACAGTTCCCACTGCGCCAATATTATTTTGGGGGAACTGTGGAAAGCGTTTACTTAAGACCTGATACAGGCAGTGACACATGCTGCGGAGCTGAGGAGGAAATCTGCAAAGAAAAGTACTTCAATTAGATTCTACTTCACTTTGGATAACAATGAACCACCTTACACACTATAATTACTCTTCTGAGAAGCAGAAAGGTGTTTATAAGAAATATGTCTGTTATACAAGATAATAGAGGTACCTACTGTCCCTTACAATTTCATACCTAAATCACTGACTAAACTTAGTACACTAATGGAAATAATTACACTGAGATGAAAGTAAGTTGTACATGTGCCTTTTGATATACATTAAGTTTTAAGCCCTTAGACAAAAACACCCTAACATGTGCAGCAATTGAAGCAGGACATGTTGAGAATATGCTCCGGACCGCTATCTGGTGATTCGCTGACGAACAATTTTGGAACCAACCAACCCCCACCTAGTTGTTTACACAAATTGAGAAGGGAGTTACATAGTTTGAGTGACTGACAATGTAACCGTCTTTGTATCTTTATTTATTTTTTTCATGATCTGTGACAATAATGGAAGGAAAAAAGAAAGGATTTACGGAAAAAGAACCAACAAAAAGATGTCTAGACGTAAGTACAATTGAATCTCCACTTGGAGTCATACCCCAAAAAAACGTGCCTCAACAAGACCCCAAAGACATACCAAAGGTTTGATAGAAATGTTATCTTGAGATTTAACAGGGATAATAGACCTACAAAAAGCATTTGATGATAAGGTACCACACAAGAAATTAATAAGAAAAACAGAATCAATAGGTGGCATCAGAGGTAAATTATTAGAATGGATGGAAGACTTCCTGACTTGGAGAAAAATGAGGGTACTAATTAGGAACAAATACTCGAAGTGGGAAGAAATGATAAGTGGGGTCCCACAGGGGTCAGTGCTGGCTCCAATCATGTTTGCCATGGATGAAGGAATTGAGTGTTATATGAATTTCTTTGCAGATGACACAAAAATACTAGAGAAAGAACAGAGGACTGTAATTCATTACAATCAGACCTGGACAAAATCTGGAAATGGACTCAAATGTGGGAAATGTTGTATAATGGAGTTTGAAAAAAGTAAAAACAGAATTTAAAAAATCATAAAATTGATGAAGAAGAAATAAAAAAGTGTACTCAGAAAGAGACCTTGGAGTAATAATCAGCAAAGCCATGACACCAGATAAACATATAAATAAAATTATTAGAGAAATCTTCAACCTATTAAAGTGGGTCAGGGATTGGAGATGATTAAAGAAAATGGAGAAAAGTGGGAGGTGAGCCGGCTGTTGTTTGCTGACGACACTGCGCTTGTGGCAGGATCGGAGGAGGGATTGAGGAAGTTGGTGACAGAGTTCAGGAGAGTGTGTGAAAGAAGCTGAAAATAAATGTGAGTAAAAGTAAGGTGATTAGATGTACAAGGGGTGAAAGTGGCAGCAGACTGGAAGTGAGCATTAAGGGAGAGCGACTGGAGGAAGTGGATAGTTTTAGATACTTGGGTGTAAATGTGGCAGGAAAAGGTGGAGTGAAGGTGGAGGTAGAATGTAGATTGAGAGAAGCAAGTAAATGCCTTGGTGGGTTAAAAAGTGTTATAAGGAATAGACATTTGGGAATGGATGCTAAGAGGAGACCGTATAAAGGAGTGATTGTGCCAACAGCACTGTATGGGGCAGAAACATGGAACATAAGAGAGAAAAAGTTTGAATGTGTTGGAGATGAGGTGTCTGAGAAGTATGATAGGGGTTACTAGGCTAGATAGAGTGAGACATGAGGAGGTGAGGAGGAGAACAGGGGTGGAAAGGGAGTTGGGAGATAGGGTTGATGAAAGAGCATTAGGATGGTTTGGACACATGGAAAGAATGAATGAGGAAAGACTAGTAAAAGAGGTATGGAAGGCAGATGTGGAGGGAGTGAACATGAGGGGACGTCCTAGGATGAGTTGGATGGATGGATAGGGAGAAGGGGGCTTTGGGGAAGAGGGGAACGTATGTTGAGGAAGGACAGGAGAGGACAGAAGACAGGGGTGAATGGAGAATGGTTGTATATGGATGACGCTGTGATGCATGAGGTGGAATGGGTGGGGGGTTGGGGGTGAGGTAGTAGTATGTGTGAGCAAAATTTGACGCAGCCCAAAGGGATTTCTCTCCATCTTCTCCTTTTCTGCGTGAGGGGACGGAGAGGGGGGGGGGGTCGCTGATTTAATGAAGCGGCCTTGCGACACTGCCTCTGACCCAGGGCAGTGGACAGGGTGCAGGGATGACCCATCATCCAGGAGGTGCTAAGATGAGAGGGAGGGAGGGTGGAGTGGAGTGTATTTAGGGATGGAATGGGTGGGAATGATTTTATGCCTTTTTCTTTTTGGCTACCTCCCTTGTAAGTGGGAAAAAGCCTTGGTATATGTATGTATATATACCAAAGGCTTTTTCCCCCCTTACAGAGGAGGTACCCAAAAAATATTAGTTACATTAATTAGACCAAAACTGGAATATGCAGCGACATTATGGACACCCAGTACTAAAAAGAATATAAAGAAATTAGAGAGAATACAGAGAGCAATGACAAAGTTGACACCAGATCTTTCCAAATTAACATACAAACAAAGATTATCCAAATTGGAACTGCCAACACTGGAGCACAGAAGAGAAAGAGGCGATCTACTATCTATAGAATCATGAAATGAATGGAAATCCTTGATAGGAATGATTTACTAAAGGTCATGAAAAGAAACTCAAAAAGGGTAAGTATAGAAGAGATCTGGGAGAGAGAGAGAAAAAAAAAAAAAAAAAAAAAAAAAAAAAAAAAATCCCACACAGAGTACTGGATATCTGGAATAACTTAGATAAAGAATCAGTGTGTGCAAACACTTTTCAAGATTTTAAGAAAAAACTTGATGCTAAAGGATACAAGGACGGGTCACAACAAGCATAGCTCCCTTCCTGTATAATACAACTAGGTAAATACAACTCACACTCTCAACATACTACAAATACCAACAGGATTGCAAACATACATGTGGAGGTGCACCATTCTCACACAAATACACCTTACAATCACTATCATGATCCAGTTCAATGGCAGGTACCTGCTTCCGGTGGTCTTGTAGGACGACCAATGGAGATAATCATCTCCTTGCCACCGACTTTGAAAACTGGTCAACCCCATCATCTTTTTCTGAAGCTGAAACCCTGAAAGCCAATACTGAGTCTCCAGACTGGGCCCCAAGAACTTTTAAAGGATTATAAAGGAAAAGCATGCCGACAAGAGACTTTTTGGTCCATAACTAGGTTGGATGAGGAAAAAATAGACAAACAAATAAAAAGTAGATAAATGGATAAAATAAATACATACATAATATACCAAGGCTTTTTCCCCCTTACAAAGGAGGTAGCCAAAAAGGAAAAGGCATAAAATCATTCCCACCCATTCCATCCCTGAATACACTCCACACCCCTCCACCCTCCCTCGTATCTTAGCACCTCCTGAATGACGGGTCATCCCTGCACCTTGTCCACTGCCCTGGGTCAGAAGCAGTGTCGCAAGACACAGCACATCCACAGCAGGGCCGCTTCATTAAATCGGCGACCCACCCTCTCCTTCCCCCCATTCATAAAGGAGAAGACGGGGAGAAATCCCTTCGGGTTGCGTCAAAATTTGCTCACACATACTACCTCACCCCCCATCCCCCTGCCCATTCCACCTCATGCATCACAACATCATCCATATACAACCATTCTCCATTCACCCCTGTCTTCTGTCCTCTCCTGTCCTTTCTCAATAGACATTCCCCTCTTCCCCAAAGCCCCCTTCACCCCATCCATCCACCTCATCCTATGACATCCCCTCATGTTCACTCCCTCCACATCTGCCTTCCATACCTCTTTTACTAGTCTTTCTTCACTCATTCTTTCCATGTGTCCAAACCATCCTAATACTCTTTCATCAACCCTATCTCCCAACTCCCTTTCCACCCCTGTTCTCCTCCTCACCTCCTCATGTCTCACTCTATCTAGCCTAGAAACCCCAATCATACTTCTCAGACACCTCATCCTTCTCCTTGTAGCCAGGGACCTAGGAGTAATCATCTAAAGTGACTTACATACATACATATACCAAGGCTTTTTCCCCCTTCCAAGGGAGGTAGCCAAAAAGGGAAAGGCATAAAAACACTCCCACCCATTTCATCCCTAAATATACTCCACACCCCTCCCACCCTCCCTCTCATCTGAGCACCTCCTGGATGACGGGTCATCCCTGCACCCTGCCCACCGCCCTGACTTGGCACCTGACAAACATGTAAATAAGTTATTTGGAGAGACCTACAACTTATTAAGACCAATGAAAGTGGCCTTCGACTACATGGATGAGGAGATGGTTAAGAAAATAATTTTTGCATTGATAAGACCGAAATTAGAATATGCTATATCAATGTGGGCACCTAGCACAAAGAAAAACACAAGAAAATTAGAAAGAATCCAAAGAGCAGCAACAAAAATGGCACCCACACTATCAAGTTTGACATATGAACAAAGATTGGAGAAATTACAGCTGTCAACATTAGAGCAGAGAAGGGAAAGAGGCAACTTGTTGACCATATTCAGAATTATGAAAGGGATGGAAGTTCTTGATAGAGATGACCTATCAACCTCTTCACTCTGGGACACATCGCACGTCTGGCAGCATTAGCTGCCAGGCACGCGATGTTGCGTCATAATAATCGCATAATAAAAAATAAAGTCACTGCTCAAACCCTCGTTCTCTTTCACCCGTGAATTTTGATAACCATAGAAAATATGATGAAGACAGTTTAGAGAGAATGAGGGTCACGCAGGTACGACTAAAATAAATATAATCAAGACGCCGACGTCGGCATCATCATGTACCCACTTGCTCCTCATGACACCTATGTAGGCGTCACCGTATGGAAGTGGTTAAAATAGGACAGGAGAGAAACAAGAGGATGCAAAAAGAAACTAAAGAAAGACAGTTACAGAAGAGACCTGAAAAAGAATAGTTTCCCACACAGAGTGATTGATGTCTGGAAAAAATTGAACAGTGAAACAATGAATGCCAGAACTATACACGATTTCAAGAATAAACTGGACTTGGAGAGATATGAAAACGGGTCACAACGAGCATAGCTCCCATCCCATGTAATACAACTAGGTACATACATATACCAAAGGCTTTTTCCTCCTACATGGGGGGTAGCCAAAAAGAAAAAGGGATAGAAACCACCCATTCCATTTCCTATATATTCCACTCCCCTCCACCCTCTTCCCTCCCTCTTATCTTGGCACCTCCTGGATGACGGATCATCCCTGTATCCTGTCCACTGCCCTGGGTCAGAAGCAGTGTCACAAGACACAGCACATCCACAGCAAGGCCGCTTCAGAAATGTCTGATCATAACTTCTGCCATTTCTGTGTTGTCTAAATATTCTATATCTCTACGCAGTTTTAGAGTTTCGTATTTATCTTTTAATTTATCATTTACATATCTGGGAGGAGTGGAGGGATTAAAAAGTGTCAAGAGAAATAGGCATTTGGGAATGGATGCAAAGAGGAGATTATATAAAGGGGTGACTGTGCTAAAGGTACTTTATAGGGCAGAGGCCTGGAATATAAAAGAGGCAAAGAGGAAAAGTTTAAATGTGTTTGAGATGAAATGTCGGAGAAGTATGGTAGGGGTTACAAGGCTGGATAGAGTGAGAAACGAAGAGGTGAGGAGGAGAGCAGAAGTAGAAAAAGAAGATGGAAAATAGGGCTGATGAAAGAGTATTGGGATGGTTTGAACACATGAAAAGAACAAGTGAAGAAAAATTTGTAAAAGAGGAGTGAAGGCAGAGGTGGAGGGAGTGAACTTCAGTGGACAACAGTGGATAAGATGGATGGATGGGGTGAAAGGGGCATTGAGCAAGGTAGGTAGAAGGCAGGAGAAGGTGCTGAGTGGAGAATGGCTGTGTATAGATGATACTATGATGCATGGAAGGGTGGAGGATAGGGTGTAGAGAATGGTTATGTATGAATGATATTTTGATGCAGCCCGAAAGGATTCCCTGTCTTCTCTTTTTTCTGCATGAGGAGACAGAGATCAGGGTTTGCCAATTAAGTGAAGCAGCCTTTTCTGTGGATGTGTTGTATCTTGCTGCACTGCTTCCGACTCAGGGCAGTGAGTGGGATACAGGATACAGGGATGACCCGTCATCCATGAGGAACCAAGAAAAAAGGGAAGATAGGGTGGTGGCTGCAGTGGAATGGATGGGAGTAGGTACTTGGCTTTTCACATGGCTACCTCCCTTATAAGGGGGAAAAGCCCTTGGTATATATACTTGTAGATAAAATATAAAAGGATATAGTTTTTTTTTTTTTTTTTTTAACTTAACATGGTATAGGCCAGCAATACAGACACTGATCCCTGTATAACTACTACATTCATACTTCTTCTGCTATTACTACTAATGAATATACCTTGATATATTAGAGGCTTACTTATCTGCAGAAGAGACAATGGCTGTAAAGACTTTTTGTGTGAGGGCAAGTAGGTTACGTCTATTGTCTTCCACATCCTCTGAAGGGTCCAGACGAGCAGGGTCCACCTCATATGACACACCTTTGGCTTCTGTTAGCGGTCTTATCAACGGCTCTAGTAGGTTGTGTAAATACGAGGCTCCATAAATCTGTACAAGATAAAAAGAAAAATTAGGCATCCTTGAGCCATCCATCATTTTACAAAGTCAATATATAATTTTTATATTAGTTCTTTCTAAATTCTCTCTCTCCAACAGCTCCCCTGAAATGAGCTCCACAGAATAAAACCCTCCCACACTTCACAAGAACTACACTGGCTCACCTACACTAAGGACACCATTCAGCATTAAAACCATACCAGATTCAAACAGCTCCACATGCATCCACCATACAGAAGTCATAGAACACCTCATATTACAATGTCCCATGTTAACAACCCCTAAACAACAAAATCTATCTTCTCTGAGTTATGGTCCTGCCTGGAGGCTGTCCCCAATTACCTAAAGACCACAGGTCTTCTGCAAGAGAGACCAAGGGCAACAGATTGACTGGTCCTAAATTATCCTTACCAAAAAGCTATACAAAATCCCAGCCCATTAATTATATGATCTGTCTGTAATTGGTGGTATGATCACATGATCAGTATGTTATACTGTGGTAGTGGGATGTAACAATCACAGGGGTTACTTACTCATGCTATACTCAATCCCTGTCTGCAGCCCCATATGGTATACTAACTGCATAAGGGGGAGTGGCCAAGTCAAACCATACACCTACTTCATACATATTTAATGCTTAGCACATGATGACTCCAACGTCTGCATCATGAAGCACAAGGGTGTATCACATTTTCTACGCTTATTTAACATTCAGGGTGAAAGAGAATGAGTATTACAGCTGTAAATTTATAATGGGTGTATTGTGATGCATCACTGAATCACTGTACATCAGGCAGCTGCACAAAAGTATTTGACTAATATTGAAGTGGTTAAAGCTACTAAATGCCCCTCCAATCTTAACCCCTTATGGATGAAGGATCATTCTTTACCTCCACCATATTGTTCAAGTATAAGTCAGTGATACCTTCAACTTTCTCCTAATGCATACCTTCCCAAACTCTGTCACTAACTTCCTTCAACACCCCTCTGACCCTTCCACAAGTGTAGGGTTGTCAGCAAACAACAACTGACTCACCTCCCACTTTTCTCTAACCATTTCCAGTCCCCTGCCCATTATCCTTACCTTTACCTCGCACACCACCCCATCCATGTACACACTGAACAGCCATGGTGACATGACATATTCCTGATGCAGTCCCACCTTTACCTCAAACCACTCTCTCCATTTCCCATTCTAACACAGGCTCTACTACTCTTGTAAAAACTCTTGACTACCTTTAACAGCTTTCTCCCAATCCCATATATCTTCAAAACCTTTCACAGTCCCTTCCTCTCTACCCTGTGAGCCTTTTCTAAATCCATAAAGGCCCAAAAAACATCCTCACCTCTTCCTATAGCTTTCTCACATACCTGCCTTCCTGCAAAAAATCCATGCAACCCCCTACCTTTCCTAAACCCACACTGTTCGTCCCCAATTATTCCCTCTGTTCCTCTCCTAATCCACTCATTCAAAACCCTCCCATAAGCCTTCCCAACCCCTACCTTTCCTAAATCCACATTATTCCTCTCCTAATCCTCTCAATTAAAACCTTCCCATAAACCTTCCCAATTACACTCAACAAATTGATTCCTATGAAAACTACTACACTCATATGTCCTTTTTATTTTCTTGTAAAACAGAACTATACAGGTACTCCTCCACTACTCTGGTACTCTACCTTTCTTTATACAAACATTAAACAATCTCACCAGCCAGTCCACTATTGCTGTACCTCCCTTCTTGTGGCACTCCATATGACACTCATCCAACCCAGACTACTTACCTGACTGCCCAGGATGTAACACTTCACCCCATACCATACAACACATAATGGAAGACTGCATTATACACAATCATGCACGCAAACAACACAACATACACTCTATAAAGGATTTGTGGGAAAACCCAGTTTCGGCTGTGGCCTTCCTTGGGGAGACGGGACTGCTCGGACAGACAGTCTAGGGAACGACAACAACAACAACAACAACTTACCTGACTCTCATCATTTTCAAAGCTACTTACATCTCATCTTTTCTATTTTGCCTCTATATTCCTCTTACATCACTATAATTTTTTTTCTGCCTCCCATTACTTACACCTTTAATTTACTTTACTGCTAAGATGAGAGGGAGGGTGGAGGGGTGTGGAGTGTATTCAGGGATGGAATGGGTGGGAATGATTTTATGCCTTTTCCTTTTTGGCTACCTCCATTGTAAGGGGGAAAAAGCCTTGGTACATATATGTATGTATGTATTACACCAATCCCTTCCTATCCTTTTCCATATTCAACAGGTCTCTTAACCACTTCCATACGGTGACGCCTATGTAGGCGGCATGAGGAGCAAGTGGTTATGCGATGATGCCGACGTCGGCATCTTGATTATATCTATTGTAGTCGTACCTACGTAATCTCCATTCTCTCTAAACTGGCTTCATCAATTTTCTATGGTTATCAAAATTCACGGGTGAAAGAGAACGAACGATTCAGCACTGACTTTATTTTTTATAACACAATTATTATGCCACAACATCGCACGTCGGGCAGCTAATGCTGCCAGATGTGTGATGTGCCCTTGAGTGAAGTGGTTAAATACTCTGCCCATCTTTCTTTACTGCCTCCTCTTCTGATAACATCTGTCCATCTGCCTACCTTTTACCTTTTCTACTTTACTTGACTCATTTCATCCTCTCTTAACTTCCTTCCAAAATATATATATACACACACACATATATATATATATACATATATATATATATATATACATATATACATACATATACCAAGGCTTTTTCTCCCTTACAAGGGAGGTAGCCAAAAAGGAAAAGGCATAAAATCATTTCCACCCATTCCATCCCTGAATACACTCCACACCCCTCCACCCTACCTCTTATCTTGGCGCCTCCTGGATGACGTGTCATCCCTGCATCTTTTCCACTGCCCTAGGTCAGAAGCAGTGTCGAAAGACACAGCACATCCACAGCAAGGCCGCTTCATTAACTCGGCGACCCCCTCTCTCCATTCCCTCATGCATAAAAGGATAAAAGGAGAGGACGGGGAGAAATCCCTTCGGGCTGCGTCAATTTTTTCTCACACATACTACCTCACTCCCCGCCTATTCCACCTCATGCAATCACAACATCATCCATATACAACCCTTCTCCATTCACCCGTCTTCTGTCCTCTCCCGTCCTTCCTCAACAGACATTCCCCTCTTCCCCAAAGCCCCCTTCACCCCATCCATCCACCTCATCCTAGGATGTCCCCTCATCTGCACTCCCTCCATATCTCCATTCCCTCCCTCTATTACTATTCTTTCTTCACTCCTTCTTTCCATGTGTCCAAACCATCCTCATACTCTTTCATCCACCCTATCTCCCAATTCACTCTCCCCCCCCGTTCTTCTCCTCACCTCCTCATGTCTCACTCTAGCGAGCCTAGTAACCCCCATCATACTTCTCAGACACCTTATCTCCAACACATTCAAACTCCTTCTCTCTTCCTCTTATGTTCCATGTTTCTGCCCCATACAGTGCTGTTGGCACAATCACTCCTTCATACAGCCTCCTCTTAGCATCCCTTCCAAAATGTCTATTCCTCATTACACTCTTCAATCCACCAAGGCATTTACTCACTTCTCTCAATCTACATCCTACCTTCACCTTCACTCCACCTTTTCCTGCCACATTTCACCCTTAATGCTCACTTCCAGCCTGCTGTCACTCTCCCTTTGTACATCTCATCACCTTACTTTTCCCACGTTTATCTTCAGCTTCCTTCTTTCACACACCTTCTCAAACTCTGTCACTAGCTTCCACAATCCCTCCTCTGATCCTGCTACAAGCGCAGTGTCGTCAGCAAACAACAACTGGCTTATCTCCCACTTTTCTCCATTTTCTTTAATCATCTCCAATCCCTGACCCACTACCCTTGCATTTACCTCTTGCACTACCCCATCCATGTATAAATTGAACGGCCAGGGCAACATAACACATCCCTGACAAAGTCCCACCTTTACCTCAAACCACTCTCCCCATTTCTAATCCTAACACAAACTCTATTACTCTCATAAAAATTCGACTACTCTTAACAGCTTTCCTCCTATCCCATATATCTGCAAAACCTCCCACAATGCCTTCCTGTCTACCACCCTGTCGGCCTTTTCCAGATCCATAAAAGCCAAAAAAACATCCTTACCTTTTCCTATAGCTTTCTCACATATCTGTCTTTCCACAAAAATCTGATCAATGCAACCCCTACCTGTCCTAAAACCACACTGTTCCTCACCAATTACTCTTTCTGTTCCTCTCCTAATCCTCTCAATCAAGACCCTCCCATAAGCCTTCCCAACTACACTCAACAAGCTGATCCCTCTGAAACTACTACACTCACACTTGTCCCCCTTTCCCTTGTAAAGCGGAACTATACAGGCATTCTACCCTCTCTTAAACAAACATTAAATAACCTCACCAGCCAGTCCACCATAACTGTACCTCCTTTCTTCAGACATTCTGCATGGCATCCATCCAGACCAGGTGCCTTACCTGCTCTCATCATCTTAACAGCTGCTTTCACTTCATCCTTCCCTATTTCTCCTCCATTTTCCTCACTCATCACTCATTTTCTTAGTGCTTCCCACTGCAACTACCTTTCCCTCCCTATCCTCCTTCACATTTAGCAACTCCCTCCAATACTCTGCCCATCTTCCCCTTACTGCATTATCTTCCATTATCATCTCTCCATCTGCACCTTTTACCTTTTCTTCTCTATTTGATTCGCCTCCTCTTTCTCTTTTAATTTCCTTCCAAAAACATCTTTTTATTACTTTCAAAATTTTCTGTCATACTCTAACCCCATTTCACATCTGCTCTCCTCTTTGCTTCCTTCATCTTATGCTTAACTTCCCTTCTCTTTACTTTGTACCTCTCATATGATTCCTTCATCCTAATTTGTAGCCAATCTATGAATGCCTGCTTCTTCTCTTCTACACCTTTCTTTGCTTCCTCATCCCACCACTCACTACCCTTCTTTCTATTTCCTCCCGCCCTCCTTGTTCCACACACCATCTTTGTACACCTTAAGACTCCCTTCTTGAACCATCCTCATTCCTCCTCCACTCCTAGTTCTACTCTATCATTTACTCCCTCCCACTCATTCTCCTTTTTTTTCTCATTTAAGCAGTTCACTCTTAAGTACCTCACTACCTTCTGCCCTTTTCCTCTTTCTCCATCTATCCTCCATTCTCAACTTGCCTTCCACCAAAAACTGATCTGATATTCCCCCACTTTCTCCCGTTATAACATGTATGTCCGTAACTCTTCCTACTATATTCCTATTAACCACTATATAGTCCATTAACCACTTCAGTACGGGACTTAAATCTCGCGGGCAGCAGCCAATGCCAGCCGTATGACGTAACGTAATAATATTCGCATCATAAAATATAGTCGCCGCTTATATCGATCGTTCTCTCTTTCACCCGCGAATTTTGAAAACCACAGAGAATGGGATTCAGGGTGCATTTGGGAGAATGTAAAAACACAGGGGCGACTACAATAAATATAATCAAGACGCCGATATGGCAGCGTCGCGAATCCACTTGCTCCTCATGACGCCTACGTGTGCGGCACCGTATGGAAGGGGTTAACGCTTTATCTGCCACCCTTCCATCCACCACCCTCTCCCATGTGTACTTATGCTTGACTTTCTTCCTAAACACTGTATTTGCTATCATCAACTCTCTTTCAAGACACATCTCCACCATCAATTCTCCACTACGATTTTTACCTCGAACTTCATACTTCCCAATCACTCCATCTATTGGTTCATTTCCTACCCTAGCATTAAGGTCTCCCAATACAACTACATTGACACTTCTCCCTAATCCCTCTATGCACTCATTTATATCTACCCAAAAAGCCTCCCTTTCCTCTATGCTCTTCTCACTACCAGGTCCACATGCACTTACAAAAACCCACATCTCCCTTCCAAGCTTCACCTTCATCCACATCAACTTTGATGACACCTCCTTCCACTCCACAACCCGCTTACTTATCTCTTCACTTACTAGTATAGCCACCCCTTCTCTCCCTCATCCCCTCTTTACTCCTGAGTATCTCCCAGCTACACTCCCAAACTCACAGTTGCCCTTTCTTTTCATTTTTGTTTCACTCAAAGCCAGCACATCTATCTTTCTTCCCACAAACATACTGCCTATCTCTTCCCTTTTACCCTCATCTGTACCACATCCATGTACATTAAAAGACCCAAACCTTAAGGTACTAATTGGAAAACTCCCAGACCCTCTTATGCCTTTACTTCTTTTTTAGGAATGTCCCCTTTTGCGGCTACAGGTAGTAGGACTCCTGATCCCATCCCCGTTTTTTGTCGCCTTTTATGACTTAAGTGGAAAGACTTGGTGGTAGCATTCTTTTCCCCCACCACAGGGTCGGCGAAAAAAGGAAATGAATATTCAGAGATATGGTACAGGACAGTAACAAGGGGTTGGGGGAAAGCATAACAGAGGGATAGTCGTAGTATAAAAGTGTCATCATTTCTCCATGAACAGAGTTTTCCTCTATCACAGACAAAATGATGTGTGGCTCTGGTCCATAGGGGTGCCCCATATAGACCCTAAAGTATCAACTGCATGCTACTTTGCCACAATAACATGCAGCCAATACCCCAGATGCGGAACGATACAATAGCAGGTCACTATGAGCATAGCTCTTCCCACAAAATACAATTAGGTAAATACACACACACATGTATATATATACAGAGAGAGAGACTTGGTCCATTAAATAGTATGAGGAAGCTATAATATAAAAAAAAAAATAGCACTACTATTACAACAGCACAAAAAATCTAATATTGCAATGCAAACCTTAAAACAGAAGGCCATAATTTTGCTGCCAAGAGAATTTCCCCGAAACAAAGTCTGCATGCAGTCTGAAACTTCAACTTCCTTGTAAAACATATTCCAAAGCAATGGAGACAATAGGTGTTTAGCATCAAAGAGTGTCACAAACACTCTTGCCAACTCATCCTGTAAAATTGCATTGAAATACATTACTTCATAAAATGAATTTGTCATATTTACTGTAATCATTAAAAAAAAATTAAGAAGTTACTCATATGGAGTTATAAACACTATATCCATTAGACTATAGTATGATTTACCAACATTAGATTCAAATATTTATCAAACTCAAAATTATTTTAAGTATAACTCATCACTAACCATCTGAGGGGTGACCACCACTGAAGAGAGAGCCATGGCAATTGGTAGTTCCCCCTTATCCCCAATCATGGTCACCAACTGCACCAGTTGTTCATACCGGTCTGCTAAAACCGTTTCTGCTAAGGTGTCAAACTCTGTCCCAACTTGCAATATCTTGGTCAAAACCTGCAAAAATAACAACAAAAGTTATGACTTAATGTTGGGAAATGACCTGGGATCAGCCAGCTACCATTCACACCAACTAAAATACATGCATACACATACACATTCCAAGGGCTTTTTCCCTCTTTCATGGGAGGTAACCGAATTCAAACACAAAAATGCACTCCCACTCATTTCATCCCAAATACTCCACTCCAATTCACCATTCCTCCCTCTTTTCTTGGCTCCTCCTGGATGACAGGTCATCCCTCCATCTTGCCCACTACCCTGGGTCAAAGGCAATGTAGCAAGACACAGCACATCCACAGCAAGGCTGCTTCAGTGACCCCTTCCCCTCTGTTCCTTCGTGCAGAAAGAGAGAAGACAGAAAATCCTTCTGGTTGCATCAAAATATCATTCACACGTACTCCCTCACCACCCGACATCACCCACCCACTCCTTTCCATGAATCATAGCATCATCCATACATAACCATTCTCCACTCACCCTTATCTTCTGTCTTCTCCTTTCCTTCTTCAACAGACATTCCCTTCTTTCCCAATGCTCCTTTTACCCCATCCATCCATCTCATCCTTGGTCACCCCCTCATGTTCACTCCTTCCACATCTCTTTCACTAATAATCTTTCTTTACTCATTCTTTCAATGTGTCCAAACCATCCCAATACTCTTTCATCAACTCTATCTTCCAACTCACTTTCCATCACTGTTCTCCTCGTTTCTCACTCTATCCAACCTAGTAACCCATACTATACTTCTCAGGCATTTCATCTCACACATTTATACTCTTCCTCTCCAATGTTCCATGTTTCTGCACTATACAGTGCTGTCGGCACAATCACCAAAGTCATAAATGATGGCAGAAGTATTAACAATATCAGCAAAGTTGGCAAAAGTGAAAACTACAAAATTATATGGGAAAAAAAAGGAAAATAGTGATGAGGAAAAAGAGAGAGAAAAGACACTAAAAAATGAAGCTAATGAAAAAAAAGAGAAGAACAATGACCAAAAAGACAGCTCCTAGAACCTTTCCTCCTATCCCGTATATCTGCAAAACCTCCCACATTGCCTTCCTGTCTACCCTGTCATAAGCCTTTTCCAGATCCATAAAAGCCAAAAAATATCCTTACCTTTTCCTATAGCTTTCTCACATATCTGTCTTACCACAAAAATCTGATCTATGCAACCTCTACCTGTCATAAATCCACTGTTCCTCACCAATTACTCCCTGTTCCTCTCCTAATTCTCTCAATCAAGAACCTCTCATAAGCCTTCCCAACTACACTTAACAAGCTAAGCCCTCTGAAACTACTACACTCACACTTGTCCCCTTTTCCTTTCTAAAGTGGAACTATACAGGCACTCCTCCAGTCCTCCAGCACTCTACCCTCTCTCCAGCAAACATTGAATAACCTCACCAGCCAGTTCATCATCACTGTACCTCCTTTTTTTTTTAGACATTCTGCATGGCATCCATCCAGACCAGGTGCCTCACCTGCTCTCATCATCTTAACTGCCTTCACTTCATCCTTATTTCTCCTCCAATATCCTAACTCATCATGATCATTTTCTTAGCACTTCCCACTGCAACTATCTTTCCCTCCCTATTCTCATTTACATTTAGCAACTCCCTAAAATACTCTGCCCATCTTCCCCTTACTACCTTCTTTTCCATTAACATCTCTACATCTGCACCTTTTACCTTTTCTTCTCTACTTGATTCGCCTCCTCTTCCTCTTTTAATTTCTTTCCAAAACATCATTTTATTACTTTCAAAATTTTCTGTCATACTCTTACCCTATTTCACATCTGCTCTCCTCTTTACCTCCTTTACCTTGTGCTTTATTTCTCTTTTCTTTTCTTTGTATCTCTCATATGAGTCCCTCATCCTATTTTGTAACAAATAGTTAAAATGTGTGAAAAAGTCATCAAAAGTAGCTGGACCAAACATCTGGAGGAGAACAGTATATTAAATACGAAACAATTTGATTTTAGACAGGGAAGATCATGTGCCACAAATTTGATGTTTCTATTCAAGGTTAATAGATATAATGCAAGAAAGGGAAGGATGAGTAGACTGTGCTTTCCTGGACTTACGAAAAGCATTTGATAAAGTACCACACAAAAAACTATTACGACAGCTCAAAACAAAAGGTGTGCATGGAAAATTATTGAAATGATTGGAAGATTTCTTGCATGGGTGAAAAATGAGTGGTGCTCAGAGATAAAATCTCTACCTGGGGGAAAAAAAATAATTAAAAGTGGAGTCCCAGTGGGTTCAGTATTGGCTATGATAATGTTTGCTATTTATGTAAATGACATGGATGAAGGTGTTGAATGTAACATGATTTTCTTTCCAGATGACACAAAATTACTAAAGTACAGAAAAAGATTGTGAATCACTACAGAGAGACCTGGACAGGTCTATGAATGGAGTAAAAAATGGGAAGTGAACTGCAACATTACAAAATGTAGTATAATGGAATTTGGAAAAAGTAAAAAAAACATCAGGACAATATAAAATCAGTGCAAAGGAAACAAAGAAAGTTAGTTCTGAAAAGGACCTTGAGTAATTATCACTGAGGACATGTCCCCAGACAAGCAGATAAACAAAATAAGTAAGAAAAACCTACAATTTACTAAGATCAATAAAGGTGACTTTTAATTACTTGGATGAGGTAATGAAAAAAAAGTCACACACATGAAAAAGATTGGAGTATGCAGCAACACTATGGACATCCAGTACAGATCCACACAGATGTCTGGAACAAACTGAATGAAACAAGAGTGTGCAAATATCATAGAAGAATTCAAGAACAAACTGGATGTAGCGAGATACAAAGACGGGTCACTACGAGCATAGCTCCCCTTCCTGTATACATACATACATACATACATATACCAAGGCTTTTTCCCCCTTCCAAGGGAGGTAGCCAAAAAGGGAAAGGCATAAAAACACTCCCACCCATTTCATCCCTAAATACACTCCACACCCCTCCCACCCTTCCTCTCATCTGAGCACCTCCTGGATGATGGGTCATCCCTGCACCCTGCCCACCGCCCTGGGTCAGAAGCAGTGTCGCAGGACACAGCACATCCACAGCAAGGCCGCCCCACTTAATCGGCGACCCCCCCTCTCCGTCCCCCCTTGCATATAAGGAGAGGACGGGGAGAAATCCCTTCGGGCTGCGTCAAAACTCACTCACACACACTACCCCCCCCCACCCCCCCGCCCATTTCTCCCCATGCAGTCACAACATCATCCATATACAACCATTCTCCACTCACCTCTGTCTTCCTGTATACAACTAAGTAATATAGTCTCCTCTTAGCATCCATTCCCAAACGTCTATTTCTCATTACATTTTTTAATCTTCCAAGGCATTTATTGCTTCTCTCAATCTACATTCTAACTCCACTCCTCCCTTTCCCACTACATTCACCCCAAAGTATTCAAAGCTATCCACTTCCTCCATTCTCTCTCCCTTAATACTCACGTCCAATTTGCTGTCACCCTCTCCCCTTGTACATCTCATCACCTTAATTTTACCCACATTTATTTTTAACTTTCTTCTTTCACACACATTCCCAAACTCTGTCACTTCCTTAATCCCTCCTCTGATCCTGCTACAAGCACAGTGTCATCAGCAAACAACAACTGGCTTATCTCACACTTTTCTCCATTTTCTTTAACTAACTCCAATCCCCAACCCATTATCATTACCTCTCACACCACCTCATCAATGTATAAATTGAAAAGCCATGGTGACATGACACATCACTGATGAAACCCCACCTTCACCTCAAACCACTCACTCTCTCCATTTCTAATTCTAACACAGGCTTCACTAATCTCATAAAAACTCTTGAATGCTCTTATCACCTTTCCTCCTTTCCCATATATACATGCAATACCTCCCAGAGTGCCTTCCTGTCTACCCTGTCATAAGCCTTTTCCAATCCATAAAGGCCCAAAAAACATCCTTACATTTTCTTAGAACTTTCTCATATACCTACCTTACCACAAAAATATGATCTACGCAACTCCTGTCATAAACCCACACTGTTCCTCACCAACTTGGTTACCACTGTATAGTCCATTAAAGTTTGGGGTGGTGCGAGAGGTGAATGCAAGGGTGGTGGGTCAGGGGTTGGAGATGGTTAAAGAGAATGGAGAAAAGAGGGAAATAAGCCAGTTGTTGTTTGCTGACGACACTGCGCTTGTAGCAGGATCAGAGGAGGGACTGAGGAAGTTAGTGACAGAATTTGAGGTGTGTGAAAGAAGGAAGCTGAAGATAAATGTGGGCAAAAGTAAGGTGATGAGATGTACAAGGGGAGAGAGTGACAGCAGGCTGGAAGTGAGCATTAAGGGAGAGAGCCTGGAGGAAGTGGATAGTTTTAGATGCTTGGGTATGAATGTGGCAGGAAAGGGAGGAGTTGGGGTGGAGGTAGAATGTAGATTGAGAGAAGCAAGTAAATGCCTTGGTGTATTAAAAAGTGTAATGAGAAATAGACATCTGGGAACGGGTGCTAAGGGGAGGTTATATGAAGGAGTGCTTGTGCCAACAGCACAGTATGGGGCAGAAACATGGAACATAAGAGAAGAGAGAAGGAGTTTGAATGTCTTTGACATGAAATGTCTGAGAAGTATGATAGGGGTTACTAGGCTAGATAGAGTGAGAAATGAGGAGGTGAGGAGGAGAACAGGGGTGGAAAGAGAGTTGGAAGATAGAGTTGATGAAAGAGTATTGGGATGGTTTGGACACATGGAAAGAATGAGTGAAGAAAGATTAGTAAAAGAGGTGTGGAAGGCAGAGGTGGAAGGAGTGAATATGAGGGGGCGTCCTAGGATGAGATGGAAGGATGGGGTAAAAGGGGCATTACAAAAGAGAGGAATGTCTGTTGAGGAAGGAAGGGAGAGGACAGAAGATAGGCGTGAATGGAGAAGGGTTGTGTATGGATAATGCTGTGATACATAAGGGGGGAGTGGGTAGGGGTGGGGGGTGAGGAAGTATATATGAGAAATAATTTGACGCAGCCTGAGGGGATTTCTCCCCGTCTTCTCCTTCTCTGCATGAGGGAACGGAGAGGGGGGTCGCCGAATTAATGAAGCAGCCTTGCTGTGGATGTGCTGTGTCTTGCAACACTGCTTCTGACCCAGGGCAGTAGACAGGAAGTGGTAAGATGAGAGGGAGGGAGAAGGGTGGAGGGGAGTGGAATATGTAGGGGATGGAATGGGTGGGAGTGGTTTCTATGCCTTTTTCTTTTTAGCTACCCCCATGTAAGGGGGAAAAGAGCCTTTGGTATATGTATGTGCATCTCATCACTTCCTTTAATCTCTTCAGTACGATGACACCTGCGTAAGCATCATGAGGCGCGAGTGGGTACACGATGCTGGCATTGGCATCTTGATTATATATATTTTTTGAGGTTGTATATGAGGTACCCCCTGATTCTGTGATCTGGTTTGGTCACATTTTGTGTTTATTATTACATATAACAAGGCTTTTTCCCCCTTATAAGGGAGGTAGCCAAAAAGGAAAAGGCATAAAATCATTCCCACCCATTCCATCCCTCAATACACTCCACACCCCTCCACCCTCCCTCTTATCTTAGCACCTCTGGTATGACGGGTCATCCCTGCACCTTGTCCACTGCCCTGGGTCAGAATCAGTGTCGAAAGACACAGCACATCCACAGCAAGGCCACTTCATTAAATCGGCGGGCGCCCTCTCCGTCCCCCCATGCATAAAAGGAGAAGACGGGGAGAAATCCCTTTGGGCTGCGTCAAATTTTGCTCACAAATACTATCTCACCCCCCATCCCCCCGCACATTCCACCTCATGCATCACAACATCATCCATATACAACCGCTCTCCATTCACCCGTCTTCTGTCCTCTCCCGTCCTTCCTCAACAGACATTCCCCTCTTCCCCAAAGCCCCCTTCACCCCATCCATCCACCTCATCCTAGGACGTCCCCTCATCTTCACTCCCTCCATATCTGCCTTCCATACCTCTTTTGCTAGTCTTTCTTCATTCATTCTTTCCATGTGTCCAAACCATCCTAATACTCTTTCATCAACCCTATCTCCCAACTCCCTTTCCACACCCGTTCTCCTCCTCACCTCCTCATTTCTCACTCTATCTAGCCTAGTAACCCCCATCATACTTCTCAGACACCTCATCTCAAACACATTCAAACTCCTTCTCTCTTCCTCTCTCATGTTCCTTGTTTCTGCCCCATACAGTGCTATTGGCACAATCACTCCTTCATACAGTCTCCTCTTAGCATCCATTCCCAAATGTCTATTCCTCATTACACTCTTCAAACCACCAAGGCATTTACTTGCTTCTCTCAATCTACATTCTACCTCCACCTTCACTCCACCTTTTCCTGCCACATTTGCACCCAAGTATCTAAAACTATCCACTTCCTCCAGTCGCTCTCCCTTAATGCTCACTTCCAGTCTACTGCCACTTTCACCCCTTGTACATCTCATCACCTTACTTTTACCCACATTTATCTTTAGCTTTCTTCTATCACATACTCTCCCAAACTCTGTCACCAACTTCCTTAATCCCTCCACCGATCCTGCCACAAGCGAAGTGTCGTCAGCAAACAACAGCTGGCTCACCTCCCACTTTTCTCCATTTTCTTTAACTATCTCCAATCCCTGACCCACTACCCTTGCATTCACCTCTCGCACTACCCCATCCATGTATAAGTTGAACAGCCAGGGCGACACAACACATCCTTGACGAAGTCCCACCTTTACCTTGAACCACTCACTCTCTCCATTTCTAATCCTGACACAAGCTCTACTACTCTCATAAAAACTCTTGACAGCTCCTAGAAGCTTTCCTCCTATCCCATATATCTGCATAACCTCCCACAGTGCCTTTCTGTCTACCCTATCATAAGCCTTTTCCAGATCCATAAAAGCCCAAAAAACATCTTTCCCCTTTCCTATAGCTTTCTCACATATTTGTCTTACCACAAAGATCTGATCTACACAACCTCTACCCGTCCTAAATCCACACTGTTCCTCACCAATTACTCCTTCTGTTCCTCTCCTAATCCTCTCAATCAAGATCCTCCCATAAGCCTTCCCAACTACACTTAACAAGCTAATCCCTCTGAAACTACTACATTCACACTTGTCCCCTTTTCCCTTGTAAAGTGGAACTATACAGGCACTCCTCCAGTCCTCCGGCACTCTACCCTCTCTCCAGCAAACATTAAATAACCTCACCAACCAGTCCACCATTACTGTACCTCCTTTTTTTAGATATTCTGCATGGCATCCATCCAGACCAGGTGCCTTACCTGCTTTCATCATCTTAACAACTGCCTTCACTTCATCCTTCCTTATTTCTCCTCCATTTTCCTCACTCATCACGGTCATTTTCTTAGCATTTCCCACTGCAACTATCTTTCCCTCCCTATCCTCCTTCACATTTAGCAACTCCCTAAAATATTCTGCCCATCTTCCCCTTACTGCCTTCTCTTCCATTATCATCTCTCCATCTGCACCTTTTACCTTTTCTTGTCTACTTGATTCGCCTCCTCTTCCTCTCTTAATTTCTTTCCAAAACATCTTTTTATTACTTTCAAAATTTTATGTCATACTCTTATCCCACTTCACATCTGCTCTCCTCTTCGCCTTCTTTACCTCTTGCTTTACTTCTCTTTTCTTTTCTTTGTACCTCTCATATGACTCCCTTGTCCTATTTTGTAACCAAACTGTGAAAACTCGCTTCTTCTCTTCTACAACCTTGTTTCCTCATCCCACCATTCACTACCCTTCCTTCTATTTCCTCCTGTCCTTCTTGTTCCACACACCATCCTTGCACACTTTGTGACTCCCTCCTTGAACCATCCCTATTCCTCCTCCACACCCAACTCTACTCTATCCTTCACTCCCTCCCACTCCTCCTTCAGGTTCTTCTTGTACTCCTTCTCCTTTTCCTTTTCATTTAAAGAGTTCACTCTAAGCACCTCCCTACCTTTTGTCCCTTTCCTCTTTCTCCATCTATCCTCCACTCTCAACTTACCTTCCACCAAAAAATTATCTGATATTCCCCCACCCTCTCCCCTTAGCACATGTATATCCTTAACTCTTCCTATCATAATCCTATTTACCACTATATAATCCATCAACGCTCTATCTACCATCCTTCCATCCACCACCCTCTCCCATGTGTACTTATCTTGACTTTCTTCCGAAACACTGTATTTGCTATCATCAACTCTCTAGACACATTTCCACCATCAATTCTCCACTACGATTCTTTCCTGGAACTCCACATTTCCCAACCACTCCATCGATTGGACCATTTTCTACCCTAGCATTAAGGTCTCCCAGTACTATTACATTGACATTTCTCCCTAAATCCTCTATGCACTCATTTAAATCTATCCAAAAGGCCTCCCTTTCTTCTACACTCTTCTCACTGCCAGGCCCATATGCACTTACAAAAACCCACATCTCCTTTCCCAGTTTCACCTTCATCCACATTATCCTTGAGGAAACCTCCTTCCACTCCACTACACGTTTACCTATCTCTTCACTTACTAGAATAGCCACCCCTTCCCTCCCTCGCCCTCTCTTCACTCCTGATAACCTCCCACTTACATTCACAAACTTACTCTCACCCTTCCCTTTCAACTTAGTTTTACTCAAAGCCAACACATCCATCTTTCTTCTCACAAATATACTACATATCTCTTCCCTTTTACTCTCATCTGTACCACATCCACACACATTAAAAGACCCAAACCTCAGGGTGCTGGTCCGAAAACTCCCAGACCCTCTTATGCCTTTACTTTTTCGTTTAGGAATGTCCCCTGTGGGGCTACAAGGAGAAAGATGCCTAGTCCCTTTCTTCTCGCCTCTTATGATCCAAGTGGAATTTCTTGGTGGCAGTATTCTTTTCCCCCACCACAGAAATTGAATACTCAGAGAAATGGTACAGGACAGCAGCAAGGGGTTGGGGGACAGCATAACGGAGGGACAGTCGTAGTATAAAAGTGTCATTTCTCTATGAAGAGTTTTCCTCTATCATAGACAAAATGATGTGTGGCTCTGGTCAGTAGGGGCTCCTCATATAGACCCTAAAGTATCAACTGCATGCTACTTTGCCACAATAACAAGCAGCCAATACCCCAGACGGGGGTAACAGTAAAAGAGAATGAGTAATACAGCGATGACTTTATATCTTATGTGAGTA
Source organism: Oratosquilla oratoria (assembly GCF_046742065.1). Lineage (NCBI taxonomy): Eukaryota > Metazoa > Arthropoda > Malacostraca > Stomatopoda > Squillidae > Oratosquilla > Oratosquilla oratoria. Next base: position 2,219,591 of record NW_027467710.1, read on the forward strand.
GTGTGATGCATTGTACATATCGCAGTCAATGCTGTACGCAAGAACATGACTCATACTGAGGTGGTTAAACTATATTTACTTTCAGTTCTCCCCTGATTACTTACTCTATTCCTTTGCCAACTATACTTAAGACATACACTCTTCCAGTCCAGTGGTATACTTCCTTCCCTTTGGCACATATCTAACAACCTCACTTGCCATTCCATTATATTCCTCCACATTAGGCACTCCAAATGACTATAATCTATCTCGGATGCTTTACCAGTTTCATCTTTCAATACTCTTTGTAATTCCTCTTTTCCTACAGCCATATAATTCTCCTTTTTGATTTATCTATGTACCAAAAGGATTCTTCCCCCTTATATGAGAGGTAGCCAGCTAAGACATGCACCCACCCCCATCCATCCCACTCCCATCTATCACCTATTTGTACCCCTTTTATGTTGACTCCCTCTAAAAAAATTATATCTATATATCAACGGCCTCTTTCCCCTTATAAGAGGTAGTCGGCCATGGCACATACCCACTTCACCCCTAGCCCCCCTTTTTATCATTTTTTTTTTCTACACCTTTTTCTTTTTGGCTAACCCCCCCCCCCCCATGTAAGGGGGATAAAGCCTTTGGTATATGTATGTATGTACCAAGAGTTTCTTCCCCCTTATAAGAAAGGTAGCTAAATCATGGTACACATTCATTTCCACCCATTCCATTCCCATTCACCACCCTGATTTCCCTGTTATAGCTCTTTGTAAAGCTTTCTACTTTCAATAATATTAATAATAATAAACAAAACCAGTCCTTTGGCAATACCTCAATAAAAGCTGCTCGTGTTTGGAGGTCTTTGTGGTAGCCTAGTCCAATGGAATGCATTAATCCTGAATCAATGTTGGCTGATAGAAGATTAGACATGGCTTGGATGGTGGCATTACGTAATGTTGACAACTTTCCCGGTTGCATTCTTTGCCTGGATACATCTTTCTCCACCTGAAGATACAAGGAAAACAAATCATGTGAATAATAATGAAGAGGTATACAGTACAATAATCATAACTTATGACTTGCATTTCTGATATATACACAGTTAATAAAAATCTTTATAGGAAAGGAGGATTACTATATTTTCATACATATATCAAAGGCTTTTTCTCCCTTGCAAGGGAGGTAGCCAAAAAACAAAGGGATAATATCCACTTCCACCCATTCTATCCCCACATATTCTACTTCCATCCACCCCCTCTCTCCTTCTTATCTTGGCTCCTCCTGGATGATGGGTCATCCTGCATCTCATCCACTTCCCCGGGTCAGAAGCAATGTTGCAAGATACAACTACTACCAGTAGCCCCAAAAGGGGACATTTATAAAAAAAAAAAAGTAAAGGCATAAGAGGGTCTGGGAGTTTTCCAACCAGTACTTTAAGGTTTGGGTCTTTAAATGTGCGTGGATGTGGTGCAGATGAGAGTAAAAGGGAAGAGATAGGCAGTATGTTTGTGAGAAGAAAGATGGATGTGCTGGCTTTGAGTAAAACAAAAATGAAAGGAAAGGGCAACTGTGAGTTTGGGAGTGTAGCTGGGAGGTACTCAGGAGTGAAGAGGGGATGAGGGAGAGAAGGGGTGGCTATACTAGTAAGTGAAGAGATAAGTAAGTGGGTAGTGGAGTGGAAAGAGGTTTCATCAAAGTTGATGTGAATGAAGGTGAAGCTGGGAAAGGAGATGTGGGTTTTTGTAGGTGTATATGGGCCTGGTAGTGAGAAGAGCATAGAGGAAAGGAAGGCTTTTTGGGTAGATTTAAATGAGTGCATATAGGGATTAGGGAGAAGTGTCAAAGTAGTTGTATTGGGAGACCTTAATGCTAGGGTAGGAAATGAACCAATAGACGGAATGATTGGGAAATATGGAGTTCCAGGTAAAAATCGTAGTGGAGAATTGATGGAGATGTGTCTTGAGAGTTGATGATATCAAATACAGTGTTTAGGAAGAAAGTCAAGCATAAGTACACATGGGAGAGGGTAGTGGATAGGGTGTTGATGGACTGTGTAGTGGTGACTAGGAGTATGGTAGGAGGAGTTGAGGATGTACATGTTCTGAGGGGAGATAGTGGGGAAATATCAAATCATTTTCTGGTGGAAGGTAAACTGAGAGTGGAGAAAGAGGAAAAGGGCAGAAGGTAGGGAGGTACTTAAGAGTGAACTGCTTAAATGAGAAAAAAAAAAGTAGAATGAGTATAAGAAGCTGAAAGAGGAGTGGGAGGGAGTAAAGGATAGAGTAGATACTAGGAGTGGAGGAATGGGGATGGTTCAAGGAGGGAGTCATAAGGTGTGCAAAGATGGTGTGTGGAACAAGGAGGGTGGGAAGAAATAGAAGGAAGGGTAGTGAGTGGTGGGATGAGGAAGCAAAGAAAGGTGTAGAAGAGCAGGCACTCATAGATTAGCTACAAATTAGGACGAGGGAATCGTATGAGAGGTACAAAGTAAGGAGAAGGGAAGTTAAGCATAAGATAAAGGAAGCAAAGAGGAGAGTAGATGTGAAATGGAGTAAGAGTATGACAGAAAGTTTTGAAAGCAATTAAAAGATATTTTGGAAGGAAATTAAAAGAGAAAGAGGAGGCGAATCAAGTAGAGAAAAGGTAAAAAGGTGCAGATGGAGAGATGTCTTCTTCCATCCTTCCTCAACAGTCATTCCCCTCTTCCCCAAAGCCCCTTTCAACCCATCCATCCATCTCATCCTAGTTTGCCCCCTCATGTTCACTCCCTCCACATCTGCCTTCCATAACTCTTTTACTAGTCTTTCTTCACTCATTCTTTCCATGTGTCCAAACCATCCTAATACTCTTTCATCCACCCTATCTCCCAACTCCCTTACCACTCCCATTCTTCTCCTCACCTACTCATTTCTCACTCTATCCAGCCTAGTAACCCCTATCATATTTCTCAGACACCTCATCTCAAACTCATTCAAACTCCTTCTCTCTTTCTATATTATGTTCCATGTTTCTGCCTCATAAAGTGCTATTGGCAAAATCACTCCTTCATACAATCTCCTCTTAGCATCCATTCCCAGATGTCTATTTCTCATTACACTTTTTAATCCACCAAGGCATTTACTCGCTTCTACCTCCACCTCCACTCCCCCCTTTTCCTGCCACATTTGCACCCAAGTATCTAAAACTATCCACTTCCTCCAGTCGCTCTCCCTTAATGCTCACTTCCAGTCTGCTGCCACTTTTTTCCCTTGTAAATCTCATCAACTTACTTTTACCCACTTTTATCTTCAACTTCCTTCTTTCGCACTTTCCCAAACTGTCACTAACTTCCTCAATCTATTCTCTGATCCTGCTATAAGTGCAGTGTCATCAGCAAACAACAACTGGCTTATCTCCAACTTTCCTCCATTTTCTTTTACCATCTTCAGTCCCTGACCCACTACCCTTGCATTCACCTCTCAAACACCACCCCATCCATGTATAAATTGAACAGCCTGGGCAACAAAATACATCCCTGACGAAGTCCCACCTTTACCTCAAACCACTCACTCTCTCTATTTCTATTCCTTACAAAAGCTCTACTACTCATAAGCCTTTCCCAAATCCATAAGAACCCAAAAAATCCTTCTTTTTCTTATCTTTTCTTTTTCATATCTGCCTCACCACAAAAATCTGATCTGTGTAAAATGAGTGAAGAAAGACTAATAAAAGAGGTGTAGAAGGCAGATGTGGAAGGAGTGAACATGAGGGGGCGACCAACAAGGAAATGGATGGATGGGGTAAAAGGGGGCTTTTAGGGAAGAGGGGAATGTCTGTTGAGGAAGGACGGGAGAGGACAGAAGATAGGGGTGAATGGAGAATGGTTGTATATGGATGATGTCGTGATTCATGAGGTGGAATGGGTGGGGGATGTGGGGTGAGGGAGTGTGTGTGAGAAAATTTTGATGCAGCCCAAAGGGATTTCTCCCTATTTTCTCCTTTTCTGCATCAGGGGACAGAGAGGGAGGTTGCCGATTTAATGAAGCGGCTTTCCTGAGGATGTGCTGTGTCTCGTGACACTGCTTCTGACCCAGGGCAGTGGACGAGATGCAGGGATGACCCGATATCCAGGAGGTGCCAAGATAAGAAGGAGGGAAGAGGGTGGAGGGGAGTGGAGTGTGATAGTAACGGAATGGGTGGGTGTATTTTTTATGCCTTTGTTTTTTGGCTACCTCCCTTGTAAGGGGGAAAAGAGCCTTTGGTATATGTATGTATGTATAATGAGGTAGTGGGGATAAACTAGCTCTGGATATTAACCACTTCCATACGGTGACGCCTACATAGGCGGTATAAGGAGCAAGTGGGTACTCGATGAGGCCGACGTCAGCATCTTGATTATATTTATTGTAGTCGTACTTACGTAACCTCCATTCTCTCTAAACTGGCTTCATCATATTTTCTATGGTTATCAAAATTCACGGATGAAAGAGACCGAACGATTGAGCACTGACTTTATTTTTTATAATGTGATTATTATGACGCAACATCACACATCAGGCAGCTAATGCTGCCAGACGTGCGATGTGCCCCAGAGTGAAGAGGTTAAGCCCTACTGTGGAAGCACTGTACCTAGTTGCATTACCTTTGACCCAAACATTGTGAGAAGGGACAAACAAAAACTCTCTGACCATCTGTATATGAGCATGCAAACTTATGAATTTGTTTAATCATATAATGGCATCTACAGTTTAATTCCTACTTTTGAGTTCTAATACCATAATCATTACTACTAAGACTGTCATCCTATAACAGTAACATAAAGCCATTTCTCAAATTAGGTATTGCACCATTAATGACTACCTAACTTCTCTTCCCTATACCAACACCACACCATACAACTATAACAGCAATTCCCAAACTATGGGTCGCGACCCAAACATGGGTTGCGAAGTGTTCAAGAATGGGTCGCGAGACCATGTTAGAAAAAAAATATTTGTACCATTGTATTTTCATTTCATTGTGTTTTCAATAAAAGAAGACTTTCGAAATTGCTTTTTGATGCTTGGGTTGCCACATCTTCACCAGATCTGGATTTGGGTCGCGGCCAAAAAAAGTTTGGGAACCACTGAACTATAATTTGCACTCTTAGGTAACCATTTGAGATCTAATGCAAATCCTCACCTCTTGAACTTCTGTGCAGTCATTGAGAAGGTTGAGGAAGAGAGTGAAATACTTAAGAAAAAGTTGTGACTTTGCTTCCATTAGGTCTCCCCGGTCACTCTCCTCTGGTTGCAATGGGAGACCACGTAGCAATGCAGCGACAGCCTCCATACAGGCCTGATCTAAATCTCTGCAGTATCCCATGATGTCCATCTGCATGAAGACACTGAAAGAACAATACCAATTAATATTTGATGTTAACCCAATGTAGCAAAGGCTTACATGTTCCTACACATCTACCAAATGTACCTACATCTACAGGGTGTTCAGGATAAATTTGACACTTTTGTCACTAACTTCCTCAGTCCCTCATCTGATCATGCTACAAGCACATTGTTGTCAGCAAACAACAAATGGCTTTTCTCCATTATCTTTAACCATCTCCAATCACTGACCCATTACTCTTGCATTTACATCTTGCACCACCCCATCCATGTATAAATTGAACAGCCTAGGTGACATAATACATCCCTGATGAAATCCCACCTTTACCTCAAATCACTCACTCTCTCCATTTCTAATCCTAACACAAGCTCTATTACTCTCATAAAAACTCTTGACTGCTCTTAACAGCTTTCCTCCTATCCCATACTGTATATTTGCAATACTTCCCACATTGCCTTTCCATCTACCCTGTCATAAGCCTTTTCCAGATCCATAAAAGCCCAAAAAACATTCTTACCTTTTCCTATAGCTTTCTCAAATATCTCTCACCACAAAAATCTGATCTCCGCAACCCCTACGTGTCCTAAACCCACACTGTTCCTCACCAATTTCTCCCTCTGTTCCTCTCCTAATCCTCTCAATTGAGACTCTCCCATAAACCTTAGGTACTACACTTAAAAAGCTGATCCCTCTGAAACTACTACACTCATACTTGTCCCCTTTTCCCTTGTAAAGTGGAACTATAGGCACTCCTCCAGTCCTTTAGCACTCCACCCTCTCTTAAACAAACATTAAATAGCCTCAACAGTCAGTCTACCATCACTGTACCTCCTTTTTTCAGACAATTCCTCACTCATCACTGTCATTTTCTTGGCGCTTCATACTGCAACTACCTTTCCCTCTCTATCCTCCTTCATATTTAACAACTTCCTAAAATACTCTGCGCATCTTCCTCTTACTGCCTTCTTTTCCATCTGCACCTATTACCTTTTCTCCTCTACTTGATTTGCCTCCTCTTCCTCTCCTAATTTCTTTCCAAAACATCTTTTTATTACTTTCAAAATTTTCTGTACATCACATTTGATTACCTCATCCTATTTTGTAACCAATCTGTGATAGCTTACTTCTTCTCTTCTACAACCATCTTTGCTTCCTCATCCCACCACTCACTACCCTTCCTTCTATTTCCTCCTGTCCTCCTTGTTCCACACACCATCTTTGCACACATTGTGACTCCCTCCTTGAACCATCCCCATTCCTCCTCCACTTCTAGTTGGATGGTAGCATGGCAAATAAAAAGTTTGGATTAGATTTTCTATATATATTTCTAACATAAGTTTTTCAAACTCTGTAGTAATCATGACCATTCCAAATTGTTCGAGGATACTAAATATAAAATAACTGATATACTGAAAAAGGAAATACAGTAATTATGGGTGATTTTAACTCAAAAGAATTATGTTGGGAAAATATGACAGTAAAGGGTGGAGAAGACACAACACTAGAGTAGAGAAGAGAAAGAGGTGATCTACTGACTATATTTAGAATCATGAAAGGGATAGAAATCCTTGATATAGTTTCCCACATAGAGTACTGAATATCTGGAATAACTTAGATAATGAAACAGTGTGTGCAAAAACTATTCAAGATTTTAGGAAAAAACTTGATGCCCAAAGATACAAAGACAGGTCACCATGAGCACAGCTCCCTTCCCATGTAATACAGCTAGGTAAATACAGTTCTACTGTAGAGTATTTGATATAAGACTGAAAAAATGGTATACTCAAGAAGAAGAAAAAAAAAAAAAAAAGGTATTAAGAAGACAACATGGAGGGTGTAGAAAGTTAAAAATGGTGTATACAAATATAAAGGGTTTGATTTCTGGATTAAACGAACTAAATGATTACCTAATAGAAGCTAAACCAGACATAATGGGAATTGTGGAGACAAAATTGAGAAGTACACTAGTACCAAACAGCGTTGGACATGGATTATATAATCACTAGCTTCAAAATAGGGAGAAACTGGGTGAAGAAGTCATGTTCATGGTTAAGAAAAACTTAAATGTGACTAAAGTTACATATGGAATGAACTGGGTAGAAGTGATCATAATAAAGGTTGAAGAAGACATGAAAAGCAGAAAATTTGCAGTGATTTATGTGCCCCCAAAAATAGGGCCTTGGGCAGAGAAAGATCACTTCAAAATGTTAAATGATACTAAATCTTTATTAAACGAGATGCTAATGGATGGAAGTAACGCAGTACTCATGGGTGACTTTAATTGCAAAAATATATGTTGGGAATAGATGACGGCGAAAGGTGGATAAGATCGATATGAACATGGAACATACAATGACACAGTGGGTAAAGGAGAGCACTAGATTCAGAAATAATGAAGAACCATCAAGACTAGGTCTAACATTTACATCAGAACCCAAATAGTAGACAAAATTGATTACAAGACCCCAATTGCAAAGAGTGACCATATACTACTCAAGTTAAAATTAGAGGAAATATATATAAAGAGAAATGAGGAATACAGAAAGGGCAGACTGATGTATACCAAAACAGACTTTGAGAAACTTATGAAACTTTTTCTTGAAACGAACAAGTGGAATAAATGGATGATTCTAATGAAGATCTATAAAGGAGTGGAAAAATATGTACCAAAGCAAAAACAAGAGAGGGTGTAAATAAAATACTGGTTTAATAGAAGGTGCAGTGAAGTGAAAGATAGACGAGACAGAGCTTGGAAGAGATGGAGAAGAGACAGGAAACCTAAGTGGCAATTATATGTTAACCAAAGAAACGAATACATAAAAATACGTAAGGAAGAAAAATGTAAACATGAGAAAGAAATAATAGATAAATGTAAAGATCAGCCAAAACTATTCTATAGATATGTAAATGGGAAACTGAAAAAAAAAAAAAAAAAAAAAAAAAACAGGAAATAGTGAAACTATGGCAAGGGAATACGAAATACATACAAGACACCAAAATGCCAGAAGTTATGGGCAAACACTTTAAGTGAGTTTTCACTAAAGAAAAAGTAAACCATAGGTTGAAGGGAGAGAAGTGAATCCCCTCCCCCCCAAGGAAATAATAACAGAAATAAATAATGGACCAAGTAACAAACCTTGATGTCAGAAAATCACATGGCCTGGATGGAATAGCAAACTGGATATTAAAAGAATGTAAAGAACTAGTAGACAAAATATACAACATAATATTTTGCTCTCTCAAAGAAGGAAAAATGCCACAAGGCTGGAAAAATGCTGATATTGTACCAATCTATAAAGGAGGAAATAATGAAGACCCAACAAGTTAGAGACCAGTTTCCCTTACAAGCAAATAGCAAAAATCTGCTAAAAAGTTATAAAAGATAGATGGACAAACATCTGGAGGAGAATAATATACTAAATTTGAGACAATTTGGATTCAGACAAGGAAGATCGTGCACCACAAATTTGATCTGCTTTTACTCGAGGCAGATATAATACAAGGGATGGATGGAAACAATAGGAGAGATACAAGGTAAACTAATGAAGTGGATGGAGGACTTTTTATATAAAAGAAAAATGAGGGCAGTGCTCAGAGACAGGACTTCTATTTGGGAAGATGTAATTAGTGGAGTCCTACAAGGATCAGTGCTGGCTCCAATAATGTTTGCCATTTATGCGAGTGACATGGACGAGGGAGTGGAATATTATACGAGCTTCTTTATAGATGATGCAACACTGTTGAATAAAGTGAGTACTGAAATGAACTGCAAATCATTACAGAGAGATCTAAAGAGGGTTTGGGAATGGAGTCAGAAATGGGAAGTGAAATTCAACACAGAAAAATGTAGCATAATGGAGTTTGGAGGGAGAAGAAAAAAAAAAAAAAAGTGATATCTGGAAGATATAAAATTGGTGAAAAAGAAGTTAAGAAAGTTAAGAAAGGAGGATCTGAAAAAGACATGGGAGTGATTATCACAAAAGATATCCCCCCTGACAAACATATAAACAAGGTTGTTGGTGAAACCTACAACTTACTGAGAGCAATAATAGTGGCTTTTACCTTCTAGGATGAAACCTCATAGACACCATCCCTCCAAAATTAGAATATCTATCAGTGGTAGAGTCCTCATATAGAAGGAAGGATATAAGTAAGACCAAGAGAATACATAGGGCAGCAAACTTACCAATTCCCAGCCTGTCCGATAAACTATATATGACTAAAAGAACTAGCTCTGCCAGCATTGAAAGATCAAAGAGAAAGACTTGATATGACTACAGCATTCTGGTTAACAAATTTCATAACAGGAAAACAATGCAGAGTCAATAAATCAAAACAACCAAATCTCTGGAACAAAAAGGATATCCAATTGAGCCCCTCAGGATGCAATAATTTGACTTTTACTATTCAATCTTTTCATAAGTGATCTTCCAACTTTAGAACTAAACACCAATGTTCTCAATTGCAGATGGCCTGACAATAATAACCCAACACAGTAAATACAAAGTAACAGTAAAGAACACCCAAGCCTGCTTTTCTATCCACCCAGACATTAACATGCTTCTATTACTCTTACTCCACAATTCAACTCCACTTACCCTGATGCAGAAGCAACATCAATATTCCCAGAAGGAGCAATCTGATGAGAATTACCCATAACCCAGTCTGTGAGGTAGTCAACCATCTTGTTCCGAAATTTCATTTCCTGCCGAAAGGCAAGATCATCCCTTCTCTGCATCATAACTTCAACCAATTGACACAACTTTGTTTTGATGTGTAATGTGTGCACTGTCGTATCCAGATGTCTAACATATCTGCAACATAAAAATTATAATTTCTATCATATGGAACACATATTCTCCTAAAATTCTCTGAACTTGATATCACTGCCAAATGTGGAATATTATTAACATTAACCACTTCAGTATGACTTAAATTCTCACACATAGCATTGGGTGCCATATGTAATTTGCATCACACTACATGCATTATAAAATATAGTCACTGTTGTATTACTCATTCTCTTTTACTCTGATGATCTGCCATCCAGGAGGTGCCATGATAAGAGGGAGGTAAGAGGGTGAAGGGGGTTGGAGTGTGATTAGGGATGGAATGGGTGGGAGTGGTTTTATGCCTTTGCTTTTTTGGGTACCTCCCTTGTAAGGGGTAAAAAAGCCCTTGGTATATGTATGCAATAATAAACACAGAATATGTGATCAAACCAGTTCACAGAATCTGGGGATAACTCATATACAACTACAAAAAATATATATACATACATACATACATACATATACCAAGGCTTTTTCCCCCTTACAAGGGAGGTACCCAAAAAGAAAAAGGCATAAAATCATTCCCACCCATTCCATCCCTGAATACACTCCACTCCCCTCCACCCTCCCTCCCATCTTAGCACCTCCTGGATGATGGGTCATCCCTGCATCTTGTCCACTGCCCTGGGTCAGAGGCAGTGTCGCAAGTCACAGCACATCCACAGCAAGGCCGCTTCATTAAATCGGCGACCCCCCTCTCCGTCTCCCCATTGCATAAAAGGATAAGACGGGGAGAAATCCCTTCGGGCTGCGTCAAATTTTGCTCACACATCATCCATATACAACCATTCTCCATTCACCCCTGTCTTCTGTCCTCTCCCGTCCTTCCTCAACAGACATTCCCGTCTTCCCCAAAGCCCCCTTTACCCCATCCATCCACCTCATCCTAGGACGTCCCCTCATGTTCACTCCCTCCACATCTGCCTTCCATACCTCCTCTTTTACCAGTCACTCATTCTTTCCATGTGTCCAAACCATCCAAATACTTTTTCATCAACCCTATCTCACAGCTCCCTTTCCACCCCTGTTCTCCTCCTCACCTCCTCATTTCTCACTCTATCTAGCCTAATGACCCCCATCATACTTCTCAGACACATCTAAACATATTCAAACTCCTTCTCTCTTCCCCTCTTATGTTCCATGTTTCTGCCCCATACAGTGCTGTTGGCAGATATAGTATAATCAAAACACCAATGCAGGCATCCTTGTGTACCCACTCACACCTCAAGATGCCTATGTGGGTGTCATCGTACCAAAGTGGTTAAAATGAACTATGATTTTCAAAGTACACATGGTAAAGATATCTTGGATAAGAGCAATGTGTTTGTATATATTTTTTTCAATACCAAACCACCTGTTTTACTAACCCAAACCAAACTAAAACCACAGAGTATTCAATCACAATTTTTGAATTAAAAAAAGTGCACCCACTTGGGTTGTGGGGAAAAAAAAAAAAAGTATGGGAGAAGTTTTCCAACAAGAAACCTAAGGTTTGGGTCTTTCAATGTGCATGGATTTGGCACAGATGAGAGTAAAAGGGAAGAGATAGGCAATATGTTTTTGAGATGGATGTGTTGGCATTGAGTGAAACGAGTTGAAAAGGAAAGTCAAGTTTGAGTTTGGGGGTGTAGTTGGGAGGGTGTCAGGAGTGGAAAGAGGAGGGAAAGAGGGGGTGGCTATACCAGTAAGTAAGGATATAGGTAAGCGTGTGATGGTGTGGAAGGAGGTTTTTTTCAAGGTTAGTGTGGATAAAGGTGAGAATGGAAAGGAAGATGTATTTACCTGGTTGTATTATACAGGGAGTTATGCTTGTGGTGACCCGTCTTTGTATCTTTCAGCATCAAGTTTTTTCTTAAAATCTTGAATAGTGTTTGCACACACTGTTTCCATGTCTAATTTGTCCCAAGTAACTATCACTCTTTGTGGGAAGCTGTTTTTTTTTTCAGATCTTTTCTGTAACTATCTTTTTTTAGTTTCCTTTCATGTCCTCTTGTTTTTCCATTGTCCCATTTCAATAAATCAGTCTTATCTAAGATCTCCATTCCTTTCATTATTCTATAGATAGTATCTCCTCTTTCCCTTCTTTGTTCCAGAGTTGGTAATTTTAATTTGGACAGTCTTTGCTCATATGTCATTTTGGAAAGAGTTGGTGCCAGTTTTGTTGTTGCTTTTTGTATGTCAGGGGTGTGTTATGTCACCCTGGCTGTTCAATCTTTACATGGATGGGGTGGTGTGAGAGGTGAATGTAAGGGTAGTGGGTCAGGGGTTGGAGATGATTAAAGGAAATGGAGAAGAGTGGGAGGTGAGCCAGCTGTTGTTTGCTGACGACACTGCGCTTGTTGCAGGATCAGAAGAGGGAGTGGGGAAGTTAGTGACAGAGTTTGAGAAGGTGTGTGAAAGAAGGAAGCTAAAGATAAATGTGGGTAAAAGTAAGGTGATGAGATGTACAAGGGGAGAGTGACAGCAGGCTGGAAATGAGCATTAAGGGTAAGAAACTGGAGGAAGTGGATAGTTTGATACTTGGGTGCGAATGTGGCAGGAAAGGGAGGAGTGGGGGTGGAGGTAGAATATAGATTGAGAGAAGCAAGTAAATGCCTTGGTGGATTAAAAAGTGTAATGAGAAATAGACATCTGGGAATGGATGCTAAGAGGAGGTTATATGAAGGAGTGATTGTGCCAACAGCAATGTACAGTGCAGAAACATGGAACATGAGAGAGGAAGAGAGAAGGAGTTTGAATGTGTTTGAGATGAGGTGTCTGAGAAGTATGATAGGGGTTACTAGGCTAGATAGAGTGAGAAATGAGGAGGTGAGGAGGAGAACAGGGGTGGAAAGGGAGCTGGGAGATAGGGTTGATGAAAGAGTATTGGGATGGTTTGGACACATGGAAAGAATGAGTGAAGAAAGATTAGTAAAAGAAGTGTAGTTTGGATCTGTGGTTTGGATTTATGCCTTTGTTTTTGGCTCCCTCCCTTGTAAGGAGGGAAAAGTTATGGGTATATGTATGTTTTTTGGCTACCTTCCTTATATGGGGGAAAAAGGCCTTTGGTATGTGTATGTATATGTATGAAACACATCCATGCACAATGAACCACTTACTAGGATTCTGGTTGAGTTCTCCCAAGCCCTCTTCAGAGCATAATAATGCAGAGAAGAGCCCCTTTACTTGTCCCCTCACTACATCACATTTAGTCATCTTGTACAACATACATGAGAATAAAACAGGAAAATTCTCCTCCCCCCTCCCCCAACACAGTGGGATCATGAAGTAATAATCATAGAGGTGATAAGGACTGGTTCAAGGGAACAGCACAAAGGAGGGACAGGAGTACTAAAGCATCATCATTCCTTTATGAATAGATTAATTACTATGTATATCTATATATTTAGGGGTTCTTCACCCTTTTATGGGAAATAGCCAGTCAAGGCATGCACCCACCCCTGCCCATTCCATTTCCATCCATCACCAATTGTTTTCCTCTTATCTTAGCTCTTTGTGGATGAAGGGTCATCACATTATGCGTAGACTTACAACAAATAAATAAATCCAACTTGTAAGTAATCACACAGTTGAGTCCATATGTTATTCACCTGACAATAGCAAGCATCATTGGCTCTATGGATGTAACTCCCAAGTGTTCTGCAGGATGATCAGTTTTGTTTTCCAATACATTTTTCATGATGAAGATGATATGTTCTATGAGTTGAGTACTGATTTCACTCACCATGACCTGTACATACAGAAGAAAAAAAATATATATATATGCATATTATTACTTCAGTGGAAGACAAGCTCATTTCACACATATTGACATTATATTGTACACCATCCACAACACAACATCATCCTCTCTAATAACCATGGGTGTCAATGTATGTTTTCATACACTGCAACCACAACCATGTGTTTTCATATCCATAGATACCCATGGTTATTTGAGAGCACAACACTGTGTTGTGGATGGTGCATGGTGAAAATTAGATATGTGTGAAATGAGCCTTAGTAAATTAATTTATCAAAAATATGTCAAATGAGAAGCACTGTAAAGTTTATCTTGATCTTACACCAACCTATCCACAAAATATATCATTTAACACTAACTACTCATTAGATCTTTTTACAATAAACAGAAGATACAACTGGACATACCTCACTAAATTGAAAAAAACATGGCAAAATCAAATGTGACAATTTACCTGTCCCTGCTGATCAAAGAATTTGTCAACAATAACTTTGATCTGATCAAAGAGGATTGGGTAGAGGAGGGGTGACATTTCATGGCCAACTAACTCCTTAACATGCTTCTGAATTTGTGCACCAAACTTCTCATTGGAACAAACCAACAACTTTAACAAATGACCAACAAACCTTAGAAAAGAAACAAAAATTCACAGATTAGCATAGCACATTTATTTGTGAAGATTTATGCTGAGCAAATATGAATGCATTAATTCTTACAATGCTCAACATTATAATAATCCTATTATCAAAAGATCAATACTTCCCATCATATATATATATATATATATATATATATATATATATACACAAGTAGAGAAAACTACCACTTACCTACAAGTAGTACAACAATGACAAAGTAAATAAAATAAATAATCATTACTAAGGAGGGGTGAGTTGAGTTTGGGAATGTAGTTGGGAGGATCTCAGGATTGAAGAGAGGACAAGGGAGAGAAGGGGTGGCTATTCTAGTAAGTAAAGAGATAGGTAAGTGTGTAGTGGAGTGGAATTTTGTTCAAAGATAATGTGGATGAAGGTGAAACTGGGAAGGGAGATGTGGGGTTTTGTAAGTGCATTTGGACCTGGTGGTGAGAAGAGTGTAGAGGATTTAAATGAGTGCATTAAGGGATTAGGGAGAAATGTCAATGTAGTGGTATTGAGAGACCTTAATGCTAGGGTAG
The DNA here is from genome assembly GCF_046742065.1 of Oratosquilla oratoria. Taxonomy (NCBI): domain Eukaryota; kingdom Metazoa; phylum Arthropoda; class Malacostraca; order Stomatopoda; family Squillidae; genus Oratosquilla; species Oratosquilla oratoria. The sequence continues at coordinate 2,234,685 of NW_027467710.1, forward strand.
GAAATTAACCAATAGACGGAATGGTTGGGAAGTGTGAAGTTCCACTGTAATGGAGAGTTTATGGTGATATGTCTAGAGAGTTTATGATAGCAAATGCAATGTTTAGGAAGAAAGTCAAGAATAAGTACACATGGGAGAGGGTGGTGGATGGAAGGGTGGTAGAGTATTAATGGACTATATGGTGGTAACCTGGAAAATAATACGAAGAGTTAAGGATGTACATGTTCTGAGGGGAGAGAGTGGGGAATATCTGATCACTTTTTGGTGGAAGGTAAGTTGAGAATAGAAGATAAATGGAGAAAGAGGTAAAGGGCACAAGGTAGGGAGGTGCCTAAAGTGAAATGCTTAAATGAGAGAGAAAAGGACAAGTACAGGGAAAAGCTAAGAGAGGAGTAGGAGTGAAGGATAAAGTAGAACTAGGAGTGGAGGAATGGGGATGGTTCAAGGAGGGAATCACAAGGTGTGCAAAGATGGTGTGGAACAAGGAGGATGGGAGGAAATACAAGGAAGGGTAGTGAGTGGTGGGACGAGGAAGCAAAGAAGGTTGTAGAAGAGAAGCAAGCATTCACAGATTGATTACAAAAAAAAGATGGGAGAATCAAATGAGAGGTACAAAGAAAAGAGAAGTAAAGCATAAGATAAAATAGGCAAAGAGGAGAGCAGATGTGAAATGGGGTAAGAGTATGACAGAAATTTTAAAAATAAAAAGATAATTTGGAAAGAAATTAAGAGAGGAAAATGGAGAAATAAGGAAAGATGAGGTGAGGGCACTTGATAGAGGATGAGAGCAGGTATGGCACAGTCATGGTGGACTGGCAGGTGAGGTTATTTAATGTTTGTTTAAGTGAGGGGAGAGTGCTGGAGGACTGGAAAAAAAGGAAAAGTATGAGTGTAGTAGTTTCAGAGGGATCAGTTTGTTAAGTGTACCTGGGAAGGCTTATGGCAGGGTCTTGATTAAGAGGATTTGGAGAGGAACTGAAGGAGTATTTGGAGAGGAACAGTGTGAGTTTAGGACAGATAGAGATTGTGTGGATCAGATTTTTGTGGTAAGACAGATATGTGAGAAAGCTCTAGGACAAGGTAAGGATGTTTTTTGGGCTTTTATACATACATACATACATACATATACCATCATTCAGGAGGTGCCAAGATAAGAGGGAGGGTAGAGGGTGAAGAGGAGTGGAGTGTATTAGGGATGGAATGGGTGGGAGTGGTTTTTATGCCTTTGTTTTTTGGCTACCTCCCTTGTAAGGGTGAAAAAGCCTCTGGTATATGTATGTCTATTTGCATCTTTCCAATGTTGCAGTATCTTTCCTTCTTTGAGTAAAAAGTCTATTATCTTCTATAATTTGTCCATCAGTTCGTTTATACACGCTTTCAGTTTTGAATTTGCAATTCCATCTGGTTCATGCGATTTCCTGACATCTAGGTTTTTTATTTGGTCTCTTATTTCTTTCTGTATTACCTTTATTTCTTTCATTTTGTCCATCTTCCCAAAATTGTGAGCTCTCAAATGTAAAAAACAGACCTGAAATGTCTGATCATAACTTCTGCCATTTCTGTGTCATTTATATATTCTTTATCTCCTTCACTCAATTTCACTATTTCATGTTTATCCTTTACTTTTTCATTTATATATCTGTATGGATGATGATGTTGTGATGCATGAGGTGGGGTAGGTGGGGTGGGTGGGGGATGGGGGTGAAGGAGTATGTGTGAAAAATAAATTGATGCAGCCCAAAGTGATTTCTCCCTGTCTTCTCCATTTCTACATAAGGAGACAGAGAATGGTGTCGCCGATTTAATGAAGCGGCCTTGCTGTGGATGTACTGTCTTGCAACACTGCTTCTGACTCACGGCAGTGGGTCAGAAGCAAGGATGACCTGTAATCCAGGAGGAGCCAAGATATGAGGGAGGTGGGTGAATGGGAGTGGAGTATGTGGGGATGGTATGGGTGGGAGTGGATTTTATGCCTTTGTTTTAGGTGGGGGGAAAAGAATGCTGCCACCAAGTTTTCCCACTTGGATCGTAAGAGGTGAAAAAAATGGGACGGGGATTGGGACCATGCATCCTTCTCCTTGTTGCCTAAAAAAAAGTAAAGGCATAAGAGGGTCTAGGAGCTTTCCAACCAGCATCCTATGATTTGGGTCTTTTAATGTGCATGGATGTGGTACAGATGCGAGTAAAAGGGAAGAGTTAGGTAGTATGTTTGTGAAAAGAAAGATGGATGTGTTTGCTTTGAGTGAAACTAAGTTGAGAGGGAAGGGCGGGTGTGAGATTGGGAGTGTAGTTGGGGGGTTCTCAGGAGTGAAGAGGGCAAGGGAGAGAAGGGGTGGCTATACTAGTAAGTGAAGAGATATGTAAATGTGTATTGGAGTGAAAGGAGGTTTCTTCAAGGATAATGTGGATGAGGGTGAAACCAGGAAAGGATATGTGGGGTTTTGTAAGTGCATATGGGCCTGGTAGTGAGAAGAGGGAGAAAGGGAAGCTTTTTAGATTGATTTAAATGAGTGCATAGAGGGATTAGGGAGGAATGTCAATGTAGTAGTATTGGACCCCTTAATGCTAGGGTAGGAAATGAACAAATTGACGGAGTGGTTGGGAAAGTGAAGTTCCAGAAAAGAATCGTAGTGGAGAGTTGATGGTGGAGATATGTTTAGAACGAGAGTTGATGATAGCAAATACAGTGTTTCAGAAAAAGTCAAGAATAAGTACAAATGGGAGAGGGTGGTGGATTGAAGGATGGTAGATAGAGTGTTAATGGACTATGTACTGGTAGATAGGAGTATAATAAGAAGAGTTAAGGATGTACATGTTCTAAGGGGAGAGAGTGGGGGAATAACAGATCATTTCTTGGTGGAAGGTAAGTTGAGAGTGGAGGATAGATGTACATACATACATACATATGCCAAGGCCTTCTCCCCCTTACAAGGGAGGTAGCCAAAAAGGAAAAGGCATAAAATCATTCCCACCCATTCCATCCCTCAATACACTCCACACCCCTCCACCCTCCCTCTTATCTTAGCACCTCCTGGATGATGGGTCATCCCTGCACCTTGTCCACTGCCCTGGGTCAGAAGCAGTGTCGCAATATGTAGAAAGCAGAAAAGGACAAAAGGTAGGGAGGTGCTTAGAATGAACTCTTTGAATGAAAAGGAAAAGGAGAAAGAGTACAAGAAGAAGCTGAGAGAGGAGTGGGAGGGAGTGAAGGATAGAGTAGAGCTAGGAGTGGAGGAGGAATGGGGATGGTTCAAGGAAGGAGTCACAAGGTGTGCAAAGAGGGTGTGTGGAACAAGAAGGACAGGAGGAAATAGAAGGAAGGGTAGTGGATGGTGGGATGTGGAAATTAAGAAGGTTGTAGAGAAGAAGAAGCGAGCTTTCACAGATTGGTTACAAAATAGGACAAAGAAAAGAAAAGAGAAGTAAAGCATGATATAAGGGAGGCAAAGAGGAGAGCAGATGTGAAATGAGGTAAGAGTCTGACAAATTATTGAAAGTAATAAAAAGATGTTTTGGAAAGAAATTAAGAGAGGAAGAGGAGGTGAATTAAGTAGAGAAGAAAAGGTAAAAGGTGCAGATGGTGAGATGATAATGGAAGAGAAGGCGGTAAGGGGAAGATGGGCAGAGTATTTTAAGGAGTTGCTAAATGTGAACGAGAATAGGGAGGGAAAGATAGTTGCAGTGGGAAGTGCTAAGAAAATGACCATAATGAGTGAGGAAAATGGAGGAGAAATAAGGAAGGATGAAGTGAAGGCAGTTGTTATGATGATGAGAGCAGGTGAGGCACCTGGTCTGGATGGATGCCATGCAGAATATCTAAAAAAAAAAAGGAGGTACAGTGATGGTGGACTGGATGGTGAGGTTATTCAATGTTTGTTGGAGAGAGGGTAGAGTGCCGGAGGACTGGAGGAGTGCCTGTATAGTTCCACTCTACAAGGGAAAAGGGGACAAGTGTAAGTGTAGTAGATTCAGAGGGATCAGTTTGTTGAATGTAGTTGTTGTTGTTGTCGTTCCCTAGACTGTCTGTCCGAGCAGTCCCGTCTCCCCAAGGAAGGCCACAGCCGAAACTGGGTTTTCCCACAAATCCTTTATAGAGTGTATGTTGTGTTGTTTGCGTGCATGATTGTGTATAATGCAGTCTTCCATTATGTGTTGTATGGTATGGGGTGAAGTGTTACATTCTGGGCAGCTGTTCACAACACGGTCGTCCAGCCTCTTCTGGTAGCTTAGAAGTGCTGGGTGGTGACCGCATCGCAGTCTGGCCAAGTGGACTCTGTCCTTACGTGGGAGAGAGGATTCAGAAGGGTGGATATCAGGGGGTCTGGCATGTAGCAGTGTGTTGTCTTTCAGTGTGTTAATGGAGCGGTGAGTGATATGATTATGAATATGTTTCCGGAGGCTGGTATTTGGTGGTTGTGGAGGAAGAGAAGAGAGTATCTGTGTGTAATAAAGGTCTATGGGTGTAGTTTTAATGTTTCTTGGTGTGTGTGGGTGTTCTGCTATGTAGTGTAGTGGGTGTGATGTGTTTGTGGTGGCTGCAGCAAGTGTTTGTGTGCCTCTCATGTCGAGGTGGTCCTTGACTTGAGTGCGTTAAGTCTAGGTGTGCATTTGTTTTTTATGTTTGTGAGGTGTTGTTTGAAAGACATGGATGTATCGTATGTTACACCAAGAATTTTCGGTGTGTTTGTGTGTGGTATTAGAGTGTTGTTGATGTAGAGATGAGGTATGTATTTGTGTTCTTTTGTCCAGTTGGTGAGAAGTGTTGCTGTAGATTTGGATGGAGCTATTTTGAGTCTGTTTGTGATGAACCATGTGTTGAGTGTGTCAAGGTATGGCTGGATTATTTCTGCAGCTTTGTCTGTGTTACGATGTGTGCATGTGATTGTTATGTCGTCTGCGTAGGAAGAGATTTGTATTTCTGAGGTGTCTGGCGTGGGTAAGTCATGCATGTATAGATTAAATAATGTGGGGGATAGAACTGAGCCCTGTGGTACTCCGTTCTTAATGTTTCTGATGTGCGATGATTGGCCATTATATGACACATGAGCATTCCTGCCTGCCAGATAATTGGCCAGCCATCTTTTGGTGTTATTGTGCATGTCTGTGTTATATATTTTATTTGTTAGGTTGTGGCGGGGGATAGCATCAAAAGCTTTACTAATGTCCAATGTTATAAGAAGTGTTCTGTGGTGGGGCCTATCCGAATTGATGCCATCTAAAATTCTTTGTGTGAGGTTTGTCAGAAGAGTGTTTGTGGAGTGTAGTGGCCTAAAACCGTGTTGTGAGTCAGCAAGGGGAATATATGGTGTGACAAGTTTAAGTATTAGGCGTTCAATGACTTTAGAGGGGGTGCAGAGAAGTGTGATTGGGCGGTGCGATGTTGGGATTGTTGGGTCTTTGTTCGGTTTTGGAATGGTGATTATTTTACCATGCTTCCAGATGTCGGGTATAGTGTTGTGTGAATAGCTGTAGTTTGCAATGTTTGTGAGTGCGTGTATACCTTGTGGTCCAATGTGTTTTAGGTGGATGTTGCTTATGTTATCAGGGCCACAGGCAGATGAGTGCTTGAGACTATGCATTATGAGTTTTGTCTGACTGTCTATGAAGGGTGTATAGTCTGAGTCTGTGGGAAAGTCTTTCTTACGTCGAATGGTGCGTCGGTCGTCAGGGTGAGATGTAAGATGGCTCGTCTGTGCGAAATGACGTATGAGTGCGTTTGCTTGTTGTCTGTTTGAGGGTAGATTATCTGTTGTTGTGATTATTGCTGCGTGAGAGCGTGTAGTGTTAGTGTTGGATAGTGTGATGCTGTTGAGTGTTTTGTACAATTTGCTGGTGTTTGTTTTGTGATCAAGTGTATTGATAAAGTTTTGCCAATTTTGTGTTTTTTGTTCATGGTCCTGGAGCTGCAACGTCTACGTCGTGGGACCACCCCCCAACCCCAAGAGTTGGGGGCCAAACAGCAGCAACTACCCCTGGCCATCAGCTCTACGCAGATGGCACCGATCTGTTGAATGTAGTTGGGAAGGCTTATGGGAGGATATTGATTGAGGGAATTAGAAGAGGAACAGAGTGAGTAATTGGCAAGGAACAGTGTGGATTTAGGACGGGTAGAGGTTGCATAGATCAGATTTTTGTGGTATGACAGATATGTGAGAAAGCTATACGAAAGGGTAAGGATGTTTTTTGGCTTTAATGAATTTGGAAAAGGCTTATGACAGGGTAGACAGGAAGGCACTGTGGGAGGTTATGCAGATATATGGGATAGGAGGAAAGCTTTTAGGAGCTGTCAGGAGTTTTTACGTGAGTAGTAGAGCTTGTGTCAGGATTAGAAATGGCGAGAGTGAGTGGTTCGAGGTAAAGGTGGGATTTCGTCAGGGATGTGTTATGTCGCCCTGGCTGTTCAACTTATAAATGGATGGAATGCTGCGAGAGGTAAATGCAAGGGTGGTGGGTCAGGGATTGGAGATGGTTAAAGAAAATGGAGAAAAGTGGGAGGTGAGCCAGCTGTTGTTTGTGTACAACACTGCCCTTGTAGCAGGATCAGAGGAGGGATTGAGGAAGTTGGTGACAGAGATTGGGAGAGTGTGTGATAGAAGAAAGTTGAAGATAAATGTGGGTAAAAGTAAGTTGATGAGATGTACAAGGGGTGAAAGTGGCAGCAGACTGGAAGTGAGGATTATGGGAGAGCGACTGGAGGAAGTGGATAGTTTTAGATACTTGGGTGCGAATGTGGCAGGAAAAGGAGTGGAGGTGAAGGTAGAATGTAGATTGAGAGAAGCGAGTAAATGTCTTGGTGGATTAAAAACTGTAATGCGAAATAGACATTTGGGAATGGATGCTAAGAGGAGATTGTATGATGGAGTGATTGTGCCAACAGCACTGTATGGGGCAGAAACATAAAACAAAAGAGAGGAAGAGAGAAGGAGTTTGAATGTGTTTGAGATGAGGTGCCTGAGAAGTATGATAGGGGTTACTAGGCTAGATAGGGTGAGAAATGAGGTGAGGAGGAAAACAGGGATGGTAATAGAGTTGGGAGATAGGGTGGATGAAAGAGTATTAGGATGGTTTGGACACATGGAAAGAATGAGTGAAGAAAGACTAGTAAAAGAGGTATGGAAGGCAGATGTGGAGGGAGTGAACATGAGGGGGCGACATAAGATGAGATGGATGGATGAGGTGAAAGGGGCTTTGGGGAAGAGGGGAATGTCTGTTGAGGAAGGACGGAAGAGGACAGAAGACATGGGTGAATGGAAAATTGTTGTATATGGATGATGTTGTGATGCATGAGGTGGAATGGGTGGGGGGATGGGGGGTGAGGTAGAATGTGTCAGAAAAATTTGACACAGCCGTAAGGGTTTCTCCATGTCTTCTTCTTTTCTGCATGAGGGGACGGAGAGGGGGGGGTTGCCAATTAAATGAAGTGGCCTTGCTGTGGATGTGCTGTGTCTTGCGATACTGCTTCTGACCCAGGGCAGTGGACACAATACAAGGATGACCCGTCATCCAGGAGGTGCCAAGATAAGAGGGAGGGTAGAGGGTGGAGTGGAGTGTATTGGGGATGGAATGGGTGGGAATGATTTTTATGGCTTTGTTTTTTGGCTACCTCCCTTGTAAGGGGAAAAAGCCCTTGGTATATGTATGCATGTATGTTTTTTGGCTACCTCCCTTGTAAGGGGGTAAAAGCCCTTTGTATGTATAGCATTACTAATTACAACAAATCATATGTGTTGCAGCACCTGGAGAGAGAGAGAAAAAAAAAAAAAACCACTCACTGAGTGACTGCACAGTATACATCTTGTCCTGCGTTTGGCAGCACTGATGTTTTGGAACCTCCAACTTGTGGCCGTGATGGTGACTTGTTCAGCAAACAAACACCCCCTAATGCACACAGAAACCCAGTCATGTTGGCCCACTCATTCACCTGGTCCTGGATCTGTAAAAGTAAGCACAATGAAGCAAAGAATGAACACTCCAGTTTAGTAAACTCATTTTCTTAGTATTACACTACACAAACTAGGCCTTTATCTAATCTGAAAGAAAAGACAGAAAACTCTTCAAAAGAGTAAATATCAAGGCACTGTCCCAGATCTCTCTTACAGGAGACCTACAGCCACATCACCACCCAACATTAAGACAGAATGAGAACAAAACTGGCCTGACAATTGTCCCAAATGCTACTACAATACAATAGAAAAACCACCTCATTTCACACTGCCCTATTCTCATCCTATCTAAACAACATGAAATCTCTTCTCTGACTGATAGGGAAACAATGAATGGTACCTGCATGCGATGGCTGAGCAAGAGGGACAGTGAAGCTGTCTATTTTCAAAACTTGTTGACCCCCTCACTTCTATCAGGTGTAGCCCTCAGGAGCTTCAGGCACCCAACATCTTCCAATTTCAGCTGTATCTCTTACACTTTTCACTTTTTTACACATGGAAAGCTGATGACTGGCTACTGCTTTCCTCCCTGTACAACTTTCAGCTAGTGACATAGAAACAATACTTCTCTCTCTCCTCTCCCCATCTCTATGAGTGATTGGTTTCTTCTATAATTCTAGTGTCAATCCAGTGTACATGTTATACAAAAAGAAAAATAGGTTTTGTCTCTGTATTTCAAGAAAGATGACTGGATAGAGTATTGTTTAATGATGTCATGTCTCTAGAACTAACAATGGGTATCTGTGTTAGTCCTACAAGAAAGATGTTGGAGAGAATCATCTGCTTCACCCCTCATCTTTAAATCCAATTATCCTCCATCATATTCATAGGATAAATAAAATTATACATATATCTATACAAAATGTTGATCTCTTTCCTGACCTCCAACTCATGCTCACTACTCTGATGTGATGCTCTTCTTTTGGTGACAGAACGGTGAAAACTCTCCGAGATCTGTCCTTCTTCCAGTTTATTCTTTGGATAATTGACCAAGAGTTTTGTTGCATTCTCCCAGTTGATAAATGTGTCATCCCATGCCTGCAATGAAGTACAAGGAGGCAAATATATTTACCACTCATAGTAAAGAAGAAGAAGACACAGAAGAAGAAGAAAAGAGAAGAAGAAACTAGCTTTAATCATAAAATATGTTTAGACCAATAACAAATGCTATGTAAATTAACAATTAAACTTCTAATGTAGCACCAGGACCTCTATGAACTCCATAGGACCCCAAACTTTTGATGTTCTATCCCTTACTTCTATCTCCCTTTGGCTACGACATATTCTAAACCATCACATGATTCCCAAACTAGTATCTAATTTTCTCTCCTAGTCAATCCTGTTACCTGTTCTATCTACAATCTATAATAATAGTATAGGCTCCATCATTTTTCTTCAATTATGTTAACCTCTTCAATTCAAGTCAAATATTCATTCAAAACAGACTTTGGGAAACTTAAGAAATTCTTTCAAAATGCATACATACATATACCAAAGGCTTTTTTCCTCTTTACAAGGGAGGTAGCCAATAGGCAAGGCATAGAAACCACTCCCACCTATTCCATCCCCTTAATACTCCATTCACCTCTGCCCTCTTCTCTTCCTCTTATCTTGGCACCTCCTGGATGACGGGTCAGAAGCAGTGTTGCAAGACATAGCACATCCACAGCAAGGTCACTTCAATAATTCAGCAACCCCCCCACCTTTCCATCCCCTCATGCAGAAAAGGAGAAGATGGGGAGAAATCCCTTCAGGCTGCGTCAATTTATTTCTCATACATATTCCCTCACCTACTCCCCTTCATGCATTACAGCATCATCCATATACAACCTGTCCTTCCTCTTTCCCAATGCCCTTTTTACCCCATCCATCCATCTCATCCTAGGACTCCCCCTCATGTTCAATCCTTCCACCTCTCTTTTACTAATCTTTCTTCACTCATTCTTTCCATGTCTCCAAACCATCCTAATACTCTTTCATCAGCCCCATCTCCCAACTCACTCTCCACCCCTGTTCTCCTCCTTACCTCCTCATTTCTATATCTAGTCTAGTAACCCCTATCAAACTTATCAGGCATTTCATCTCAAACATCCAAACTCCTTCTCTCTTCCTCTCTTAAGCTCCATGTTTCTGCCCCATACAGTGCTGTCAGCACAATCACTCCATACAATCTCCTCTTAGCATCCATTCCCAAATGTCTATTTCTCATTACAGTTTTTAATCCACCAAGGCATTTACTCACTTCTCTCAATCTACATTCTACCTCCACCCCCACTTCTCCCTTTCCTGCCACATTCGCACCCAAGTATCTAAAACTATCCACTTCCTCCAGTCTCTCTCCCTTAATACTCACTTCCACTCTGTCCCCACTTTCCCCTTGTACATCTCATCACCTTACTTTTACCAACATTTATCTTTAACTTCCTCCTTTCACACAACTTCCCAAACTCTGTCACTAACTTCCTCAATCCCTCCTCTGATCCTGCTACAAGCGCAGTGTCGTCAGCATACAACAACTGGGTTATCTCCTGCTTTTCTCCATTTTCTTTAACCATCTCCAATCTCTGACCCACTACTCTTGCACTCACTTCTCGCACTACCCCATCCATGTATAAACTGAACAAGAAGGGTGACATAACACATCCCTGACGAAGTCCCACCTTTATCTCAAACTACACACTCTCTCCATTTCTAATCCTAACACAAGCTCTACTACTCTCATAAAAACTCTTGACTGCTCTTAATAGCTTTCCTCCTATCCCATATATCTGCAATACCTACCACAGTGCCTTCCTGTCTACTCTATCATAAGCCTTTTCCAGATACATAAAACCCCCAAAAAACATCCTTACCTTTTCCTACAGCTTTCTCACATATCTGTCTTATCACAAAAATCTGATCTACACAACCACTACCTGTTCTAAATCCACACTGTTCCTCACCAATTACTCCCTCTGTTCCTCTCCTGATCCTCTCAATCAAGACCCTCCCATAGGCTTTCCCAACTACACTTAACAAGCTAATTCCTCTGAAACTACTACATTCACACTTGTCCCCTTTTCCCTTGTAAAGTGGAACTATACAGGCACTCCTCCAGTCCTCCGGCACTCTACTCTCTCTTAAACAAACATTAAATAACCTCACCATCCAGTCCACCATCACTGTACCTCCTGTTTCCAGACACTCTGCATGATATCCATCCAACCCAGGTGCCTTACCTGCTTTCATCATCTTAACAACTGCCTTCACTTCATGTTTCCCTATTTCTCCTCCCTTTTCCTCACTCATTATGGTCATTTTCTTAGTGCTTCTCACTGCAACTACCTTTCCCTCCCTATCCTCCTTCACATTTTGCAACTCCCTAAAATACTCTGCCCACTTTCCCCTTACTGCCTTCTCTTCCATTATCATCTCTCCTTCTGCACCTTTTACCTTTTTTCTACTTGATTCGCCTCCTCTTCCTCTTTCACAGAATACGGGGATCACTCAGCTACAGCTACAAAATAAATATAATCAGGAAGCCAACGCTGACATTCTCATATACCCTAGTCATGGCTCATGACACATACATAGGCATCATTCTATTCACGAGGTTAAAGTAATCTTGCCTTTGAACTAATTGTACACAACCTACCTGTTTGCATCCTTGTGTCCATTTTTCTATTTTCCTGAGTAGAGCCATGATCCGCTTCTGTAAGGCAGCACGACCTGCAAAACAACAATGATCACATCACTTAAGTTCATACTACAGAATCTCAAAAGAAATAAAAATAATAGAAAATAAAAATTGAAATGAAAATAAATTAACTGACTTTTCCATAAACAGGTCAGAACAGAAATAATTCTGAAAAAAAAAAAAAAAAAAAAGATAACCAGAGCATAGAATGTTAATAATTTTTTCTGTAATCTAGCATTACTATACAAGTTTCTACTACAAACTTTTCAGAGTTTTATTTTTAACCTCTTCAATAATCCATTAATCTGCAGGACTGCTTGGACAGACAGTCTAGGGAACAACAACAGCATCCATTAATCCTATTGCAGTCTTGAGTTATCGTCAATGATCCAATGGTATCCGATGTGAGTTGCTACCTTCTTATTCCATATCTTTTATTACGACCTGGGCCCCACCCCTACCCCAATACTTCTACCCCCTATCCTTAAACTTTGCTTCACATTCCTACTTGAAAAAGACATGAAAATTATTCATTAATTAATTTTGCAGTTACTGTACTTAGAACTTATAATGAACATGTTTCTATGAATAAGTCTTCTTCTTCAATACAAAAGAAAAATAACAAATATGAAAGTAGAAACTATACTGTGAGGAAAGTACAGACCCCATCTTTAAACAATATTTTAAGCTACCAGTTAAACAAACTTCTGAAAAACATTTGTATATGCATAGAGATGGTGGCTGGGCACAATTGGAAATTACCACATATGGAAGTTATGTAAATAAACTGGACTACAACTTTCATAAATCTACTACTACCACATATGATAGTCTACATAGGTTACCTTTTATGCTTCAGTGATAACATGCAAAAGATTCACATATTTACAAGCAACCATTAAGGTATTATTTTACTGGTCAATCAAAGTGTTCCCTAGTTCTCTTGCAGGAGACTCCCTGTAAGCCAACTATGGCCAATGGTTTGCACCTTAAGTTACTAAGTGAAGGGATCTTTTTGTTGACTGGAAAGGATAAGTATTCAGTAGTGTAGAATTAGGTGCTTTGTGTCTCCTGTGTTACAGTTATATCTGGAGCAATTGATGTTTTTTACTAGACAGATTTTGTGTTGGCAGTTTTAATATGGAGTGGTGAACTGAACATATGCATACAAATGTAACTCTTACTCCCCTTGATAGTGGTTTCTCAGTTGGGTTGATTTCTAGAAGAGTTTAGTGTAGCATAAAATTTAGTATTCTATTGTGCAACACTTCTCTTGTGATCAAAATGTGCATGTGTCTTTGTACAGGCATACCCTGGGGTACTGGGGACAGGTTACTGTATATGCTTGTGTAAAATATTGTTGGCATTGTTCTCATGTACTCAGTGAGCTGTCTTTGTGTGATATAATGTCAGGTGTGTAAAAGTTTGAGGACTGACATAGAACTGTGTGCCTATCATTTTCATATGCTGCTTCTTTCCTTTGACTCTTTATAGGAGAAAACTACAAAGTGGGATTCCTAGTGCCCTTCCCTATCTCAATTAGCTGCCTTCTAGAAAAATGGTGGTGACATTCAGCATTCTTCTCCCACCAATACTGGGGCATCAATGAAGAAAGAGTTGGAGACATGGAATGAATAACATACTGATTCAAGGTGGCAACAGAGATCTATCTTTATTTACCTAACTATATAACAAGAGCCTTTTTCCCCTTTATAAGGGAGATGGCTAAGTCCACAGGCATATACCCACTACCATCCACCAGCCTTTCCTCCCTCTCAGCTCCTTGTGGATCCCCATCAGAGGTATTAGCTGCATGTTATTGTGATAAATTCCTCAATAGCATGTAGCTGATGGTTTAGGGACTATATGGAGTACCCCCTATGGACCAAAGCCACACATCAATTTGTCTATGTTATTGGAAATCTCTACTCACTGGGAAATTATGCTACTTTATTGTACTGTGACTGTCCCTCCATTATGCTGTCTCCTCCCTCTTAACACTTCTCTGAGTATATATTTCCATTGCCTCTGAACCCTATGGTAGAAGAAAGAATACAGCCACAGTTTTCCCACTCGGGTTGTAAAAGGCTGCTAAAATGGGATGGAATGATGGGACTAGGTATCCTGCTCTCTTTAACCCTATTCCTATGGGAAGTCAGGGAGAAAAAAAAATGTGGCTATGTTCAGCAGTTACCCCAAAATAATCCCAAAGTATTAACTCCATGGTTACAGGCATTCATTACTCCAGTATAGGTAAATAATATTTACTCTTGTAGCATAATTTATTTCAGCATCTTTCACTTTTTTTCTACTATTCGCCTGCTTGCATTTCACATTCATAAAAAAAAATTAAAGATAAAAATAACAAATAAACAAGTCCTAAAGATATAAAACTATGGTAAAGTTCAAATCAAATAATAGTCTAAAGAAGAGAAATAAAATAGTAAAATAAAACTGGTTTCTGGAAAAATAATATGTAATAAGAAATGGTCTTACAAGATTCACAAGTAAATACAGAAATTTTGTATACAGTGAGCCAAACATAAAAAACATGCTAAATGACAAACATTCAAAACATATGTGGGACAACTGAAAAAGTATTTAAGTTCCTACTAAAAAAAAAAAATACAAATTTTCTTATTACATATCAGATACTGAATTTTCAGTTACATCAAATACTAGTTCATGATCAACCATATACAAAGAAAAGCGGACCTGGACAATGAGCAATGCCTTACCCTGGTGATGCTGCTGACAAAATATTCTTGAGTCCAAAGAGGCTGCATACATGGTTAGACAAAGAATTAGAGTTAGGTTAATGTCAAGCAAACAACATAAAGGGAAAAACCTTAGCGAGTTTACTGTTAATATCATAACTGATTTTGCACCATCAACCAGTTAGATTGACAATAAAGCAATGTTGATATAGTTCTCCAATTGCTTAAATAATGGCCATGGCCTAAATAATATTACCACATTTTCAATAATCAACATTAACTACTGCAATCTATCTATATACCAAGGCCCTTTTTCCCCCTTAAGGGGATCGTCCATCAGAAAATCACGAAAAAATAAAAAAAAATACGAAATTCTGAAAATATTTCCTCTAAAAGGGTTGCTCATAAGCTATCTCGTGGCTGAGTATGGAAGCTGTATCTTGATTTTTACTATCTAAAAAAATATATAATACAGTACCCCCCACCCTACTGTGGCTGGGTCGTGTACGCTGCGTACTGCATATTACGTTTTCTGTTGTTACATATATTTGCTAACAAAAGAAGCTGTGTATTTTGCACAATATCTATGCTTTTGTATGATAAATAATAGCATACGATATGGCAACAGGGACCTGACTGCATATCGTTCAGTATGAATTGCCCATCAGAAAATCACGAAAAAAAAAAATCTGAAAATATTTCCTCTAAAAGTGTTACTCATTAGCTCTCTCGTGACCGAGTATGGATGTTGTATCCTGATTTTTACTATCTAAAAAATATATAATACAATAACACACACACACACCCCCCCCCCCCCCGTGTGGCTGGGTCATGTGCACTGTGTACTGAATATCACGTTTTCTGTTGTTACATATATTTGCTAACAAAAGAAGCTGCGTATTTTGCACAATATTTATGCTTTTGTATGATAATAGCATACGATATGGCAATAGGGACCTGACTGCTTAGCGTACTGTTGTACAGTATGTGAACGTGACTTATTCATTGCTTGTCTTTCAAGTTAGTGAGACGTACTATTTTCTCGTTGTTTCAAGTACTTTTATTGACTCTGAAGATGCCGAAGATTTCTAAGAAGAAGTTGCGATCACAGTTATGAACTTGCATATATGCCATCAGCAAGAGGGACAACAACCTGGAGCTGCAACGTCTACGTCGTGGGACCACCCCCCAACCCCAAGTGTTGGGGGCCAAACAGCAGCATCTACCCCTGGCCATCAGCTCTACGCAGATGGCACCGATCCCCAAGGAGGAGCTACGCCTACCTGGGGGAGTACCACAATCCTTTTTTTCCAACACACAATGTTACGTTTTTTCTGCACTGAGGGGTCATTTTCCGGCGATCACCCCTCTTCTTCTACTTTTAGCCGGAGATGTAGAGAGCAATCCTGGGCCCACCACAAAATACACATGCCCAACATGCTCTAAACCCATTACTTCGAGCAGACAGACAAAGGGCTCAGTTCAGTGCAATATGTGCAAAAACTGGGCCCACCTCACTTGTACAACACTTGCTGACACAAACCAATACACAAACACTTGGACATGTTCTACCTGCCCTCCAGTAACCCCAATCCCACCTCCCCAACCACAGCCAACACCCTTACCCACTCACAATTTCCCTTTGCCCTTACCCATGATTAGTACTCCCCTTCCTTTGTCCCCGATCTCTCCTTTCCCCCCCTCTGACCCAGATCCTACACCTTCCCCACTACCACCCCAACCTCAACCCCAAACGGCTACATACAACACATACAAAACACACAACATCAACATATTACAACACAACATTGACGGTATAAACACTAAAAAACATGAACTTGAACACTTTCTTAAACAACACAACATACACATTGCAATTCTACAAGAAACAAAATTAAGACACTCACACAAAACACCATCATTTCATAATTACACCACCATCAGACAAGACCGGACTGACGGCAATGGCGGTGGACTCATCACCCTGATCCACCATTCCATCTGTTTTGTGGACACAAGTGCCACAACCAAAATTCTCCTCCCTACCACAGATAACACAACAGAAACCCAATCCATTCGTATCCGCACAGGCAACAATTCAACACTAACAATAGTTAACATGTACATTCCCCCCCAATCATCCCCCACAGTTCCAAACACCTTCAGACCTCAACTCAGCCAACTAACCTCAATCCCCAACCTGATCATGGGTGGTGACTTCAACGCCAAGTCGTCTGCCTGGTTTGTCGACAACCCTGACACAGACAGAGGGCTTGATGTACAGACTCAATTCGACTCATTGACTATCATGAACAACACGCATAATCATACACATATCCCATACCAAGCCCTCTACACTCCCTCCTCTCCTGATATCACCTTTTGCTCCCCCTGCCTAACCCCAACAACATCATGGAGAGTGGTCGGAGCCCTTGGTTCTGACCACCTTCCAATCATCATCACCACCAAAACAAGATGCACCCCAGCTGGCCACAGACACACTTACACCAATTACAAGAGAGCTAACTGGGAAGCCTTTAATGAAGAGACAGAACAACATTTTGAAACACTTAACAGTACACCAATCACAAACATAAACAATGCTGTGCACGCTTTTAATACAATCATACAAAACGCAGACAAGAGATACATCCCTAGAGGCAACAGAAAATCACACAACCCCAACTTCACACCAGAAATCCAAGGCCTCATCAGACAACGTGACACACTTAAACACGATACCCCCACACCTATCCCTCAAAACATAGCAGACCAAATACAAACACTAAACACTGTGATTGCCAATAAAATACATGAACAAAAAACACAAAATTGGCAAAACTTTATCAATACACTTGATCACAAAACAAACACCAGCAAATTGTACAAAACACTCAACAGCATCACACTATCCAACACTAACACTACACGCTCTCACGCAGCAATAATCACAACAACAGATAATCTACCCTCAAACAGACAACAAGCAAACGCACTCATACGTCATTTTGCACAGACGAGCCATCTTACATCTCACCCTGACGACCGACGCACCATTCGACGTAAGAAAGACTTCCCCACAGACTCAGACTATACACCCTTCATAGACAGTCAGACAAAACTCATATTGCATAGTCTCAAGCACTCATCTGCCTGTGGCCCTGATAACATAAGCAACATACACCTAAAACACATTGGACCACAAGGTATACACGCACTCACAAACATTGCAAACTACAGCTATTCACACAACACAATACCCGACATCTGGAAGCATGGTAAAATAATCACCATTCCAAAACCGAACAAAGACCCAACAATCCCAACATCGCACCGCCCAATCACACTTCTCTGCACCCCCTCTAAAGTCATTGAACGCCTAATACTTAAACTTGTCACACCATATATTCCCCTTGCTGACTCACAACACGGTTTTAGGCCACTACACTCCACAAACACTCTTCTGACAAACCTCACACAAAGAATTTTAGATGGCATCAATTCAGATAGGCCCCACCACAGAACACTTCTTATAACATTGGACATTAGTAAAGCTTTTGATGCTATCCCCCGCCACAACCTAACAAATAAAATATATAACACAGACATGCACAATAACACCAAAAGATGGCTGGCCAATTATCTGGCAGGCAGGAATGCTCATGTGTCATATAATGGCCAATCATCGCACATCAGAAACATTAAGAACGGAGTACCACAGGGCTCGGTTCTATCCCCCACATTATTTAATCTATACATGCATGACTTACCCACGCCAGACACCTCAGAAATACAAATCTCTTCCTACGCAGACGACATAACAATCACATGCACACATCGTAACACAGACAAAGCTGCAGAAATAATCCAGCCTTACCTTGACACACTCAACACATGGTTCATCACAAACAGACTCAAAATAGCTCCAACCAAATCTACAGCAACACTTCTCACCAACTGGACAAAAGAACACAAATACATACCTCATCTCTACATCAACAACACTCTAATACCACACACAAACACACCGAAAATTCTTGGTGTAACATACGATACATCCATGTCTTTCAAACAACACCTCACAAACATAAAAAACAAATGCACACCTAGACTTAACGCACTTAAGTCAATCACTGGAACAACATTTGGACAAAACAAAGAAACTAATATAACAATATACAAACAATGCATACGCTCAGTGATGAATTATGCGAGTCCTGCATGGGCTCCTAATCTCAGTGAGACACACCACAACACCCTTCAAATCATACAAAACAAAGCCCTAAAAACAATTACAGGCTGCACAAATACATCACCTACAGACCATTTACACCATGAAACAAAAGTCCTCAAAGTCAAGGACCACCTTGACATGAGAGGCACACAAACACTTGCTGCAGCCACCACAAACACATCACACCCGCTACACTACATAGCAGAACACCCACACACACCAAGAAACATTAAAACTACACCCAAAGACCTTTATTACACACAGATACTCTCTTCTCTTCCTCCACAACCACCAAATACCAGCCTCCGGAAACATATTCATAATCATATCACTCACCGCTCCATTAACACACTGAAAGACAACACACTGCTGCATGCCAGACCCCCTGATATCCACCCTTCTGAATCCTCTCTCCCACGTAAGGACAGAGTCCACTTGGCCAGACTGCGATGCGGTCACCACCCAGCACTTCTAAGCTACCAGAAGAGGCTGGACGACCGTGTTGTGAACAGCTGCCCAGGATGTAACACTTCACCCCATACCATACAACACATAATGGAAGACTGCATTATACACAATCATGCACGCAAACAACACAACATACACTCTATAAAGGATTTGTGGGAAAACCCAGTTTCGGCTGTGGCCTTCCTTGGGGAGACGGGACTGCTCGGACAGACAGTCTAGGGAACGACAACAACAACAACAACAACCAGTGCTGCCATAAAACAGCTTAGGATGGCAGATAAATATCGTCTGTCGCCAAAGATGCATCGCGCCAAGAAAAGGAAAAGTGCAATATAACCCTGGTGGATACTAACTGGATTCATCATATAAACCTATAATTGATCAAAAGCTGGCAACAAAGAGTAGGGTGGTGCCTTTGATACCCTTTCAACACCATAACATCATAAATAATGAAAGGGGACCAGTAACCATGAACAAAAAAACTTTGACGCTCATTCCTGAAAAACTTGATTTTTGCACATTTAATTTGATTCACATCCAAAACGCCTTCACTGATTTTCAACTGCAAATCCTTTTTGGATTCAGCATAATTGGGAGAACATTTGGAGGCAGATTTATGTCCTTCTGTCAAGGACTAGTAGGATTTTTTCATATATACATTTTTTTTTTTATCAACTTACTTTGAATTTTTTTTTCTCGTAACAGATTGATCAGAACATCATAATTCTGCCTCCGTTTCTTCATCTATCTTATCCCATTATAAAGACAAAAAATAATCAATATCCAGTCAAAGGTCTATCCTCTGAATCAATTTCAAAATTTTCAAAAATTACCCCTCGAAAAAAGAAAAAAAAATTATAATAAAAAAAGTATAAGGATAAATGACATGAAAACTCAGTGGTATATTCTCTGAGACAAGACAGTTACTAGGAAAAAATCTCAGCCACTTTCACCCCAAAATAAAAAAGTTTGATTTTCTAATGGACGATCCCCTTAAATGGAAGGTAGCCAAGTCAAAAGGCAAGCACCCACTCCTATCCACCACCCTTTCTTCCCTCTCATCTTAGCTCCTTATGGATGATGGGTCATCCCTATATCTCAGCCTTTGCACTGGGTCAGAAGCAATACAGGAAGATACAGCACATTCACAGGAAGGCTGCTTCACTTAATTGGCATCCCCCCCTCTATGTCCCCTCTGCATCAAAATATCATTCATACACAACTACTCCCTACCCCTACCCTCCAAATCCCTTATCCTCTCCCTTCCTTACATCACAGTATTATCTATACACAGCCATTTTTCATTTAACTGTATCTCCTGCCTTCTCCTGTCCTTGCTTAACAGACATTCCCCTTTTTCTTGACACTAATTTTACCCCTATCCATCCATCCTCGGTCATCCCCTCAAGTTCACTCTCTCCACCTCTGCTTTCCACACCTCTTTTACTAATCTTACTTTATTCATTCTTTCTGTGTCCAAACCATCCCAATACTCTTTCATCATCCATCTCCTTTCCCACCCCCACTCTCCTCCTCACCTTGTTTCTCAATTTATCCAACCTTGTAACCCCTTACATACTTCTCAGACACTTCATATCAAACACATTTAAACTTTTCCTCTCTGCCTATCTTAAATTCTATGTCTCTGTCCCATACAGTGATGTCAGCACAATCACCCCTTCATATAATGTCTTTGCATCCATTCCCAACGACCCATTTCTCCTGACACTTTTTAATCCCCAAGGCATTTATTTACTTCTCTCGGTCTACAATTACTGTAATACAGGTTGATAATCCTTCATCTTGCTTGGAACTGGAAGGGTTCAAATTTCATATTTTTTCAGAGTTTTGTAACATTTGTATATTTTCATCTATAAAATGGAACAATTTGGAGCTAGAAGCATTCAGCAGAAAGTGTTCATTCCAATGCTGATGAATTCATACCATCAACACATAATCTTTGCTCTATGCAATATTTTTCTATTCATAATGGTAAAATACATATGAATTTTTAGCATGTTAGTGCTGCTTACTGAAGATAAAAAAAATTATTATTACACAGCATTACACAAGAATTGTATACATACAAGTCTGCAGTAGTTCTTCTAAACATAAGTATATTTTATTCAGTCCTTGTTTACAAAATATTGGTTTCAGTTTAACAATTATGTGTTTTGGACCATAGAAAGCATCCTGAATAAGTTTGAAATGTTTCATTACAAAACTAAATTCAAGTGTAACTTTGGTATTGTACAAATAATTTTGTGTTTAAAACAACTTAATCACTGCCACTGTAATATATTGACATTCCTAAGAGTAAACTGTTTCATTTTGAGAAAATGGAACAAAACCAAAACAAACAAATATTACACAAGTGGTAGTTTTAGTATTTACCTAATTGTAGTATACATTAAAGGATCAATGCCTGTTGGGTATAGTCTCCTATTCTCTAATTTTCTAACATACCTAGACTCAAATTTATGCACAGAGCCAATTTAATCTGTATCCTTGATTTCCAATTATCGTATTTGAATGCATGTATTGTTTGAGCTATTCTAAGTATTTATACATCTATATGGAAAACTGTATTTCTTCATATCCTTTAGACCTGTGGTCTTTCTTAATTTGCTCCCATGACCTCTTAGCCCCTTAAATATGATGACACCTATGTAGGCATCATGAGGTGCCAGTGAGTACATGAGGATGCCAGCGTCGGCTTCCTGATTATATTTATTTTGTAGTTGTAGCCGAGTGACCCTCTTATTCTACGAACAGGCTTGATCACTTTTACAATGGTTACATTCTCAGTGAAAAAGAACAAATATAACAATTATAACTTTATATTTTATAATGCAAGTATTGTGATCTATCATCATATATATTTACATACATATACCAAAGGCTCTTTTCCCCCTTACATGGGGGGTAACCAAAAAGAAAAAGGCATAGAAACCACTCCCACCCATGCCATCCCCTACATATTCCATTACCCTCCACCCTTCTCCCTCCCTCTCATCTTGGCACCTCCTGGATGACAGGTCATCCCAGCATAGTGTCCATTGCTCCACTGCCCTGGGTCAGAAGCAGTGTCGCAAGACACAGCACATCCACAGCAAGGCCACTTCATTAAATCAGCGATCCCCCCTCTCCGTCCCCTCATGCAGAAAAGGAGAAGACAGGGAGAAATCCCCTTGGGCTGCGT
Source organism: Oratosquilla oratoria (assembly GCF_046742065.1). Lineage (NCBI taxonomy): Eukaryota > Metazoa > Arthropoda > Malacostraca > Stomatopoda > Squillidae > Oratosquilla > Oratosquilla oratoria. Next base: position 2,256,925 of record NW_027467710.1, read on the forward strand.
CAAAACCTCTGCCTTCCACACTTCTTTTACTAGTCTTCACTCATTCTTTCCATGTGTCCAAACCATCCTAATACTCTTTCATCAACCCTATTTCCCATCTCCCTTTCTACCCCTGTTCTCCTCCTCACCTCCTCATTTCTCACTCAATCTAGCCTAGTAACCCTATCATATTTCTCAGACATTTCATCTCAAACACATTCAAACTCCTTCTCTCTTCCTCTCTTATGTTCCATGTTTCTGCCCTGTACAGTGCTGTTGGTACAATCACTCCTTCATATAACCTCCTCTTAGCATCCATTCCCAAATGTCTATTCCTCATTACACTTTTTAATCCACAAAGGCATTTACTCGCTTCTCTCAATCTACATTCTACCTCCACTCCACCCTTTCCTGCCACATTCACACCCAAGTATCTAAAACTATCCACTTCCTCCAGTTGCTCTCCCTTAATGCTCACTTCCAGTCTGCTGCCACTTTCACCCCTTGTACATCTCATCAACTTACTTTTACCCACATTTACTTCAACTTTCTTCTTTCACACACTCTCCCAAGCTCTGTCACCAACTTCCTCAATCAACTCCCACTTTTCTCCATTTTCTTTAAACATCTCCAATCCCTGACCCACCACCCTTGCATTTACCTCTTGCACCACCCCATCCATGTATAAGTTGAACAGCCAAGGTGACATAACACATCTCATCACCTTACTTTTACCTACATTTACCTTCAACTTTCTTCTTTCACACTCTCCCAAACTCTGTCACCAACTTCCTCAATCACCTCCCACTTTTCTCCATTTTCTTTAACCTCTTCACTCTGGGGCACATCGCACGTCTGGCAGCATTAGCTGCCCGACGTGCGATGTTGCGTCATAATAATCGCATTATAAAAAATAAAGTCAGTGCTCAATCGTTCATTCTCTTTCACCCATGTATTTTGATAACCATAGAAAATATGATGAAGCCAGTTTAGAGAGAATGGAGGTTACGTAGGTACGACTACAATAATTATAATCAAGATACCGACGTCGGAATCATCGAGTACCCACTTGCTCCTCATGCCGCCTACGTAGGCGTCACCATAAAGTGGTTAAACATCTCCAATCCCTGACCCACCACCCTTGCATTTACCTCTCGCAGCCAAGGTGACACAACACATCCCTGACGAAGTCCCACCTTTACCTCAAATCACTCACTCTCTCCATGTCTAATCCTGACAAATGCTATACTACTCTCGTAAAATCTCTTGACAGCTCCTAGAAGCTTTACTCCTATCCCGTATATCCGCAAACCTCCCACAGTGCCTTCCTGTCTACCCTGTCATAAGCCTTTTCCAGATCCATAAAAGCCCAAAAAACATCCTTACCTTTTCCTATAGCTTTCTCACATATCTGTCTTACCACAAAAATCTGATCTACGCAACCTCTACCTGTCCTAAATCCACACTGTTCCTCACCAATTACTCCCTCTATTACTCTCCTAATCCTCTCAATCAAGATCCTCCCATAAGCCTTCCCAACTACACTTAACAAGCTAATCCCTCTGAAACTACTACACTCACACTTGTCCCCTTTTCCTTTGTAAAGTGGAACTATACAGGCACTCCTCCAGTCCTCCGGCACTCTACCTTCTCTCCAGCAAACATTAAATAACCTCAACAGCAAGTCCACCATCACTGTACCTCCTTTTCTTAGACATTCTGCATGGCATCCATCCAGACCAGGTGCATTACCTACTCTCATCATCTTAACAACTGCCTTCACTTCATCCTTCCTTATTTCTCCTCTATTTTCCTCACTCATCATAGTCATTTTCTTAGCACTTCCCAATGCAACTATCTTTCCCTCCCTATCCTCCTTCACATTTAGCAACTCCCTAAAATAATCTGCCCATCTTCCCCTTACTGCCTTCTCTTCCATTATCATCTCTCCATCTGCACCTTTTACCTTTTTTTCTCTACTTGATTCGCCTCCTCTTCCTCTCTTAATTTCTTTCTAAAACATCTTTTAATTACTTTCAAAATTTTCTGTCATACTCTTACCCCATTTCACATCTGCTCTCCTCTTTGCCTCCTTTACCTTGTGCTTTACTTCTCTTTTCTTTGTACCTCTCATATGACTCCCTCATCCTATTTTGTAACCAATCTGTGAAAGCTCGCTTCTTCTCTTCTACAACCTTCTTTGTTTCCTCATCCCACCACTCACTACCCTTCCTTCTATTTCCTCCTGTCCTTCTTGTTCCACACACCCTCTTTGCACAATTTGTGACTCCCTCCTTAAAACATCCCCATTCCTCCTCCACTCCTAGCTCTACTCTATCTTTCACTCCCTCCCACTCCTCTCTCAGCTTCTTGTACTCTTTCTCCTTTTCATTTAAAAATTTCACTCTAAGCACCTCCCTACCTTTTGTCCATTTCCTCTTTCTCCATCTATCCTCCACTCTCAACTTACCTTCCACCAAAAAATGATCTGATATTCCCCCCACTCTCTCCCCTTAGCACATGTACATCCTTGACTCTTCCTATTATACTCCTATCTATCAGTACATAGTCCATTAACGCTCTATCCACCCTTCCATCCACCACCCTCTCCCATGTGTATTTATGCTTGACCTTCTTCCTAAACACTGTATTTGCTATCATCAACTCTCTTTCTAGACACATCTCCACCATCAATTCTCCACTATGATTCTTTCCTGGTGTGGTATAGTGTTATCATGGGCCCTGGCGTTCGACATGAACAGGGCACCATAGGTTTACAAGGACTCTTTGGGCACAAGGCCCTCATTGATAAATATGTAGGACGTGGCATAGTTTTCCCTCTGCGCAGGGAATACAACGTTACCCCCAAGTCAGTCTAGAACTGTCCGTCTTACTGTGAGCATGTAGCTCTCCTATTGTGACTCACCTCTGTACGCATAACCCACTTATTAATAAAGACACCAAACGTCCCCCCACGTTTCTGTTGCACACACCTGGAACTCCACATTTCCCAACCACTCCGTCAATTGATTCATTTCCGACCCTAGCATTAAGGTCTCCCAGTACTACATTGACGTTTCTCCCTAATCCCTCTATGCATTCATTTAAGTCTATCCAAAAAGTCTCCCTTTCTTCTATACTCTTCTCACTACCAGGCCCATATGCACCTACAAAAACCCTTATCTCCTTTCCCAGTTTCACCTTCATCCACATTATCCTTGAGGAAACCTCCTTCCACTCCACTATATATTTACCTATCTCTTCACTTACTAGTATAGCCACCCCTTCTCTCCCTCAGCCTCTCTTCTCTCCTGATAACCTCCCAATTACACTCCCAAACTCACACCCGCCCTTCCCTCTCAACTTAGTTTTACTCAAAGCCAACACATCCATCTTTCTTCTCACAAACATACTACCTATCTCTCCCCTTTCCCTCTCATCTGTACCACATCCATGCACATTAAAAGAGCCAAACCTTAGGAAAGGTTAATAGTACTGGGTCTACCAACTTTGAAGGATCAGAGAGAAAGAGTGACATGATAACATTGTTCAGGTCACTAATGGGGATAGATTGCATTGATAGAAGAGATCTCCTGATTAAAGATGGGAGGGCTTTAAGAGGTCATGGAAGTAAATTAAGAAAGACCACATGTTGAAAGGATGTGAAGAAATAGTTTTCTTTATAGATGTATATATATGTAGAATAGCTTAGAAGGTGACACAGCCCAAGCTCAAACAATGCATGAGTTCAAATCTAAATATAATTGGAAATCAAAGATATAGATTAAGTTGGAACTATACCTGAATTTGTATGTTAGAAAATTAGAGAATAGGAGATGGGACCCAACGAGTGATGCTTTCTTGTATACTACAATTAGGTAAATACACAATCTCCTCCCAAATATCTACTTCTCATCATACTTTTCAATTCCCCAAGGCTCACTTGCCTCTCTCAATCCACAATCCACCTCCACTCCTCCCCCTGCCACATGTGCCAAACACCCAATGCCATCCACTTCCCCAGCCTCCCTCCCCTAAGACTCTCCTTCAAACTGCTGCCATCCTCTCCTCTCACAGAGCCTCCCAAACACTGCCACCAACTCCCTCTGGTGACATACAAATGTAAAATTCACACATAAATATCTTTATAGTAAGAACATCAAGTTATCATCAAAGCAGTTGCAATGCAACATAGAGTAAGAGGTCATATACATTCCTAAAACATTTATTCTATTGATAGCCCCATCATGACAGTGGCAGACTTGTTGAATTTTGTTTTAGATAAAACCAAATATTCTCTTTTGAGGTTCATTCTACACTGAAGGTATTCAAAGTCCACATATGATCTTTGGCAGAATAAAACTGTCTTGTTAGCCAAAATGAAGTCTATACATTGTATCACTTTGCTAAAGGTGCTAAAAATATGCAAGTTAAGCTAAGTTCAGTCTCTGTTGCTACATAAACTCATGAATAATTTGTGACCTTTCATATTACATACCTGTAGTAAGAATGGTTGAGGCAGCAGCTAGGTCCTGGTAAACAGAATAGTTTGGCAACAAGTAGGTGACTGTGGCAGTGACTTCATCCCAAACACACCTAATGTCTGCCTCCTCACATAACAAGGCAAAACATGACATGGACACCAGTACTGTATCAATGTCAATGCTCCATAAGTACATTAGGAACACAACCTGCAATAAATCAGGAGGTAGAACTATAGTTAACACTAATATTTGCCATATGGGCTTCAATCATTTCAACCATGCCACTGAAATATAAAATGTTCTCTTGAAATGCAATTGTGCAAGAACAATCCTTAACTTTCTGAATTCTGAGGCAAACAAGATACAACTGAAGGAAGTGGATAGTTTTAGATACTTGGGTGTGAATGTGGCAGGAAAGGGAGGAGTGGTGGTGGAGGCAGAATGTAGATTGAGAGAAGCGAGTAAATGTCTTGGTGGATTAAAAAGTGTAATGAGGAATAGACATTTGGGAATGGATGCTAAGAGATTATATGAAGGAGTGATTGTACCAACAGCACTGTATGGGGCAGAAACATGGAACATTGGAGAGGAAGAGAGAAGGAGTTTGAATGTGTTTCAGATGAGGTGTCTGAGAAGTATGATGGGGGTTACTAGGCTGGATAAAGTGAGAAATGAGGTGAAGAGGAGAACGGGGGTGGTAAGGGAGTTGGGAGATAGGGTGGATGAAAGAGTATTGGGATGGTTTGGACATATGGAAAGAATGAGTGAAGAAAGACTAGTAAAAGAGGTATGGAAGGCAGATGTGGAGGGAGTGAACATGAGGGGGTGACCTAAGATAAGATGGATGGATGGGGTGAAAGGGGCTTTGGGGAAGAGGAGAATGTCTGTTGAGGAAGGATGGGAAAGGACAGAAGACAGGATTGAATGGAAAATGGTTGTATATGGATGATGGTGTGATGCATGAGGTGGAATGAATGGGGGAGAGGTAGTATGTGTGAGAAAATTTGATGCAGCCCAAAGGGATTTCTCCCCGTCTTCTTTTCTGCATGGTCGGCGATTTAATGAAGTGGCCTTCCTGTGGATGTGCTGTGTCTTGCAACACTGCTTCTGACCCAAGGCAGTGGACAAGATGCAGGGATGACCTGTCATCCAGGAGGTGCCAAGATAAGAGGGAGGGTAGAGGGTGGATGGGAGTGGAGTATATTAGGGGAATGGGTGGGGATGGTTTTTATGCCTTTGTTTTTTGGCTACCTCCCTTGTAAGGGGGGAAAAGCCTTTGGTATATGTATGTATGTACAATGATGGTGGACTGGCTGGTGTGGTTGTTTAATGTTTGCCTAAAAGAGGGTAGGGTTACTGGAGGACTGCCTATATAGTTCCGTTTTACAAGGGAAAAGGGGACAAGTGTGTTTGTGTAGTAGTTTGAGAGGGATCAGCTTGTTGAGTGTAGTTGGAAAGGTTTATGGGAGGGTTTGATTGAGAGGATTAGGAAAGTAACTGAGGGAGTAATTGGTGAAGAACAGTGTGGGTTTAGGGCAGGGAGGAGTTGAGTGGATCAGATTTTTGTGGTAAGATAGATATGTGAGAAAGCTATAATAAAAGATAAGGATGTTTTGGGGGCCTTCATGGATTTGGAAAAAGCTTATGATAGGGTAGACAGGAAGGCACTGTGGGAGGTATTGCAGATATATGGTATAGGGGAAAAGCTGTTTAGAGCAGTTAAAAGTTTTAACAAGAGTAGTAGAGCCTGTGTTAGGATTAGAAATTGAGAGAGTGATTGGTTTGAGGTAAAGGCGGGACTTCGCCAGGGATGTGTTATGTCACCTTGGCTGTTCAATCTATACATGGATGGGGTGGTGCAAAAGGTAAATGCAAGGGTAATGGGTTGGGGATTGGAGATTATTAAAGAAAATGGATGGAGAAAAGTGGGATACAAGCCAGTTGCTGTTTGCTGACGACAGTGCACATGTGGCAATGGATGCTAAGAGATTGTATGATGAGGTAATTGTGCCAACAGCATATGGGGCAGAAACATGGAACATAAGAGAGGAAGAGTTTAAATGTGTTTGAGATGAAATGCCTGAGAAGTATGGTAGGGGTTAGGGTGGATAGATTGAGAATGAGAAGAGCAGGGGTGGAAAGGGATTTGGGTGATAGGGTTGATGAAAGAGTATTGGGATGGTTTGGACAAATGGAAAGAGTGAGTAAAGAAAGATTAGTAAAAGAAGTGTGGAAAGCAGAGGTGGAAGGAGTGAACATGAGGAGGCAACCAAGGATGAGATGGATGGATAGAGTAAAAGGGGTATCGGGGAAGAGGGGTCTGTTGACAAAGGAAGGGAGAAGAGAGAAGATAGGGGTGAATGGACAATGTTTGTGTATGGATGATACTGTGATACATGGAAGTGGAAAGGAGTGGGTAGGGAGGGGGTGAAGTATGATATTTTGATGCAGCCCGAAGGGATTTCTTCCCATCTTCTCTTTTTCTGCATGAGGGAATGGAGAGGGGGTTCACTGATTAAATGAAGCAGCATTGCTGTGGATGTGCTGTCTTGCTACATTACTTCTGACCCAGGGCAGTGGGCAAGATGCAGGGATAACCCCTCATCCAGGAGAAGCCAAGAAAAGAGGGAGGGGTAGTGGGTGGGAGTGGATTTGTCTTTGACTTTGGCTGCCTCCCTTGTAAGGGGGAACAACCAGTGGTATATGCATGTACATGGAAAAACCAAGACAGAAAGGAATACTGCATCACATTATTACTCAAACAAGAGAAACTAATTTAATACATATATACTTATACCAAGGGCTTTTTTCCCACTACAAGAGAGGTAGCAAACACCAAAGGCATAAATCCACACACACCCATTTCATTCTCACATACTCCACACCCACTGACCACCCCCCTCCCTCTTGGCTCCTGGATGATGGGTAATCCATGCACCTCCCCCACTGCCCTGGATTAGAAGCAATGCAGCAAGACACAGTACATCTATAGTAAGGCCGCTCTATTTAATTAGTGACTGCCCTTTGGGTTGCATCAAAATATCATTCACACATACTCCCTCATCTTCCCCATCCACCACCCACTCCTTTCCATGCACCACAATATCAGCTATACACAACCATTCTCCACTCATCTGTATCTTCTGTCTTCTCCCTTTCTTCCTCAACAGACATCCTCCTCTCTTCCAATGCCTCTTTTACCCCATCCATCCATCTCATCCTTGGTTGCCCCCTCATGTTCACTCCTTCCACCTTTGTCTTCTACACCTCTTTTACTAATCTTTCTTCACTCATTCTCTCCACATGTCCAAACTATCTCAATATTCTTTCATCAACCCCATCTCCCAACTCCTTTTCTACCCCCACTCTCCTCCTCACTTCTTCATTTCTCTCTCTATACAGCCTAGTAACCCCTATCATACTTCTCAGGCATTTCATCTCAAACACATTCCAACTCCTTTTCTCTTCCTCTCTTATGTTGTATGTTTCTGCCCCATACATGGCTATTGACACAATCACTCCTTCATACAATCTCCTCTTAGCATCCATTCCCTAAAATCTCTTTCTCATTACACTTTTCATTCCCCCAAGACTGCTTCTCTTAATCTACATTCTACCTCCACCTCCACTCCTCCCTTTCCCGTGCCACATTGCAGCATTGAAGTATCTAAAGCTATCCACTTCTTCCCATCTCTCTTCCTTAATACTTCCAATTTGCTCTGCCATTTCCCCTTGTACATCTCATCACATTACTTTTACCCACACTTATCTTCAAATTTCCTCTTTTGCACACAATCCCAAACTGTGTCATTAACTTCTTTAATCCCTCCTCTGATGTTGCCACAGCAAACAACTGGCTTATCTCCCATTTTTTCCCTTTTCTTAAACCATCTATTCTGAGCCCATTACCTTTGCAGCCTCTCATACCACCCCATCCATATATAAATTGAACAGCCATGGTGACATGACACATCCTTGGCAAAGTCCCACCTTTACCTCGAACCACTCACTCTTTCCATTTCTAATTCTAATAGAGGCTCTACTATTAAAACTTTTGACTGCTCTTAACAGCTTTCCCCCTATCCCATATATTTGCAATACCTCCTACAGTGCCTTCCTGGCTACTGACGTAAGCATTTTCCAGATCCATAAAGGGCCCAAAAAAAACTTTCTTACATTTTCCTAGAGTTTTCTCACATATCTGCCTTACCACAAAAATCTGATCCATGCAACTCCTACCTGTCCTAAACCCACACTGTTCCTCACTAATTACTCCCTCTGTTCCTCTCCTAATCCTCTCAATCAAAACCTTCCCATCTACACTCAACAAATAGATCCCTCTCAAACTACTAAACACACACTTGTTCCCTTTTTCCTCATAAAGTGTAACTATACAGGCACTCCTCCAGTCCTCCAGCACTCTACCCCCTCTTATACAAACATTAAACAACCTCACCAACCAATCCACAATTTTTTTTTTTGACATTCCACTTGACACCCTTCTGTTCCAGGTGCCTTACCTGCTCTCATCATTTTCATAACTACTTTCACCTCATCTTTTCTTATTTCTCTTCCATTTTCAAACTCACACATACATATACCAAAGGCTTTTTCCCCCTTACACGGGGGGTAGCCAAAAAGAAAAAGGCATAGAAATAACTCCCACCCATTTCATTTCCCATATATTCCACTCCCCTCCACCCTCCTCCTATCTTGGCACCTCCTGGATGACGGGTCATCCCTGCATCCTCTCCACTGCCCTGGGTCAGATGTAGTGTTGCAAGACACAGCACATCCATAGCAAGGCCACTTCATAAATTCTCCATCCCCTCATGCAGGAAAGGAGAAGACGGGGAGAAATCCCTTCAGGTTGCATAAAAAAAATTCTCATACATACTTCCTCATCCCCCATCCCCCACCCACTCCCCCTCATGCATCACAGCCTCATCTAAACACAACCCTTCTCCATTCACCCCTATCTTCTGTCCTCTCCTATCCTTCCTCTGCAGACATTCCTCTCTTTTGTAAACCCCCTTTCACCCCATCCATCCACCTCATCCTAGGACGCCCCCTCATATTCACTCCTTCCACCTTCACCTTCCACACTTCATTTACTAATCTTTCTTCACTTTCTTTCAATGTGTCCAAACCATCCTAATACTCTTTCATCAACCCTATCTCCCAGCTCCCTTTCCACCCCTGTTCTCCTCCTCACCTCATTTCTCACTCTATCTAGCCTAGTAACCCCCATCATACTTCTCAGACATTTCATCTCAAACACAAACTCCTTCTCTCTTCCCCTCCTATGTTCCATGTTTCTGCCCTGTACATTGCTGTTGGCACAATCACTCCTTCATATAACCTCCTCTTAGCATCCATTCCCAGATGTCTATTTCTCATTACACTTTTTAATCCACCAAGGCATTTACTCGCTTCTCTCAATCTACATTCTACCTCCACCACCCACTCCTCCCTTTCCTGTCACATTCGCACCCAAGTATCTGAAACTATCCACTTCCTTCAGTTTCTCACCCTTAATGCTCACTTCCAGCCTACTGTCACTCTCTCCCCTTGTACATCTCATCACCGTACTTTTGCCCACATTTATCTTCAGCTTCCTTCTTTCACACACCTTCTCAAACTCTGTCACTAACTTCCTTCTTTCAAACACCTTCTCAAACTGTCACTAACTTCCTCAATCCCTCCTATGATCCTGCCACAAGCGCAGTGTCATCAGCAAACAACAGCTGGTTCACCTCCCACTTTTCTCCAAATTCTTTAATCATCTCCAACCCCTGACCCACTACCCTTGCATTCACCTCTCGCACCACCCCATCCTTGTAAAGATTGAACAGCCAGGGCGACATAACACACCCCTGACGAAGTCCCACCTTTACCTCAAACCATTCACTCTCTCCATTTCTAATCCTAACGCAAGTTCTACTACTCTCATAAAAATTCTTGACTGCTCTTAACAGCTTTCCTCCTATCCCATATATCTGCAGTACCTCCCACAGTGCCTTCCTGTCTACCCTGTCGTAAGCCTTTTCCAGATCCATAAAAGCCAAAAAAGAAAAACATCCTTACCTTTTCCTATAGCTTTCTCACATATCTGTCTTACCACAAAAATCTGATCTACACATCCCCTACCTGTCCAAAATCCACACTGTTCCTCACCAATTACTCCCTCTGTTCCTCTCCTAATCCTCTCAATCAAGACCCTCCAATAAGCCTTCCCAACTACACTCAACAAGCTGATCCCTCTGTAACTACTACACTCACACTTGTCCCCCTTTCCTTTGTAAAGCAGAACTATACAGGCACTCCTCCAGTCCTCTGGCACTCTACCCTCTCTTAAACAAACATTAAATAACCTCACCAGCCAGTCCACCATAACTGTACCTCCTTTGCTTCTTTATCCCACCACTCACTACCCTTCCTTCTATTTCCTCCCGCCCTCCTTGTTCCACACACCATCTTTGCACACCTTATGACTCCCTCCTTGAACCATCCCCATTCCTCCTCCACTCCTAGTTCTACTCTATCCTTTACTCTCTCCCACTCCTCTCTCAGCTTCTTCTTATACACTCATTCTCCTTTTTTTCCTCATTTAAGCAGTTCACTCTAAGTACCTCCCTACCTTCTGCCCTTTTCCTCTTTCTCCACCTATTCTCCACTCTCAACTTACCTTCCACCAGGAAATGATCTGATATTCCCCCACTCTCTCCCCTTAGAACATGTACATCCTTAACTCTTCCTACCATACTCCTGGTCACCATTATATAGTCCATTAATGCTCTATCTGCCACCCTTCCATCCACCACCCTATCCCATGTGTACTTATGCTTGACTTTCTTCTTAAACACTGTATTTGCTATCATCAACTCTCTTTCAAGACACATTTCCACCATCAATTCTCCACTATGATTTTTACCTGGAACTCCATACTTTCCAATCACTCTGTCAATTGGTTAATTTCCTACCCTAGCATTTAGGTCTCCCAATACAACTACATTGACATTTCTCCCTGATCCCTCTATTCACTCATTTATATCTACCCAAAAAGCCTCCCTTTCCTCTACACTCTTCTCACTACCAGGCCCGTACGCGCTTACAAGAACCCACATCTCCTTTCCCAGCTTCACCTTCATCCACATCAACCTTGATGACACCTCCTTCCACTCCACTACCCACTTACTTATCTCTTCACTTACTAGTATAGCCACCCCTTCTCTCCCTCCTCCCCTCTTCACTCCTGAGTACCTCCCAGCTACACTCCCAAACTCACAGTTGCCCTTTCCTTTCATTTTAGTTTCACTCAAATCCAGTACATCTATCTTTCTTCTCACAAACATATTGCCTATCTCTTCCCTTTTACTCTCATCTGTATCACATCCACGCACATTAAAAGACCCAAACCTTAGGGTACTGGTTGGAAAGCTCCCAGACCCTCTTATGCCTTTACTTTTTTTGGGGGGGAATGTCCCCTTTTGGGGCTACAGGTAGTAGGACTCCTAATCCCATCCCCCGTCCCTTTTTTGTCGCCTTTTACGACTCAAGTGGAAATACTTGGTGGCAGTATTCTTTTGCCCCCACCACAGGGTAGGTAGGCGAAAAAAGGAAATGAACATTCAGAGAAATGGTACAGGACAGTAACAAGGGGTTAGGGGACAGCATAATGGAGGGACAGTCGTAGTATAAAAGTGTCATAATTTCTCTATGTACAGAGTTTTCCTCTATCACAGACAAAATGTGTAGCTCTGGTCCATATAGACCCTAAAGTATCAACTGCATGCTACTTTGCCACAATAACATGCAGCCAATACCCCAAACTCATAAAAAAAATGTAATACAGAGAAGTTGTTCTGAACTCTAACATAACTGACTTTATAAGGACTGCAAAACACTGTTGCATACATTTTAGACAAACAACCAGTGTATTTCTTATTTCATCGAAATTCCTTCTACACATCCTAATTATGAATCACTTTAAAAATATCTTATTGCATATGGTAAAAAATCACCCTGAAACTAAATGTATCTTACCTCAAGTTTGATATGTGCCTGTTTGCAGATTGCAATGTGTGCTCCAATGTTACAATTGGCATAATCCTTATGGCGCCTAAGGAAGGCATTGCGGCATACCAAAATATCTCTAAGCCATTTGAGAATTTCTGTGTAATTAATGATTTGGTGCTGAATCAATTTCTGGGATATTGAAAATAGCACTTGGGAGCTGGAAAAAAATGCATAAAAAGATGTAATACTCCATTATGTATCAATGACATGAAAAATATGATGCTAAGGTTGCATGGCATTATTGTATCCATGTTACTCAATGGAACATAGACTTCAAATATATGGGAACTTGCAAGGAAGAATCTAAATATTCTTGAGACAAAGTGTTTGAGAAATATGATAAAAGCTGTTATAAGTATGGCATGAGAATTATGGCAATGTGGCATAGAACATGGTTAGAAAGTTGTCAGATGGAGTAACTCAAATAATGTTGAGGTGGGCTGGGTATAGGAAAAGAATGAACGAGGAAATGTGAACTTAAAGTGTGTAGAAAACGGAAGTAGGTGGGGTGAGTTAGAGAGGAAGACCAAAATTGGGGTAGATGAAAGGATGAAGGGTGTTTTAGATGCATATAGAATGTCAAGTAGGGAAATCTGTGTGCAAAAGGTAGGAGTGAATCAAGGGAGACTATGAATGGATGAAAGGATGATGTGGCCCAAAAAAAAATTCTTCTCATGTATCTACTCTATCTATACGCCAAGGGCTTTTTCCTCCTTCCCAGGGAGGTAGATAAAGTCAAAAGGAACATTCTCACTTCCACCCATTCCACTACCATCCACTACCCTTTTCTCCCTCTCATCTTAGCTCCTCATGGATGACAAGTAATCCCTGTATCCTGCCTACTGTGGGATACAGGAATTTTGTGAATAAATTAGGTGTACATTCTGACCACCACCCCTCCATCCAATCAATTTATTACCTTGGTCTCTCTTGGAGGAGATCCATGGCTACCTTATGACTGAAAACAACCCTTGGACTGACCCAAAAATCTCTCAAAGAAAGGATACTGTGTTGTTGTTTACAATTTTTCATCATTCACACTTCCTCCTACTTATGTGCTCAGTTACATCCATTACATCCAAATCTTTAGGATCAAAGACATTTTGGTAGCTGGCCAGGTATACATCACACATTCAATTCTTCCCTCCACTTTTATTTTAGTTTTTACTTTATGATAGTGAGAGAAGACATGGATTGTATACTTACTGACCTTAACCCCAGTAAACAAAAAAATTATTTCAATCATAACTACTGCTGTCAAAACATTGGATGGGAAGACAGGGAAGTTGTGAAAAATGTTACTTATATGTCCTCACCTTACATCCCAGAATGTGTTGATTGGGGCTTCTGGATTCCACATTTCAATTTTCTCAGGCTGATGGAGAACAAGGAGCGCTTCCATGGCCTCAGCAGCCACATCAGGCATTGTAGCATTGTGCACCACCAACACCAAGCCATTTATCAGTTCTAAAGTTGAACTCTGGATCTCATGGCCAGCTTTGCCTTGGTTCTGTTGCCAATACAAAACACACAATTTATTTAAATTCAGTACAAATGGACAAAAAATAAAATTACTACAATAACCTTTTAAGCTTGATAAAGAAATATAAATACCATTTGTCTACATACAAAAAGGCTTCTTCACCCTTACAGTGGCCGCGAAAAGTTTGGGCGCAAAATTATAGGCGCCCCAACTTTCCCCTAAACTCAAAACATGCGAAAAATACAACTTTCCACCCAAACTTTTCGCTATTTTTCAATGCTAGCGTTTGTACCCATATTTAGCCGTATTTGGCAACTCTGTTTAGGCGCACTCGATGTCACATGGAGTCACTTTCTAAACATCTCTCACGGATAGTCTTTTTTTTGCGGTGGTCTCTGTTTTTGTGCCTTGATATCTCCGTAATGGGAAGTGGTAAAGAGCTGGAAAGAGACACAGTTGTTACAATCATAACCCTCTATAAGGAGGGTTATAAGTGTAAAGATATTGCTACTCGTGTGGGAATTGGAGTGCGTCAAGTGCAAAAGTGGACCAAGAAATTTCGAGACGAAGGAAGTGACATCATTCCTACTCCAAAGCATCGCTCTGGTCGGCCAAGGAAGATATCAAATCGTACTTCTACGGTTCTAACTGCCTCCTACGGTTATTAGGAGGCAGTTAGAACCGTAGAAGTACGATTTGATATCTTCCTTGGCCGACCAGAGCGATGCTTTGGAGTACGAATGATGTCACTTCCTTCGTCTCGAAATTTCTTGGTCCACTTTTGCACTTGACGCACTCCAATTCCCACACGAGTAGCAATATCTTTAAACTTATAACCCTCCTTATAGAGGGTTATGATTGTAACAACTGTGTCTCTTTCCAGCTCTTTACCACTTCCCATTATGGAGATATCAAGGCACAAAAACAGAGACCACCGCAAAAAAAAAGACTACTCTCCGTGAGAGATGTTTAGAAACTGACTCCATGTGACATCAAGTGCGCCTAAACAGAGTTGCCAAATAGTGTGTATTGTCTCGGCTAAATACGGGTACAAACGCTAGCATTGAAAAATAGCGAAAAGTTTGGCTAGAAAGTTGTATTTTTCGCATGTTTTGAGTTTAGGGGAAAGTTGGGGCGCCTATAATTTTGCGCCCAAGCTTTTCGCGGCTACTGTATATATGAGGTAGCTAGCCATGGCATGCACCCACCCACTCATCCCACTCCCACCCACTGTTTCCCTTCTACCTTAACTCCTTGTGGATAAAGGCCCATGGATATAGAAATGGATATATAATACAAAACACTAAATTTCTATAAATTCATCTTTTCAATCACTATGTATTGATAACCAGAAACAGGCAACAATTAGTTCATATTAAAACTGACTGGAAGGCAGGTTTGATATCTATGCTATATGCTGATACAAACACAAGGAAGAGAACAGACTGAATAATCAAACCATGAAAGAATACTTACATTGAGCATGAGCATAGGGTCAGCATGAATAAGGCGGACCATCCAGAGCAGTAAGTTGCGATATGATGGGGCTTCTTCTGAGGATTTCTCTTTAAATTTCAAGGTTGTCACCTTTTCTTTCAGGATGAAGCCCTGCAAGTACAGAACACAGATTATTAAAGTCTTACATTGTGTGCAACAAAAACATGTACGGTCAAACAAAAAGTTAAGTATACTTTTAATTTAACATAAAAAAGCTTGCAATATGGAGAACAAAACTATATCATCATATAGTGTTCTATAATAATAGTTTATATACAACATAAGAAGGCTCTCTTCTTTCCCTTCAGTAGACTCCAGATGATTCAAAAGAGTTGGTCATGACATTGATTAGATCCAAATATCACAGTAAAAATACATTGTCTACATCCATGTATGTGGGGTAATGTGGACAAGAACTTAAGCATTTCTTAAGTGTAATACAAGAATCTATGATGCGGATATGGTTTATATATTGTGGTACAAGATTTTTCAGACTATATATATATATATATATATATATATATATATACCAAAAGGCTTCTTCTCCCTTACAAGGAAGGTAGCCAGGAAAGGCATGCATCCATCCTCCACCCATCCCACACCACCATTTATTTCTTGACTCCTTGTGGATTTTGGGCAACTCCTGTCCCCTCCCCACAGCTCAAGTCAGAAGCAATGCAACAAGACACCATTTTCATTCTGGTCGCACACTTAACATAAAAGAATGTCCTGTTGATTGACAAAAGGTAGAATATTCTGTAAATTAACCTATTCAAGCTCATTGTCCTCTTTTGAGATTTTGTTCTGCACAATGCCAGCCAATTTCATTCTATTTTGAGGAAAATGCTAATGGGTTGAAAATAAAGTAGACCGAAACTTGATGGTCTCTTCTGTGATATTGTTTTGGATAGCAGAAATGAGGTTAAAAGGCCAATGGAATCTATACCTTTGTTACCAAGATCTACATGTGCCCTTTCACCATGATTGTTAGAAACTCGTATTCTTTGTATCAACCCATCAATAATAATAACTTTTGCTCTGAGTTTCAATGACACTGTATTCTGACCACCACCCAGTACTGAAACAATGCCCATACAGAATCAGCCTGGCCAAACTTACTGCCCCAGGTGCATTCACCATACAGATGATGGTGAACACCTTATCCTTGCCATCACTATCTAGACAGCAACACAACATCACTAACTTAGCCAACATGTGGGCCCTCCTTTCCACTATGTCCAAACTGAAGGAAAGGCTGCTTTTGTTAAGAGTAAAACCAAACTACTCTACTCCCCAAATCAACATAGATTCAAAGATGGCCACACTACCAGTATACTACTAAAAGATCATTCAAGTACTAGAAAATTTAAATAAAACAGCACTTCCAGGTACAACAGGAATGGAGCCAATAGACAAACAAAACCTTTGACACAGTCTTCTACCAATATATCAAATGTTCATTCAAAAGGCTGTTATATGTTTGTGTTGTATAATGCTGGAGTATTTTGTTGCTTCCAGCTCAGTGTTTATGTACTGTAGTGGGATGGGTAGAATTAATCCTTAACCTATGAAGACACCAATGTTGGTGTCACATGGCACAAGTGGGTATACAAGGATGCTGGTGTCAGCATCCTGATATTAATTTTGTAGTTGAGTGACCCCCATATTTTGTGAACAGGCTTGATTGCATTTTCTGTGATTATCAACATTAAGGGTGAAAGAACAAGTATTACAGCTGTAACTTTATATCTTATATTGTGCATATTGTAACGCATTATCGAATCATCATACATAAGGCAGCCTAACACTGCACGTGAGAATTTGACTCATATTGAAGAGGTTAAGGGCTCTTATATAGAACTGTGTGCCTATCATTTACATGTGCTGTTTTATTGGAAGGATTTTAGTTCTTAAGTGTAGATGTTCTAAAAGGATGGTGTAGGTACATCCTCTTATCATTGGACTGTTGGAACAGGTACCAAATACTGCTGGGAATAAGTGAGAAGTGTGTGACTCAAACCCACAACTAGGAAGATGCAACCAGCACAATTCCAAATTTGCCACCAGCACACAATCCCAAGATAAAGCAAATAACTTTCATCACAAATTCTTATATGTCACCCACCACATTAATCCCCTGGGGCTACACCCCTCAATTCCCAACACACTAAATACCAGCAAGTACCCCATGAGTCAACCTTAACTTAACCAGGCAACTTTTCATAATATAACAAGGTACTCACTCTCACTCTAAACACAAATATTGAAAACCAAACATATACATGCAATTGGTGGTAGCAGATGACTCTATATTGTAAGAAATACCATGTGAGGATAGAGAAAATGTTCGGAAGTGGCCATCATCAAGGAATCCCACACAATCAAACAAAATAAAGGCATGATTAACATCTCACCCAACCTGATCCTTTTGCTTCCAATTGAAAACAAAATCTTAGAAAGCTATCCATATTTGCCCATCCTACACTCATTTGTCTCCCTTTTAAAAATCTCTTAACTCTTGTAGATAAAGGGCAATTCCTGTCCCCTGCCCATTGACTGGGCCAGAAGCAATGCAGCAAGACAGAGTACCAGAGTAGGGCAATTTTACTACCACTGCTTCATCTTCACAGTGACCCTCCCTCGTTGTCCCATCACAAGTAAATAGAGAAGACAAGAAAAATCTATTTAACCCATGTCAGTTTATCATCCATTCACAATCATTTTCCACTTACACCTATCTGTTGCCCTCTCCCATCCCTTCTCAATAGTTATTCCCCTTTTACCCAAGGCCTCCTTCACCCCATCTAACAATCTCAGTCCTACCACATCTACCTTCCACACTTTTTCCTATGTCATTCTTCACTCATTCTTTCCATAGGCCCAAGCCATACCCTTATTCTTTGATGAACCCTATCTCCCAGCTCCCCTTCCACCCTCACTTTCTGCACCACCTCATTTCTCAATCTATCCATCATTTGTAACAACCTGACAGCAAAACTTAAGAAGAAAATATACAAGCATACATCACAAGCACTGACTTCAGGAAACAAACTCTAATAGCCATTTCTAAATCTTTAAGCAATTCATTAGAATGACCCTCAACTAAACCTCCACAGTATGGTTCCCAACAATTACTAAGATGAAAAGCAACTTACAAACTACAGAAAGGAGCATTGAGAGTAATAACAGGAGGCACCAAATCTACTCCAATTGGATACCTGTATAAAGAAACCAAAATCCTCCAAATATAACATGAAAATCACTGGAACATAGTTCTGCATCAGAAAACTAACCACCATGCATGAATCTGAGTCTAGGTATGTTAGAAAATTATATAATAGGAGATGGGCCCAACAAGGGTTGCTCCTTTCCTGTATACTACAATTAGGTAAATACACACCCTTCACACCAACAGAATGCTACAAAAAATCAACACCAGCATCATTTTACTTAAACATGTATAAAAACCTACTGCCTGTGCCACACAAAACACAAATACACTTTGATCACTAAATAAGCCTTTGAAGTCAGACCACCAAACTCAACACTTCACCAATATCCCCCAAATATAAGCCCAACAGAAAAATACCCTCCCACATCTGGTAAAAGCCACATTGGTATGCTTGTGATCAGGACAAATTTCAGCACTGAAAAAGTACCAGCACATAATAAGCCCGACCCCAGATTCAAACTTCCCTAGATGCAACCACCTCACCGGGGACACTAAACACTTCATAGTACAATGCCCCACATTAACAATCCCTTAACCCATTAAACTCCAATGACAATATTCTTGTCATTTGGTCAAATAAAACAAAATCGTAAAACACCAAAATGTTTGATCAAACAGCACCAGAAAAATATGACGTCAGTCCTCCTCGCGAGCGAGCGAAGCGAGGAGGACTGACGTCATATTTTTCTGGTGCTGTTTGATCAAACATTTTGGTGTTTTACGATTTTGTTTTATTTGACCAAATGACAAGAATATTGTCATCGGAGTTGAATGGGTTAACAACAACATATCTTCCTAGAGTGACTTGTGGACCTGCCCAGAGGCTGTTGCCAGTTACCTGAAAGCCATAGGTCTCCTGCAAAAGAGAACAGTGGCATTGGATTGATGATCATAATCCCCACCAAACTTCTCAAACACATTCAACCTCGTCAATTTTCAATGATGCATGAAAAGACAAGGCAAGTGAAAGGAGAAAATGTGTTATTTACCTAGTTGTATTTTACAGGATAAGAGCTATGCTCGTAGTGACCTGTTTTTGTATCTCTCCACATCCAGTTTATTCTTAAAATCTGGTATAGTTTTGGCACTCACTGTTTCACCATTTAGCTTGTTCCAGACATCAATCACTCTATGTGGGAAGCTATGCTTTTCTAAATCTCTTCTGTAACTGTCCTTCTTTTCTTGTTTCTCTTCTGTCCAATTTTAATAAGTCATCTCTATCAAGAACTTCCATCCCTTTCATAATTCTGTAAATGGTCAACAAATCACCTCTTTCTCTTCTCTGTTCCAGTGTTGATAGATGTAATTTCTCCAATCTTTGTTCATATGTCAAATTTGATGGTGTAGGTGCTACTTTTGTCACTGCTCTTTGAATTCTTTCTAATTTTATGTTTGTTTTGTGCTAGGTGCCCATAGTGTTGCAGCATGCTCTAGTTTAGGTTTTATTAATGCAACCACTATTTTCTTTACCATTTCTTCATCCATGTAGTCAAAGGCTTTCATTGATCTTAATAAGTTAAAAGTCTCTCCAAATAACTTATTGACATGTTTATCAGGTGTCAAGTCACTTGAGATAATCACTCCCAGGTCACTGTGATTTATAGCAGCCCTATTTTCTTTATTCATTAATGTAGTAATAATAAACCTTTAATCACTGTGATTATTTATAGTATTTTTCTTAATAATTATTTGTAAGGGACTTTATCAAAAGCGTGTTTGTGTATTTACCAAGTTGTATCTTACAGGAAGGAGAGCTATGCTTGTGTCCTGTCTTTGTATCTCACGGTGTCTAATTTGTTCTTAAATTTGTGTATAGCTTTTGCACATACAGTACTATTGTTTCATCCAGTTTGTTCAAGACATCCACTACTCGGTGTGGAAAGCCATTTTTTTCAGGTCTTTTCTATAACTGTCCTTTTTGAGTTTCTTTTCATGTCCACTTGTATTTCTCTTATCCCAATTTAGTAAGTCCTCTTTATTAAGGACTTCCATACGTTTCAGGAGTCTGTAGATGGTTAGGTCAAATCTTCTCTTCTTTGTTCCAGAGTAGGTAATTTCAGTTTTGACAATCTCTCCTCATATGACAGTTTTGAAAGTGTTGGGTCCATCTTCATAGTTGCTCTCTGGATTTTTCAATTTTCATTATATTCTTTTTAGTACTGGGTGACCATAGTGTAGCAGCATACTCCAGTCTAGGCCTTATTAACCACTTCATGCTGGGCCAAAATCTCGCGGGCAGCATTAGCTGCCAGACGTACGATGTTGCGTCATAATACTCACATTATAAAAAATAAAGTCACTGCTGTATCGATCATTCTCCCTTTCACCTGTGGATTTTGATAACCATAGAAAATATAATGAAGCCAGTTTACAGTGTATGGGGGTCACGCAGGTACAACTACAATAAATATAATAAAGACGCCGATATGGCAGCCTCACGTACCCACTTGCTCCTCATGACGCCTATGTAGGCATCACCGTATGGAAGGGGTTAATGTGACTACTATTTTTTCACAATTTCTTCATCCAAATAGGTAAAAGCCACATTCATTGACAGCAAGTTGTAGATTCTCCAACAATTTTGTTGATCACTTTATCAGGTAATATGTCATTTGTGATGATTACCCCCAGGTCTTTTTCAGATCCCACTTTCTTTATTTCCTTTGTTCAGATTTTATATTGCCCTGATATTTTTTTTTTTTTACTTTTTTCAAATTCCATTTTGCTACATTTCTTTATATTAAAATCCACTTCCCATTTCTGACTCCATTTCCAAACCTTGTTCAGGTCTCTCTGTAGTGATTCACAATCCGTTTCTGTGTTCACTTTCCTCAGCAATTTTGTGTCATCTGCAAAGAAGCTCATGTAACATTCCACATCTTCATCCATGTCATTCACATAAATAGCAAACATTATTAGAGCCAATACTGATCCCTGTGGAATGCCACTAATCACCTCTTCCCAAGCTGAACTCATTTCTCTGAGCACTACCTTCATTTTCCTTTCACGCAAGAAATCCTCCATCCAGTTTAGTTGTGTACCTTGTATTCCTATGTTTTCCTTTTTTTTTTTTTTAAGCAGTACTTTGTGTGTATTTACCTAGTTGTAATATACGGGAGGGGAGCTATGCTCGTGGTGCCCCGTCTTTGTATCTCTCCACATCAAGTTTTATCTTAAAATCTTGTATAGTGTTTGCACATACTGTTTTGTTCTCTAATTTGTTCCATGTATTTATTGCTCTGTGTGGGAAACTGTTCCTTTTTAAGTTTTTTCTATAACTATCTTTTTTAATTTTTTTTTCTGTGTCCTCTCGTGTCTAGTTTCTTAATATTCTTTTTGGTACTGGGTGTCCAAAGTGATGCTGCGTACTCAAGTTTTGGTCTTATTAGTGTAGTTAGTATTTTCTTTATCATTTCTTCATCCATATAAGTAAATGCCACTTTGATTGACCTCAATAAGTTGTAGGTTTCTCCGAAGATTTTATTTGTATGCTTATCTGGTTTCATGTCCTTTCCAATCATCACTCCAAGATCTTTTTCAGAGTTTGCTTTTTTTTTTTTTCTTCCCCAATTCTGTAATCTTTTGATATTCTGTTTTTACTCTTTCCAAATTCCATTATACTGCATTTCTTTATATTAAATTTTACTTCCCACTTTTGAGTCCAATTCCATATCATGTCCAGATCTTGTTGCAATGAGTTGCAGTCCTCTTCCATTTTTACCTTTTAAGTAATTTTGCATCATCTGCTAAAAAATTCATATAGCACTCCACGCCTTCATTCATGTCATTAATGTATAAGGCGAACATGATCGGGGCCAGTGCTGATCCTTGCGGGACACCACTTTTAACTTCTTCCCAGTTGGAGACTTTTTCTCTAATTAAAACTCTCATTTTCCTCCCAATCAGGAAGTCTCATCCATTCCAATAATTTTCCTCTGATGCCACCCTTTGACTCTATCTTATTTATTAGTTTCCTATGAGGTACCTTATCAAATGCTTTTTGCAGGTCCAGAAAAGCACAGTCCGCCCATCCATCTCTTTCTTGTATCATGTCAACTAATCTTGAGTAAAAGCAGATCAGATTTGTTGTACATGATCTCCCTTGTCTGAATCCAAATTGATTTGGGTTCAGTATAGATTTTTCTTCCAGGTATTTAACCCATCTGTTTTTGACAACTCTTTCACAAATTTTTGCTATTGTGCTTGTTAGAGAGACCGGTCTGTAGTTAGATGGATCTTCCTTATCACCTCCCTTATAAATTGGTACAATGTTTGCCTATTTCCAGTCCAATGATACTTTTCCTTCTTTAAGTGAGGATTTAATTATATTATATATTTTGTCAGTTAATTCTTTCATACATTCTTTCAGTATCCAGTTTGCAATTCCGTCTGGGCCATGTGATTTTCTGACATCAAGGGTTTTAATTTGGTCACTGATTTCTTTTTGTGTTACGTTTATTTCTTTCATTGCTGGGGATAATTCTCTCTCTCTATCTACACTGTTAGGCGAGTTTTCTATTGTGAATACTGATCTGAAGTGGTTGTTCATAATTTCAGCCATTTCCAGTTCTTCTGTATATTCCTTTATATCTTGGCACAGTTTTTCTATTTGTATGTTTTTCAGTTTTCCATTTACATATTTGTAAAATAGTTTGGGTTCTTTCTTACATTTGTCTATTATATTTTTTTCATAATTTCTCTTTTCATCTCTGCGTATTTTTACATATTCGTTTCTTAGTTTGATGTACGTTTGCCATTTGCTTTGTTTCTTATCTCTTTTCCATTTTTTCCAAGCTTTGTCTCTTTTTTTCTTAGCTTCACTACATCTTTTGTTGTACCAGCTCTTTATGTATGCCTTTTCCATTTTTTGTTGTGGTACATATTTGTTCACTCCTTCATTATAAATTTCTTTTAGTATGTTCCATTTTTCTTCTATCTCTGTATCTTCGTTTTGGAATTTTTCCCAGTTTGTATGTGTGTGTGTGTGTGTGTGTATTTACCTAGTTGTATTTACCTAGTTGTATTTTGCGGGAAGGGGAGCTATGCTCGTGATGTCCCGCCTCGGCCTTGGGGCGGAACCCCAACACGGGATCCCCAGCACGAAGAAGAACGCGAAGAAGAATGCAAAGAAGAATGCGAAGAAGAGCGCAAAGAAGAACACGAAGAAGAATGCGAAGAAGAACGCGAAGAAGAACGCGAGGAAGAAGAACGCGAGGAAGAAGAAGAATAAGAAGAACACAAAGAAGAAGTAGAAGAACGCAAAGAAGAAGAAGAAGAGGAACGCGAAGAAGAACGCAAAGAAGAATACCATCTAACCCCGACTTACCCAAGCACTTTTTCAAGAATATTTTTTGGACAAAGTGTCACCGTAATACCACCTGTCCCCGACTTCCACAGCGTTTTTTAGAAGAATATTTTTATTTAGACTTAGACATGTATTCTTTCTTAATTTACTCCCATGACCTCTTAAGACCCTCTCATCTTTAATCATAAGAACATAAGAATGGAGACTGCATGAGACCATGAGGCCTACACTAGGCAGTTCCATGTCCATTAACACCTGTCATCCCCATCCATAAAGTTGTCTAACCGTTTCTTAAAACAACTGATAGTTTCAGCGCTCACTACGTGGTTACTTAGACTGTTCCATTCGTTGACCACCCTATTATAATGTAAACTAATTCTTGCCTATTTCCTTCTTAAACCTAAATTTGTCCAGTTTAAATCCATTACTGCAAGTCCTGCCCTGTTGTCTTAATATGATGATCATATTTGCATCACCCTTATTAAAGCCTTTAATCCATTTAAACACTTCTATTTGATCACCCCAAACTCTGAGTCTTTCCATAGTGTAAAAATTAAGGTACCTAAGCCTCTCTTCGTAGGGTAAATTTCTGAGCCCATGTATCATTTTGGTCATTCTCCTCTGTACTGATTCTAGTAAATTGATGTCCATTCTACAAGACAGAGACCAAAACTGTACAGCATAATCAAGGATGGGTCTAACGAATGCTAGATTTTGATAATTACCTCTACACTTCTATTTGTAACCATCCTAGTAATGATACCTAATGCTAGGTTTGCTTTATTACTGGTGTTAACTGCACTGTTTCCTGGATTTAAGGTCAGGACTCGCTATTGCTCCGAAGTCTCTCTTGCACTCAGTTTTCTCTAAAAACATCTTATCTAAGCTATATCTATTTTTGGGGTTGTGTAGTCCTACATTTAACTTGCTGCACTTTACAATTTTGAAGTTCATTTGCCATTTCACCATGTGAACAATTTAAGATCGTCCTGCAGCATCTCAGTGTCATCTGCTGACCTAATTAGGCATCCTATTTCAGTGTCGTCCGCAAACTTACATCATTATTAATCCCACTGTCCAAGTCTATTAACTTAACTATTATTGATTCAAGCATTTTACCTATAACTGATGCCAAACTGATTGGCCTGTAGTTGCATATAGACGATTTATCTTTTTGAAAACATGAACAACGTTTGCCTCCCCCCAAGCAATAGGTACAAAACCAGTGTCAACAGACTTATTAAATATTTCTGTTAACTGGTCACAGATTTCAAATTTACACTCTTTAAGCACTCTCAGAAAATTATTGTCCAGACCCAGGGATTTTGTAGCTTTAAGTCTTTCAATCTGCTTGACTACTTCTACCTTACTAATGCTTATTACATGGTCTATTTTCTTCATCCCCATTGAAAATCAGATTGCAGTCTGGTACCTTATCTAACCTCTCCTTAGTAAACACCAAGAGAAAATAAGCACTGTCAGAAAAGGACCCAGGGATTATATTACTTTAAGTCTTTCAATATGCTTGACTACTACTTCTACCTTATTAATGCTGATATTAGTCTTTTCTTCATCCCTATTGAAAATCAGATTGCAGTCAGGTACCTTATCTAACCTCTCCTTAGTAAACACCAAGAGAAAATATTTATTAAACACCTCACTCATTTTTTCCTCCAATTCTATCATGACATTTTTGTCATTTTGAACTGGACCTATCATTTCCTTATTTTTCGTTCTGTAGAGATGAAAGAAGCCCTTTGGGTTGGATCTCACTTGTCTGGCAAACTTAATTTCATAGTTACGCTGTGTGCATATTCTTTTTAACCAGTTTTGCCATACCGTTATAGTTGGATCTAAGGTGTGTTTCCCCATTTTTCATTCTTACATAAAATCCTCTTTTCATTCCGATCTCATGTTTCAGCCTATCTGTCAATTCAATCTATCCCCTTTAGTGACCTGAATACTATAACCATATCATCTCTTTCTCTCCCATATTTCAAAGATGGCAGACTCGGTACAATCTTTCCTCACATGGTTTATTTACCAAGCTGGGGCACAGTTTGGTTGCTGCCATTTGTATTCTCTATATCTTGCTTATATCCTTCACTCTGTGTGGGGGACCATACTACTGATACATATTCCAGTCTTGGATGTATCAAGGTTTTGATGAGTTTTTTCATCATCTCTTCATCCATATGGTGGAACACTAATCTTCTGAAGTAGTCCATATGTCCCTCCCACAATCCTGCTGATATGTCTGTCAGATGGCAGGTTCTTTTATCAACACTCCCAAATCTTTCTCCTCTTTTGCTTTTGTAATGGGTTCACTTCCCATGGAATAGTTCAAAATTGGTTTTTTGGTGCTATTGCCCATTTCTGGTAATTTGCATTTTTTGATACTGAACTTTATTTCCCATTCTTGGATCAATACAAAAATAGCATCCCGATCTTTTAGCAAAAGTCTACCATCCTCCTGATTTTTCATTTTTCTCATGATTTTTTCATTATCTGCAAACATGTTGGCATAGCTTGTTCCTTACATCATGTCAATGACATAGACAAGAAATATTATTGGTGCAAGCACTGAACATTGTGGAACTCTGCTTTTTACTGCTTTCCACTCGACATCTTATCCTTTACCACTGTCCTCATGAATCTTTCCTTCAATAAGTCTTTCATCCATTCTAGTAATTTGCCACTCAGTCCTCCAATATGCTCTAGTTTCCACATAAGTCGAATGTGAGGTACTTTGAGGTACTTTATCAAATGCCTTTCTAGGTTGAGGTACATACAATCCACCCACCCCTCCCTCTTGCAGCACATCAAGAGAGGGTTGAGTGGAGGTTTGATGGTGCACAGGCACCAGTATTAGACTTGTTCCTCCAAAAGTTGTCTTGACTACATTGGTGTACAATTTCATGGGATTTTTATTATTTCTTCATCACTTCATATAAAACAAAAATATTTAGAATTTGTTAGGAAGTACTCCTCACTCCTGTCCTCACCTCTTCTCTGGCCATCCCATGACCTTAGACCTCCCCCACCCCAATGGGAATTGCTCATGGGGCTAGTCGTGTGACTCATGTGCCTCCTGGGCACGTGACTTGACCCAAAACTTCCTTGAGACCCACAGGTAGGACAAAGCCTCCTTGAGGAACACACGTGCAGTACCAGCATAAGCCTGCGATGACTAACCTGCATCTTGGCCAGCATCTGAGCCTCGTGATGGATTCACTGAGGAATGCATACCTTGTCTTCATGAGTCAGCAGCATAAGAACATTTTGTCTCCAACCTCCCACACATCACATTTGACCTCATGCCAATTAGGAGCATGGGTCATGACCTGCCTATGTATATAACGGCTAGACAAATGCCAAAGATTTAGGTCACTTCAGAGCATCACACAGTAAGCATGGCTTGTTGCTCCTTGCTTTCTTACCTCCTTCTCCCCTCCACCACAAGCAGACCAAGTTGGGACATGACTTGAAACTTACAGTCATCACTTCCCTCATCGTCTCATCCCCTCCCCTTTTTTTCACCCTTACAGCAAGCCCTATCATAACATTGGCACCCAAATTCTTTGCTACATAACACCAACTCTCTCTCAGAGTTTGCTTCAACCAGCCTAATATTGGCACCCAATGTTTGGGGCCCCCGATACCCAGCTCTGCTGTTCAACTATCATCAGATCAAGAGCCACTGCTTGACTGCTGCCAGCAATCACTTGATCTGTCAGATCGTCTGCTGCAACTGCCACCACTTGTCTGCCAGATTGACTGCCACCACCTGTCTGCCAGATCGTATGCCACCACTTGATCTGCCAGTTCATCTGCCAGATTGTCTGCAGCTTGACTGCTGCCAGCTCGACTGCCACCCCTTCATCTGCCGGATCACTTGCTGACTGCCAGTTGAACTGCCTGCACTCCCACCTATCACAGGTATCTGCCACTACTCAACTGCTGCCATTTGTCTATCAGATTGCCTAGCACCACTGCCTTCCAGTTCGCCTACCATGTTTGCCACCTGCCAACTCAACTGCCCACCAGCTTGACTGTCATTGCTGTCTGACAGGTCTGACTTTACTGCCACCACTTGTCTGCCAGATCAGATCAAGTGCCACCAGTTGTCTGCCAGACCACCTGCCGCCACTGCCTGCCATGTCTACAAACTGCCAGTTAGACTGCCTACACTCTCATCTACCACATGTATATTTGTAGCCTACCACCACTGCCATTAGATCATTTAACAAACTAGAGCTGTGAGCCTCCCCACCTTAACCCACCCACATGCTCAACTGAGATTGCAAGGTTCCGCACCTCAACTCTGGTACAGCTAATGACTAGTAACCTTAACTGTCAAGTCCATGATGCCCTGGGTGACCTAATGCCATCCACTAACCACAACCATTCTCAAGTGTCTATCTTTTCAGGGAGATGTTACAACCATGCTTCAATGCCACCATACATGATCCCAGGACACATTCCAGGTGCAAGATCCCCATGAGCAGCCTCCTGAGATGCACCAACCTCTCCATCATCCACAATGTACAAGACAACTCCAGTCCCACTGGAGTAGCCAGGCGCTCCAAGGCTTGCTACCCTGTGGCAAATGGACTGCCACCTGCTACTATCCCTGCAGTCTGATGGCCAGCTCCACCCCATTGTGAGGATCACTCCTTTGACAGTTCCTTCCTGAGCCTCCACCACTTTCAGCCTCAACTTCCATGGGAGCATGTTAAGAAGTAATCCTCAGTCCTCCTGTCCTCACCTCTTCTCTAGTTGTCCCATAACCTTTGAGACCCGAGGCCCCCACAGGAATTGCTCATTGGGGCTAGCCCTGTGACTTAACCCCTTCCATACGGTGCCGCCTATGTAGGCGGCATGAGGAGCAAGTGGATACACGAGGCTGCCATATCGGCGTCTTGATTATATTTATTGTAGTTGCCCCTGCGTAATGACATACTCTCTAAACTGTCTTCATCACATTTTCTATGGTTATCAAAATTCACGGGTGAAAGAGAGAACGATCGATATAAGCGGTGACTATATTTTATGATGCGAGTATTATTACGACACATCGTACGTCTGGCAGCTAATGCTGCCCGCGAGATTTTGGTCCGTACTGAAGAGCTTAAGTGCCATTTGGCTGCATGACTCGACCCAAGGCTCCTTGAGGCCCACAAGTGGAACAAAGCCTCCTTGAGGAACACATGTGCAGTACCAGCATTGGCCAGCCACGCAAGTCATGTGATGATGAATACTGGATTCATTGAGGAACACACACCTTCTGTCTTTGTGAGTTAGCAGCACAAGAACATATTGCCATTAACTTCCCACTTCAAACCATAGGAGGCATACGAGGTAAACTACTGAAATGGATGGAGGATCTCTTGCATGGAGGGAAAATGAGGGTAGTGCTCAGAGACACGAATTGTACTTGGGAAGAAATTATTATTGGAGTTTCACAGGGATCAGTATTGGCTACAATAATGTTTGATATTTATGTAAATGACATGGATGAGGGTGTGGGATGTTACACAAGCTTCTTTGCAGACGACACAAACTGTTGAAGAAAGAGAGTACTGAAACGGATTATGAGTCACTACAGTGAGATCTGAATAGGGTTTGGTAATGGAGTCAGAAGTAGGAAGTGGGCTTCAACATTAAGAATTGTAGCATAATGAAATATGGAAGAGAGAGAAAGAGAGGGAAAAGAGGATACCAGGACAATATAAAATTGGTGCAAAGGAAGAAAAGAAAGTGGGATCTGAAAAAGACATGGGAGTAATCATCACAAATGACATGTCCCCTGATAAACAGATAAACAATATTGTCGGAGAAAGCTACAACTTGCTAAGATCAATATAAGTGGCTTTTACTTATTGGATGAAAAAATGGTAAAGACTAATAAGGCCAAGACTGGAGTATGCAGTAACATTATGGCCACCCAGTACTAAAAAGAATATATGGAAAATTGAGAGGATCCAGAGAGTAACTACAAAGATGGCCCCAACATTTTCAAAAC
Organism: Oratosquilla oratoria; assembly: GCF_046742065.1. NCBI lineage: Eukaryota > Metazoa > Arthropoda > Malacostraca > Stomatopoda > Squillidae > Oratosquilla > Oratosquilla oratoria. The sequence continues at coordinate 2,287,009 of NW_027467710.1, forward strand.
TGTCATATGAAGATTGTCAAAACTAGAATTACCAGCTCTGGAACAAAGAAGAGAAAGAGGTGATATGACTATAGAATCATGAGAGGTATGGAAGTACTTGACAGAGAAGACTTACTAAATTGGGATAAGAGAAATACATGGGACATGGAAGGAAGCTCAAAAAGGACAGTAATAGAAGAGACATGAAAAAGGACAGCTTTCCCCAGAGAGTGGTGGATGTATGGCACAAACTAGACAAAACAATAATGTGTTCAAAAACCATACACGAATTTAAGAGCAATTTAGACACTGCGAGATACAGAAACAGGACACGACAAGTGTAGCTCCCCTTCCTGTAAGATACAACTAGGTAAATACTTGACCTCACACCAATTAGGACCATGGGTTATGAACTGCCTGTGTATATAAAGGCTGAATGAACATCAAAGATTCAGATCACCTTGGAGCATTACACAGTGACCCTGGCTCATTGCTCCTTGCTTTCTCACCTCCCCTGCAAGCAGACTGAGTTGGAACATGACTTAACTCTCACAAATGTCACCTCCCTTGCCGTCTCATCCCCTCCCCCTTTTCTTGTCCTTAGAGCAATCCCTATCATAACATTGGTGCCCAAATTCATTGCCAAATAAAACAAACTCTCTCTCCATCAGAGTTTGCTTCAACCAGCCTAATACAATTATTTTGGATATTTATTTCATACATTCTTTACACAGTTATTTTTTTATACTGAACATCAGTATGGGTTGCAGTTTTGTTTCAAATACTTTCTGGAATTCTCCATTTGTGGATTTCCTCTCACTAAAAATTTCTTTATCTTTTTATTTTGTTGGATTTCAGAATTTCTAATTAAGGATTCCCAACAAGCCTAAGGAAATACATAGACTGGGACACAACTTTAACACAGCAAATTATGCTAACCTGAAAATATACTTCAAATAGGATCAGAGGAAGTTTGAAACCATATTGAGAAGAAATGGAATATTTCTATACAGGTTTATAACATAGGAGTGAAAATGTATGCATGAAAGATGAGTGGGAGAGGGAAAAAACAGAGAGACAGACTGGTTCAATAATAGATGTGTGCTAGCAAAACAAAGAGACAAAGCATGGTAGAGGTGGAAAAAAAGTAATATAAGAATGCCATAAATATATAATACTACAAAGAGGAGAGTAAAAGAAAACTGAGAGGGACGTAGTTGACAAATGTAAGGACAAATCAGAGCTATTCTCTAGATTTGAAATGGGAAGCTAAAATAGTGAGAAGGAATATCATTGTTGAAAGATGAACTATATAAATGCAAGAATGCAAGGTGAAATAATGAATGAAAGCTTCCACTCAGTATTCAACATGAAGAGTAAGAGAAAGGGTGAAGAAAACAAAAATGCTATAAACAAATGAAGGAAATCACTGAATGGGTTGGACATGGCGAGATACAGAGATGGGTAACCACAAGCGTAGCTCCCCTTCCCATAAGATACAACTAGGTAAATAAATATCAATACAAAATATAATAATTTTGGTTATTTCACTTGCCATTGATATTCAGTGGACACCCTATCCTCTTCATAACCTCCTGCAGACATTTTGGGACAGAAAGGGTGAGGTTACATAGTGTATTCTGTGGTATCTTTGCCCAAGATTCCTCAAATCTCCTTCTCCAGCTTGGGTACTGTAGAGATGTATTTCCCCTGTGAATCATATTTCACTATCTCCCAGAAGTTTTCAGTTTGATTTATGTCTGAGCTATTACTAGGCCAGTCTTTGATATACTCAATTGCACAATCATCCAACCATTTGTTCATTGACTTACGAGTTAAACACCTCATGAGGACGGAGCCTTTATTTGTGCGACGTTTCGCTTATTACAGCTTTTTTAAGGTACTTGAAAAAGCTGTAATAAGCGAAACGTCGTACAAATAAAGGCTCCGTCCTCATAAGGTGCTTAACTTGTCAGTCTTTTAGGCAACTGCCACGTTCATTGACTTAGCCTCGTGTGTGGGCCCCATCTTGGCTGCCCACGTATTGTCAAATATGTCAGGAAGATGGTCACACAACAGCTCTGAATATACATAATGGTTCACTGTTTGGTATTTAGGAAGTACTTGAAGTTTAGCAGTGTCATACCCAGTAAATGCACCCCATATTATGAGTGCAGGTACAGTAGTTTGGATGTAGCATGGGTCAAGAGGGTTGACACCAGCCCACAGATACACATTTCCATTTCTACTCTCAGACACAGTATAGGTGGAGTCATCATTCCACAGCATACTCAACTATTTGTCACTATCCCAACTGGTATATTCATGGGCAAAAGCAACTCTATTGTGCCTCTGTTTAACCCATTAAACTCCAATGACAAGAGTCTTGTCATCGGAGTTTAATGGGTTAAGGGTGAGAAGAGGCTTTTTGAGATGTTGGCGATTCATGTACCCAAGCGCTGTAATTCTACAATTCACAATTCAAACTGACACCTCTCCAAACAGTTCAAGGTTACTTTCCTTGATTTTCCTTGCAGTCACTCACAGATTAGACTCAGACTGATGTTTTACAATTGTCTGGGCCCTTTTACTGGTCTTCAGTGCCTTTCCAGGCCCTTTTTTCTGAGTGAGAATGGAGAGGTCACCCACCTAGTGAAACTTGGCAATCCAGTGTCTAACACTTCATCAACACAAGTTCTATTCAGCTACAATCTGAGTAATGGTTTTCTGCAATAAATCCTTACAAGAACCCATATTCACAACACAATGGGTAGAAGAGGCAGGGTCACATGGGGCAATTGTAGCACAAATCCTCCCCCAATGGTGGCAAAACAACTGCTGAGCATGTTGGTTTCTAGTGGGATGATTAACGTCACCCACAATGCTACAATGGCAGCACATTCAAATGACATGAAAATTCATCCCCCTTTTAGGTGTTCACATTTTTGACACAGCATTGGTCCACTGTGGCCCTGGTGGACCAATCCTATGTCGAGCACTGGTTATATGTATATATATATATATATATATATATATATATATATATATAGATATATATATATATATATATATACATATACACACACACACACACACAGAAGGAAAAGGAAATAGCTAAGGAGATTCTGAAATTCAAGATGAGGGGCAAAATTTTTACAAGGAAATTGACAAGATTCACAGGGTGGGCAAATACTCAAAAGAAAAACAACATGGACCTCTGAAAATCAAACTAAGAACTCAAATGACAGCTGAAGAGATACTATTGAAAGCGGTTAAACTAGCAAACAGTGAGAAACTCAGACATATATGGATACAAAAGGAAATGAGTGATGAGGAAAAAGAGAAAGACAAGGCTCTCAGAATCTAAGCCAATGATAGAAATGAGAAAAGAACGGAGACGGAAAAGACAATTCTTTTTTTTTTTGAGAGTATTGGACCTGAGACTGAAAAAATGGTACATCAGGAAAATGGAAACTTAAATAAAAAATAAAAAATAAATAAATAAATAAAATATGAAACTAAAAGTGGCATGCACAAATATCGATGGTATGATCTCTGGGATTAATAAATTAAACGACTATCTGGAAACAGAGAAACCTGACATTATGGGAATTGTGTAGACAAAACTGAAAGGACCTCTATCAACAAGTAAGGTGGGACAAGGTCTATACAACCACTGGGAGAAAAATGGAACAGACAAACAGGGGGGAGGAGTCATGATATTGACCAAAAAGGGTTTAAATGTGACAAAGATAAATGAAGGCAAATATAATGTGAAATTAATCATGATTAAAGTTGTAAATAAAAATATGAAAAGTAGAAAATTTGTAGCAGTGTATGTGCCACCAAAAACACAGGCTTGGTCTGATAGTGATCATTCTAAATTACTGGAAGACACAATGAATGTTCTAAATGAGTTACTGAAAGAGGGTGGTAACACAGTAATTATGGGCAACTTTAACGCAAAGGATATAATCTGGGAAGAAATGACCATCGAATATACCTTAACACAATGGGCTAAGGAAAATACTAGATATAGAAACAATGAGGAACCGTCAAAACTAGACTTAGTATTCACTTCTGAACCTGATATCGTGAACAAAATGGTGTATAAGACACCAATTGGGAAGAGTGACCATTTACTAATAGTTTAGAATTAAAATAACAAAACAATGTGAGAAGGAATGAAAAACCGAGAAGGAAGGTTAACATACAACAAAACAGATTTTGTAAAACTTAGAAAAAAATTCCAAAACAAAAACTGGGATAAATTTTCCAAAGAGGAAACAAAGATGGAAGACAAATGGAACATATTTAAAGAAAAGAACAAGGAAGGAATGGATAAATATGTACCAAAGAAGAAGCAAATGATATTTATATAAAGTATTGGTATAACAAAAGGTGCAGTGAGGCTAAAGACAGAGACAAAGCATGGAAAAGATGGCAAAAAGACAAAAAACATCCAAATGGCAAACATATATAAAGCTTAGGAATGAATATGTGAATATATGCAGGAAAGAAAACAGAAACTATGAAAAAGATATTATAGACAAATGTAAGGATTAACCTAAACTATTTTACAGATATGTAAATGATAAATTAAAAGACAAACAAGAAAATGTAAAACTGTGAGAAGATACAGAATATATAGATGACAAAGAAATGGCTGAAGTTATGATCAGACATTTCAGGACCGTTTTTACAATTGAGAGCTCACAAATTTGGGAAGATGGACAAGATCCCCTAAAATGAAAGAAATAAAGGTAACAGAAAAAATAGGAGCCCAAATGAAAAAACTTAGATGTTAGGAAATCACATGGACTGGATGGAATTGCAAATTGGATACTGAAAGAGTGTATAGATGAACTAACAGACAAATTATACAAGGTAATAGATGTCTCACTCAAAGAAGGAAAGGTACTGCAAGATTGGAAAGATGCAAACATAGTACCAATATATAAAGGAGGAAACAAAGAAGATCCTACAAACTTCAGACCAGTATCCCTTACAAGCACAGTAGCAAAAATATGTGAAAAGGTTATCAGAAACAAATGGATCAAACACTTGGAAGAGAATAAAATATTAAACCCTAAACAACTTTGCATTAGAAGTGGAAGATCGTGTACCACAAACTTAATATGTTTTTACTCAAGATTAATAGAGATAATACAAGAAAGAGATGGCTGGGCAGATTGCACCTTCTTGGACTTGCAGAAGGCTTTTGACAAAGTACCACATAAAAAGCTTATAAGAAAAATTGAAACAATAGGAGGAATACAAGGTAAGCTACTGGAATGGATGAAGGATTTCTTAGTGGGAGAAAAATGAGAGTGGTACTTAGAGACAAAAACTCAAACTGGGAAGATGTGATAAGTGGCGTCCTGCAAGGTTCTGTATTGGCTCCTTTAATGTTTGCCATATATATAAATGAAATAGATGAGGGAGTGAAGTGTTACATGAACTTCTTTGCTGATGATGTCAAATTACTCAAGAGAGTAAGCACAGTAGAAGACTGCAGATCTCTACAAGAAGACCTAGACAAAATATGGGAATGGAGTCAGAGTGTGAAGTGAGCTTTAACATTAATAAATGTAGTATAATGGAATTTGAAAAAACAAAACAAAAAAAGAATATCGGATTAATATAAAATTGGTGCCAAGGAAGTAAAAAAAAAATTGACTCAGAAAGGGACCTGGGAGTGATTATCTCAAGTGACTTGACACCTGATAAACATGTCAGTAAACTAGTTGGAGAGACTTTTAATGAGAGACTTTTAACTTATCAAGATCAATGAAAGTGACCTTCGACTACATGGGTGAAGAAATGGTAAACAAAATAGTGATTGCATTGATAAGACCTAAAGTGGGATATGCTACGACACTATGGGCACCTAGTACCAAAAAAGAATAAATGAATAATAATAATAATAATGATAATAAATAAACAGATAAAAAAAATAACTAAATAAATAAATAAATAAATGAAATATAAAATAAGAAAGAATTGAGCAGCGACAAAAATGACACCTACACTCTCAAATTTGACATACGAACAACGATTGGATAAATTCCATCTATCAACACTGGAACAGAGAAGAAAAAGATGATTTGCTGACCATTTACAGAATTATGAAGGGGATGGAAGGTCTTGGTAGAGACGACTTATTAACCTCTTCCATACGGTGCCACCTACGTAGGCGGCATGAGGAGCAAGTGGATACGCGAGGCTGCCATATTGGCGTCTTAATTATATTTATTGTAGTTGTCCCTGCATAACTGACATACTCTCTAAACTGGCTTCATCACATTTTCTATGGTTATCAAAATTCACGGGTGAAAGAGAGAACGATCGATATAAGCGGTGACTATTTTTTATGGTGTGAGTATTATGACGCAACATCATACGTCTGGGAGCTAATGCTGCCCGCGAGATTTTGGCCCGGAGTGAAGTGGTTAAAATGGGACAGAAGAGAAACAAGAGGACACAAGAAGTTAAAGAAGGACAGTTACAGAAGAGATTTGAAAAAGAATAGCTTCCCACACAGAGTGATTGATGTCTGGAACAAATTAAATGGGGAAACAATGAGTGCCAAAAACTATACAAGATTTCATGAACAAACTGGGTGTGGAGAGATACAAAAACGGGTCACTACAAGCATAGCTCTCATCCCATAAAACAGAGCTAGGTAAAATACAAACACAAACTATCTCAAATGACATGACACCAGACAAACATGTCAACAAATTAGTTGGAGAAATTTTTAATTTATTAAGATCAACGAAAGTGGCCTTTGATTACATGACAAAATACATACATATACCAAGGCTTTATCCCCCTTACAAGGGGTGTAGCAAAAAAGGAAAAGTCATAAAATCATCCCCAAATATTCCATCCATAGATACACTCCACTCCCCTCCACCCTCCCTCCCATCTTAGCACCTCCTGGATGACGGGTCATCCCTGCACCTTGTCCACTGCCCTGGGTCAGATGCAGTGTCACAAGACGCAGCACATCCACAGCAAGGCCGCTTCATTAAATCGGCGATTCCCCCTCTCCGTCCCCCCATGCATCATAGGAGAAGACGGGGAGAAATCCCTTTGGGCTGCGTCAAATTTTGCTCACACATACTACCTCACTCCCCATCCCCACCCTTTCCACCTCATGCATCACAACATCATCCATATACAACCATTCTCCATTCACCCGTCTTCTGTCCTCTCCCGTCCTTCCTCAACAAACATTCTCCTTCCCCAAAGCCCCTTTTACCCCATCCATCCATCTCATCCTAGGTTGTTCCCTCATGTTCACTCCTTCCACATCTGCCTTCCATACCTTTTACTAGTCTTTCTTCACCCATTCTTTCATCCACCCTATCTCCCAACTCCCTTACCACCCCCGTTCTCCTCCTCACTTCCTCATTTCACTCTATCTAGCCTAGTAAACCCTATCATGCTTCTCAGACATCACATCTCACATTCAAACTCCTTCGCCCTTCCTCTCTTATGTTCCACATGATCATTCAGAATGAATATTGCAATGGTGGCTCCCTGGCAGATTTAATAGAAGACAACTGAAGATCTGGCAGGAAATTTTCCGAACATCAATTGAAACAAGTTCTTCTGCATGTGGCGAAAGTACTCAAGTATTTTCACTCCCTACAACTTGTTCATATGGATGTCAAACCTGGAAATGTTTTCATATCAAGAGAACAAAAGATAAATCTACAATCAGAAGAATCTGCAGATGATGGCTTCGAACAGGAGCAAGATGAGGTGGAAGTAGAAATAACCTATAAAATAGGGGATCTTGGACACGCGACATCAATTGCTAACCCTCAAGTCGAAGCAGGGGATTGCAGGTATTTACCTCGGGAAATACTACAGGAGGACTTTAGCAATTTTCAGAAGGCAGATACCTTTGCTTTGGGCCTCACTCTGTATGAGGCAGCAAGGTGTATGAGGCACCTTTGCCCCTGAATGGAGTAGAGTGGCATACCATTCGCGATAGGGAGCTTCAGATTCCTGTAGGTTACAGTTCAGATATCTTCCTGCTTCTGCAACAAATGGTTCATCCAGAACCCTCGTTGAGACCAACTGCGGCTCAGATTGCCCACCATCATACTCTCAGCCCCCCAGTCAATAAGTCCAGAGCACAGTTGAGAAGAGAACTCAATGCTGAACGGTTGAAGAACGAAATATTGTCATGGCAGTTGCAGGAAGCTGCTAAATGCTTGCAAAGCATCACATCTGCTGTTGCAACTACATTGGCTGCAGTGGCTTCTGGAATGGGAGCCATCCCTAATGCTGTTGGACTTAGTTCAGTATCTGGTAAGGGACGGGTGGCGACCGCTGTATCTCATACATCTTCTGTTCCGTCCATTAGGCAAGGGCCTACGACGCGTAACTCTAGACTTGTTGGGAGGAAGTCTAATAGAAGTTTGAGCACAACTAATTTCTAAGTCTTTGTGCCCTATTTAAAAGAGATTGCATGGTATAATTTTTTTCAAGAATTAGTTTACTCTCAAAATATATTTACTTTGAAGTTTTATTAGTCAATCTTATATTTTTGTTTTGTCATGTAGTCAAATTTGATTTTAATTGAATTCCAATTGAAAATTCCCCTGTGGTGGGAGAAAAGAATACTGCCACCAAGTATTCCCACTTGGATCGTAAGAGGCAAGAAGAAAGGGACAGGGATTGGGACTAGGCATCCTTCTCCTTGTAGCCCCACAGGGGACAATCCTAAAAGAAAAAGTGATGACGAAATGATAAAGAAAATACTAATTACATTGATAAGACCAAAATTGGTATACACAGTAGGATAAATGAACTTTTGTATTAGGCATTATTAAAAAAATTAAATAAATAAATAGATAAATAAAAGAGTCGTCGACCACAGTCATTGGCGGGAGAGGGGCCAATGAACTGTGTCTGTGGGAGACAGACCCTGCTGCTTCCACCACACAGTTCCACGAGGATGGAGGTTGTATCTTTCAAAAAAAAAAAAAAAAAAAACAACAAAGATGGCACCAACGCTGTGCAATTTGACATACGAACAAAGATTGGACAAACTATATTTACCAACCCTGGAACAAAGAAGAGAAGGAGGTGATTTGATATCTATAGAATTATGAAAGGGATGGAAATTCTTGATAGGGATAACCTACCAATATGGGACAGAATACAAGAGGACACAAGAAAAAAATTAAGACAGTTATAGACGAGATCTGAAAAAGAATAGCTTTCCATACAGAGTGATAGATATCTGGAACAACCTCAAAGAGGAAACAATGAGTGCTAAAACTATACATGACTTTAAAAAAAAACTGGATGCAGAAAGATACAACAGCAGGTTACAACGATCATAGCTCTCCTGCAAAATACTAGGTAAATATATATTTATATATACATTTACATATATGTACGCATTATATCCACAGAGTGGTGGATGCCTGGAACAAAGTGGATGAAACAATAGTGTGTGCAAACACCATACAAGAATTTGAGAACAAACTAGGCATTGCAAGATACAAAGACAGGCACTATGAGCATACCTCCCATTCCTGTATAATAGAACTAGGTAAATACATGTTCTTAGCCAAGAAAAACTTCAATGTGACGAAGGTTACTGAGGGTAAAAGCTGTGTGGAAATGATCATGATAAAAGTTGAAGAGATTGACATGAAAAGTAGAAAGTTTGTGCCCCCAAAAATGAGCTCTTGGAAAGAGGGCAAGTATTTATGGGAAATTCCAATTGTAAAGAAGTCTGTTGGAAAGAGATCACAGTGAAAGGCAGAGAGGGTCTAAGGGGAAATGTATTGACATGACCATAGAACATACTATTGCACAAACAGTAAATGAAAATATCAGATATAGAAGTAATGAAGAACAGTCAAGACTGGATTTAATATCTACAACAGAACCTGAAATTGTGGATGAAACTGAATACAAGACACCATGTGGAGTGACAGTCAAGACTTTTTAAGAGAGTAGTAGAGCTTGTGTTAGGATTAGAAATGGAGAGAGTGAGTGGTTTGAGGTAAAAGTGGGAATTTGTCAGGGTTGCGTTATGTCACCATGGCTGTTCAATTTATACATGGATGGGGTGGTGCGAGAGGTAAATGAAAGATTAGTGGGTCAGGGATTGTAGATGGTTAAAGAAAATGGAGAAAAGTGGGAGATAAGCCAGTTGTTGTTTGCTGACGACACTGCGCTTGCGGCAGGATCAGAGGAGGGATTGAGGAAGTTAGTGACAGAGTTTGGGAAGGTGTGCAAAAGAAGAAAGTTGAAGATAAATGTGGGGAAAAGTAAGGTGATGAGATGTACAAGGGGAGAGAGAGGAAACAAACTGGAAGCAAGTATGGAGGGAGAGAGACTGGAGGACATGGATAGTTTTAGATAATTGGGTGCAAATGTGGAAGGAAAGGGAGAAGTGGGGGTGGAGATAGAATGTAGATTGAGAGAAGTGAGTAAATACCTTGGTGGATTAAAAAGTGTAATGAGAAATAGATCTTTGGGAATAGATGCTAAGAGGAGATTGTATGAAGGAGTGATTGTGCCAACAGCACTGTTCAGGGCAGAAACATGGAACATAAGGGAAGAAGAGACGAGGTTGAATGTTTCTGAGATTGTCTGAGAAGTATGATAGGGGTTACTAGGCTGGATAGAGTGAGAAATGAGGAGGTGAGGAGAATGGGGGTGGAAAAGGAGTTGGGAGATAGGGTTGAAGAAAGAGTATTGGGATGGTTTGGACACATGGAAAGAATGAGTGAAGAAAATAGAGGTGTGGAAGGTAGACGTGGAAGGAATCAACATGAACCTGAGGGGTCGACCTAGGATGAGATGGATGGATGGGGTAAAAGGGGCATTGGGAAAGAGGGGAATGTCTGTTGAGGAAGGATGGGAGAGGACAGAAGATAGGGGTGAATGGAGAATGGTTAAATATGGATGATGCTGTGATGCCTGAGGGGGAGTGACTGGAGGATGGGGGATGAGGGAGTATGAGAAATAAATTGATGCAGCCTGAAGGGATTTCTCCCCGTCTTCTCCTTTTGTGCATGAGGGGACGGAGAGGGGGGGTCACCAATTAAATGAAGTGGCCTTGTTGTAGATGTGCAGTCTTGTGGCACTGTTTCTGACCCAAGGCAGTGGACAAGATGCAGGTATGGCCTGTCATCCAGGAGGTGCCAAGATAAGGAGGGAAGAAGGTAGATGGGAGTGGAATGGGGAGCAGTTTCTATGCCTTTGTTTTTTGGCTACCTCCCTTGTAATGGGGAAAAAGCCTTTGGTATATGTGTTTACAGTGTTTGCCCTAAGCACCTCTATACCTTCTGCCCTTTTCTTCTTTATCCACCTATCCTCTACTTTCAACTTACCTTCCAAAAAATTATCTACCCTAAGAACATGGAAATCCCAAACTCTTCTTATCCTTCCTTTGGATACCACTACATAGTCTATTAATGCCTTACCAACAACTTTTTCATCAACTTATCCCATGTATACTTATGCTTGAATTTCTTCTTAAACACTGCTATAATCAACTCTAAAACACATCTCCATTATCATCTTTCCACTATGATTTTTACCTGGCACTCCAAATTTTCTTACTACTATATCTATTGCTTCATCCTCTACTCTAGCATTGAGAGCTCCCAACACTAATACATTCACATTCCTCCTGAAACTCTCTTAGCACTTGTTTAAATCTATCTAAAAAGCCTCACTTTCCTCTACACTCTTCTCACTACTAGGTCCATGTGTGCTTACAAAAACCCACATATCTCATCCTAGTTCTCCTTAACCCACATTCACATTAAAGATACTTCCCCCATTCCACCATGTGCTTTCCTTTATTATCACTTCCTAGCAATGATACCCTTTCCTCCCTCACCCTCTCCTTACTCCCAACACTTTCCTTGCCACACTCTCAAACTCAAAACCACCCCCTACCTTTCAACTTAGCTTCAGTTAATGTTAAAACATCAATCTTCCTTCTCACATACTGCTTATCTCTTCCCTTTTACTCTTACCTGTACCACAACCATGCACACTTAAGGGGGTACGCGACACCTAAGGATCATTTTCTAAACTATTTAGAGTAAAGAGCTGAAACTTCTCAGGTAAATAGGTATCCATGTTGCCTACATTTAGGTGAAACAGAATGATGTATGTACACATGTACGTATACCAGTAGCGACATTTAAAAGTGCACAGCATCATAATACGTGAACCAATTTGTTTTATATTTTGGCTATGAATAGTCAACAGGCACACCTAGGGCCAGTCATTGAGTAATTGAACAATTTCCTTTATACTTTTGCATACAGGCATTTCAATTTTAATGTCCGGCAAAAATCGTGAAAAATATTTTTTTTTGGGTCTTGTTCCCATATTACTCCTCTTTCATCCTATTCAAAATATTCGAATGACCGGCCCTAGCAGTTACAAAATGTAATATTCCCTGTAAGTTTCATTTAAATCTGATGTATTTTAGAGTTGGTATGATTAAAAAAAGTAAAAAAAATATCGAACGGAGATATGGTGACTTGAAATATAGATATATTTGTAACTTGCTTATAGTTTCACCAATTTGACTGATATTTTCATGACTTAATTCTTATTATATAATGGGTAAATACCGTAAAAATCATCAACATATTTCAATTATAAGTACTTTAAATAATGAAAAACTTAAGTATAAAAACATCACAGTAGTGACAACGCACAGACAACACCATCATATAATTTGCTTTTTTGCACCTTTGTCAGTTTCTTCATATGAAACCTCACTGCTGGGGGTCTTCGGAGTATCTAAATCATTGGAAAGAGGTTTATTTTAACCAGCAGTGGGTGCCTTTGGAAGTGAATCCTCTCTTACTCCACGAACCATCGATACTAACTTTTACTTTTTACTTCCGGTAAAGTGGGGTCTTCCTTTTCTAATGCTGCATGTACATGTTCCCTTGTTTTTTCCAAGAGTTCCTCATATTTCTTTATGCTGGTCTCTATACTATGATGGCTAAGTTTACTAAACATTTTGTGATGTATCATTTTCATGTTCATTGCCATGCACATTTTCTGTACTGCAACATAACCATCCCCACAGAGTAAGCCGGCCTCCACAACTCTGTTATGTACTTCATAACTTTAATTTCTACCGCCTGGTGAAGTACACCATTTGCTCTTTTCAGAGCACAACTTACATTCTGCCTGAAATGTCTTCACCATTCCACATTCTCCTATCACTTCAACATACATCTTCTCACCACACTGGCATCTAACAAGCGAATTTATCCACTGCAAAAAACTGCTCTTCACAATCATAAATTCACGTTCATTCTTATCTCCCCTCTGTACAATTTCATAACTATCTAATTTTCTTGCTGTATTCGAGATGAATGAAGTACTTGATGGTGCAGAACCTGGCTACAGATGTTGAGAGGTGTGGAAGTGAGAGCAGTGGTGGAGTGAGAGGTGGTGAGGTCTTGGATAGTCGTCTTTGACTCTTTGCCATCTTTAACTGTTGTTTTTTTGTCATTGTAGATGTTCTTTTTGCTACCCATGATGACTGTACTAATGAGTAATATGTACTAGCTAAGGTAATATATTGCCAGGAGAGCTCATGAGACATGTGTACTTTCCCTTTCACAGCTAGCAGGTAACTGACGTCCAGCTGAGCTCAAAGTTGGCAAGAGCTATCCCTCCACCTTCCTCCCTTCCCCTCCACCCTCATACTGGCCGTTGCAGCATTGGGCAAGCATAAATTCAATCGAATTTCAATGTTATTCGATGCACCTGAAGGTCCTAAGTGGCACGCCTCCCTCTAGTGTGGGTTGCGCCTTTAACTCCGTCCATTTAAACCCCGCCCAAGACATTTAAATTGCGCGCGGCTGGAAAATTATTTGTCATAATTTATTTCTAAATGGTATACAAACATTTTGAACACAGTTTTTGAAAAATGCTATATCTTGACCAAATTCACACACCCCAGGTGTCGCGTACCCCCTTAATGAACCAAATTCTAGGGTTCTGAATAGAAATCTCCTTCCAGACCATCTTATGCCTTGACTTATTTTAGGATATGTATACAGGGAGCAGGATACTTTGTCCCATTACTCTGTCACACATTGTTGCTTTTTAAAACTCACATGGAAATTATGATGGCAGAATACATTTCTCCCCCTAACAAAGTGAACATGGGAAAAGAAAATTTATACTCAATGAAGTGATACAGAAATTTCAAGGGAACAGCATATCACATGGATAGTCTTTGTATAAAAGTAGCATCATTCCTCTTGGAGTAACGATTTTACTCTAATCTAGACAAATGATGTGTGACTCTAGTCCATAAGGGCACCCCAAAACAGTCCCTAAAATATTGCAATAAATACTGCACAATAACATGTAGTATAGGTTGGAGTGAAAATTCTGTTAAATCACTGGATAAAACTGGACATGTGCTGCATTTGTATTTACCTGACACAGCTGAGATGATGCAGTAGAAGCACGAGAGAGTAAAATTAGTTACTTTATTATTGAACCAATCAATATAAAAATCAAATTCAAGTATCCTCAACAAGTATTTCAAATATAAATAACATTTATATGAAAAAATTCCATTCTACCAATCTATGCCAAAAAACATGTACACTATAGAGATAAATGGATTGTGTACTGTTAAACTGTGCTTAATATTCATATGTACTATATGAAAAATCTATTCATCATTCACACATACAAACACATTATATAATACATACACATACACACACACTAATAAGACCTAAAATAGAGTATGCTGCAACACTATGGGCACCTAGCACACACACACAAAAAACTAATAAGGAAGATAGAGTCAATAGGTGGCATCAGAGGAAAATTATTGGAATGGATGAAAGACTTCCTGACTGGGAGGAAAATGAGAGTAGTAATTAGAGACAAATTCTCAAACTGGGAAGAAGTGACAAGTGGTGTCCCGCAGGGATCAGTACTGGCCCCGATCATGTTTGCCATATGCATAAATGACATGGATGAAGGAGTAGAGTGTTACATGAATTTCTTTGCAGATGACGCAAAAATACTAAAGAAAGTAAAAACAGAGGAAGACTGCAACTCATTACAACAAGACTTGGACAAAATCTGGAAATGGACTCAAAAGTGGGAAGTAAAATTTAATATCAAGAAATGTAGTATAATGGAATTTGGAAAAAGTAAAAACAGAATATCGAAAGATTACAAAATTGGTGAAGAAGACGTAAAAAAAGTAAAATCGGAGAAAGATCTTGGAGTGATAATCAGCAAGGACATGACACCGGATAAACATATTAATAAAATAGTCGGAGAAACCTACAATTTATTGAAGTCAATAAAAGTGGCATTTGCTTATTTACATACATACATATACCAAGGCTTTTTCCCCCTTACAAGGGGGGTAGCCAAAAAGAAAAGGGCATAAAATCATTCCCACCCATTCCATCCCTGAATATACTCCACACCCCTCCACCCTCCCTCTTATCTTAGCACCTCCTGAATGACGGGTCATCCCTGCACCTTGTCCACTGCCCTGGGTCAGAAGCAGTGTTGCAAGACACAGCACATCCACAGCAAGGCAGATTCATTAAATCGGCGACCCCCCCTCTTCGTCCCCCCATTGCATAAAATGAGAGGACGGGGAGAAATCCCTTCGGGCTGCGTCAAATTTTGCTCACACATACTACCTCACACCCCATCCACCCGCCCATTCCACCTCATGCTATCACAACATCATCCATATACAACCATTCTCCATTCACCCCTGTCTTCTGTCCTCTCCCGTCCTTCCTCAATAGACATTCCCCTCTTCCCCAAAGCCCCCTTCACCCCATCCATCCACCTCATCCTAGGACGCCCCCTCATGTTCACTCGCTCCACATCTGCCTTCCACACCTCTTTTACTAGTCTTTCTTCACTCATTCTTTCCATGTTTCCAAACCATCCTAATATTCTTTCATCAACCCTATCTCCCAGCTCCCTTTCCAAAAAATTCTAACTACACTAATAAGACCAAAACTTGAGTACGCAGCAACACTATGGACGCCCAGTACCAAAAAGAATATAAAACATTTAGAAATAATACAAAGAGCAACAACAAAACTAGACCAACCCTTTCCGAAATGACAAATGAGCAAAGACTGTCCAAATTAGAATTACGAACTCTGGAACAAAGAAGGGAAAGAGGAGACTTACTATCTATAGAATAATGAAAGGAATGGAAATCTTAGATAAGAATGACTTATTGAAATGGAATAATGGAAAAACGAGAGGACGCGAAGAGAAACTAAAAAAAAGATAATTACAGAAAAGATCTGGAGAGAAAAAAAAAAAAAAAGCTTCCCACACAGAGTGATAGATACTTGGAACAAATTAGATAAAGAAACAGTGTGTGCAAACACTATTCAAGATTTTAAGAAAAAACTTGATGCTGAGAGATACAAAGATGGGTCAATACGAGCATAGCTCCCTTCCTGTATAATACAACCAGGTAAATACACTAGCACCAACTCTTTCCGAAATGACATATGAGCAAAGACTGTCCAAATTAGAATTACCAACTCTGGAACAAAGAGGGGAAAGAGGAGACTTACTAGCTATAGAATAATGAAAGGAATGGAAATCTTAGATAAGAATGACTTATTGAAATGGGATAATGGAAAAACATGACACAAAAACAAACTAAAAAAAGATAAGTACAGAAAAGATCTAAAAAAGAACCACTTCCCACACAGTGATAGATACTTGAAACAAATTAAATAAACAGTGTGTGCAAACACTATTCAAGATTTTAAGAAAAAACTTGATGCCGAGAGATACAAAGATGGGTCACCACGAGCATAGCTCCCTTCCTGTATAATACCACTTGGAGGAAAAAAAAAAAAAAAAAAAAAAAAAAAAGCAGTGACAAAAACGGCACCTACACTATCAAATTTGACATACAAATAATGATTGGAGTAATTTATTCTATCAACACTGGAACAGAAAAGAGAAAGTGGTGATTTGTTGACCATTTACAGAATTATGAAAGGGATGGAGATGACTTATTAAAATGAAACAGAAGAGAAACAAGAGGACATGAAAAGAAGCTATAGAAGTATAGTTACAGAAGAGATTTGAAAAAGAATAGCTTCCCACATAGAGTGATTGATGTCTGGACCAAACTAAATGAAGAAACAGCGAGTGCCAAAACTATACAAGATTTTAAGAATAAAATAGATGCAGAGAGATATGAAAATGGGTCACTACAAGCATAGCTCTAATCCCGTAAAATACAACTACGCAAATACACACACCAAAACCAGCAAAAAAATGCCTAAACGTAAGTAGAGTCAAGTCGCTGCTTGGGGTTATCCAGAAAAGGATGTGCCTGAACGAAACACCAAAGACATACCAAAGGTTTGAAAGAAATGTATTTTTGGGATTTGGTAAGGATAATAGTAATATGTATAGATGTGGTGATTGGTTTGATGATGGCAACATCACCACTGGTTGATACTAGTTTTTATCATCGCATCACGCACAGGGCCCCTTCTCAAGCCATAAACACTATTTCATTCTTGCTGAGGTCAGATTTTCTTAATGGACAACATGACACAGTGCTGACCAAGTGAATAAGGGTGTTTACTCATGGCATGTGTCCCATTGGTCAGTCTATAGTATACAGAACTAATTCAAGCCAATCATAATTAGTTGTAGGAGCTTCTTGCCTCCAGAGGTTTCCTCTTGGCCAGCAGCAGAGTCAAGTTTAGTTCTTTCAGTTTTGCAGTCGGAGTGTTAAGTCCAAGAGCTAAGCATAACTTGTTCGTTGAGCACTCTCACAGATTAGCAGTCACAGTGGATACCCAGAGAGAAGGTCGGTACCAATTAGTCTCTTATAGTCCAGCCTCCCACACCCCACACATTCACAATCTAATTTGAATCTAAAATAATAATAAAACAAATAAAAGTCATAGATAGGAGAAATTAGTCTCATTCAACACCACCACCTTCCTGATATGAGATACACTTATTCGTGTTTCCCTGATCTAACCATTTTGGCCAGCTACCACAACAAAATTATACGTAATCATGGAGCACGACATTGGTGGCAGCAGTGGGATAAAAGTTCCCTGTATACTATAACGATTAAATTGGGACTAGCCATCCTTCTCCTTGTAGCCCCACAGGGGACATTCCTAAAAGAAAAAGTAAAGGCATAAGAGGGTCTGGAAGGCATAAGAGGGTCTGGTAGTTTTCGGACCAGCACCCTAAGGTTTGGGTCTTTTAATGTGCATGGATGTGGTACAGATGAGAGTAAAAGGGAAGAGATAGGTAGTATGTTTGTGAAAAGATGGATGTGTTGGCTTTGAGTGAAACTAAGTTGAAAGGGAAGGGTGAGTGTAAGTTTGGGAGTGTAGCTGGGAGGTTATCAGGAGTGAAGAGAGGGTGAGGGAGGGAAGGGGTGGCTATTCTAGTAAGTGAAGAGATAGGTAAACGTGTAGTGGAGTGGAAGGAGGTTTCCTCAAGGATAATGTGGATGAAGGTGAAACTGAGAAAGGAGATGTGGGTCTTTGTAAGTGCATATGGGCCTGGTAGTGAGAAGAGTGTAGAAGAAAGGGAGGCCTTTTGGATAGACTTAAATGAGTGCATAGAGGATTTAGGGAGAAATGTCAATGTAATAGTACTGGGAGACCTTAATGCTAGGGTAGGAAATGGTCCAATCGATGGAGTGGTTGGGAAATGTGGAGTTCCAGGAAAGAGTCGTAGTGGAGAGTTGATGATAGCAAATACATGAGCATTAATGGATTATGTAGTGGTAACTAGGATTATGATAGGAAGAGTTAAGGATGTACATGTGCTAAGGGGAGAGGGTGGGGGAATAGCAGATCATTTTTTGGTGGAAAGTAAGTTGTTGTTGTTGTTGTTCCCTAGACTGTCTGTCCGAGCAGTCCCGTCTCCCCAAGGAAGGCCACAGCCAAAACTGGGTTTTCCCACAAATCCTTTATAGAGTGTATGTTGTGTTGTTTGCGTGCATGATTGTGTATAATGCAGTCTTCCATTATGTGTTGTATGGTATGGGGTGAAGTGTTACATCCTGGGCAGCCTGGAGCTGCAACGTCTACGTCGTGGGACCACCCCCCAACCCCAAGAGTTGGGGGCCAATCAGCAGCAACCACCCCTGGCCATCAGCTCTACGCAGATGGAAAGTAAGTTGAGAGTGGAGGATAGATGGAGAAAGAGGAAAGGGACAAAAAGTAGGGAGGTTCTTAGAGTAAACTCTTTGAATGAAAAGGAAAAGGAGTACAAGAAGAAGAATAAGGAGGAGTGGGAGGGAGTGAAGGATAGAGTAGAGCTAGGTGTGGAGGAGGAGTGGGGATGGTTCAAGGAGGGAGTCATAAAGTGTGCAAGGATGGTGTGTGGAACAAGAAGGACAGGAGGAAATAGAAGGAAGGATAGTGAATGGTGGGATGAGGAAACAAAGAAGGTTGTAGAAGAGAAGAAGCGAGCTTTCACAGATTGGTTATAAAATAGGACGAGGGAGTCATATGAGAGGTACAAAGAAAAGAAAAGAGAAGTAAAGCAAAAGGTAAAGGAGGCAAAGAGGAGAGCAGATGTGAAATGGGGTAAGAGTATGACAGAAAATTTTGAAAGTAATAAAAAGATATTTTGGAAAGAAATTAAGAGAGGAAGAGGAGGCGAATCAAGTAGAGAAGAAAAGGTAAAAGGTGCAGATGGAGATATGATAATAGAAGAGAAGGAAGTAAGGGGAAGATGGGCAGAGTATTTTAGGGAGTTGCTAAATGTGAAGGAGGATAGGGAGGGAAAGATAGTTGCAGTGGGAAATGCGAAGAAATTGAGAGTAATGAGTGAGGAGAATGGAGGAGAAATAAGGAAGGATGAGGTGAAGGCAGTTGTTAAGATGATGAGAGCAGGTAAGGCACCTGGTCTAGATGGATGCTTTGCAGAATGTCTGAAAAAGGAAGGTACAGTGATGGTGGACTGGCTGGTGAGGTTATTTAATGTTTGCTGGAGAGAGGGTAGAGTGCCAGAGGACTGGAGGAGTGCCTGTATAGTTCCTCTTTACTAGGGAAAAAGGGACAAGTGTGAATGTAGTAGTTTCAGAGGGATTAGCTTGTTAAGTGTAGTTGGGAAGGCTTATGGGAGGATCTTGATTGAGAGGATTAGGAGAGGAACAGAAGGAGTAATTGGTGAGGAACAGTGTGGATTTAGGACAGGTAGAGGTTGTGTAGATCAAATCTTTGTGATAAGACAGATATGTGAGAAAGCTATAGGAAAAGGGAAGGATGTTTCTTTGGCTTCTATGGATCTGGAAAAGGCTTACAATAGGGTAGACAGAAAGGCACTGTGGGAGGTTATGCAGATATATGGGATAGGAGGAAAGCTTCTAGGAGCTGTTAAGAGTTTTTATGAGAGTAGTAGAAATTGTGTCAAGATTAGAAATAGAGAGAGTGAGTGGTTTGAGATAAAGGTGGAACTTCGTCAAGGATGCGTTATGTCGTCCTGGCTGTTCAACTTATACATGGATGGGGTGGTGCGAGAGGTAAATGCAAGGGTAGTGGGTCAGGAATTGGAGATGGTTAAAGAAAATGGAGAAAAGTGGGAGGTGAGCCAGCTGTTGTTTGCAGACGACACTGCGCTTGTGGCAGGATCGGTGGAGGGATTGAGGAAGTTGGTGACAGAGTTCGGGGGAGTATGTGATAGAAGAAAGCTAAAGATAAATGTGGGTAAAAGTAAGGTGATGAGATGTACAAGGGGTGAAAGTGGCAGTAGACTGGAAGTGAGCATTAAGGGAGAGTGACTGGAGGAGGTGGATAGTTTTAGATACTTGGGTGCAAATGTGGCAGGAAAACGTGGAGTGAAGGTGAAGGTAGAATGTAGATTGAGAGAAGCGAGTAAATGCCTTGGTGGATTGAAGAGTGTAATGAGGAATAGACATTTGGGAATGGATGCTAAGAGGAGACTGTATGAAGGAGTGATTGTGCCAACAGCACTGTATGGGGCAGACACATGGAACATAAGAGAAGAAGAGAGGAGTTTGAACGTGTTTGAGATGAGGTGTCTGATAAGTATGATGGGGGTTACTAGGATAGAGTGAGAAATGAGGAGGTGAGGAGAACAGGGGTGGAGAGGGAGCTGGGAGATAGGGTTGATGAAAGAATATTAGGATGGTTTGGACACATGGAAAGAATGAGTGAAGAAAGACTAGTAAAAGAGGTATGGAAGGCAGATGTGGAGGGAGTAAACATGAGGGGACATCCTAGGATGAGATGGATGGATGGGGTGAAGGGGGCTTTGGGGAAGAGGGGAATGTCTATTGAGGAAGGACAGGAGAGGACAGAAGACAGGGGTGAATGGAGAATGGTTGTATATGGATGATGTTGTGATGCATGAGGTGGAATGGGTGGGGGGATGTGGGGGTAAGGTAGTATGTGTGAGCAAAATTTGACACAGCCTGAAGGGATTTCTCCCCGTCTTCTCCTTTTATGCAATGGGGGGACGGAGAGGGGGGGTCGCCGATTTAATGAAGCGGCCTTGCTGTGGATGCGCTGTGTCTTGCGACACTGCTTCTGACCCAGGGCAGTGGACAAGGTGCAGGGATGACCCGTCATCCAGGAGGTGCTAAGATAAGAGGGAGGGTGGAGGGGTGTGGAGTGTATTCAGAGATGGAATGGGTGGAAATGATTTTATGCCTTTTCCTTTTTGGCTACCTCCCTTGTAAGGGGGAAAAAGCCTTGGTATATGTATGTATGTATACATTAGCCACAAATACATTGCAAAACAATAACAATATACTTGGGAGCAGAGGACATTGTTTATGAGCATGTATGAGATATTTATGAACATGTATGAGATATTTGTGAAATATGTGATATGCTATATATTTAAATTACAATGTTATGCAAAAAGTGTGATTTGTGACATGAAGAAAAATATAAGTGAAAAAGTATACCTGGCATACTCT
Source organism: Oratosquilla oratoria (assembly GCF_046742065.1). NCBI lineage: Eukaryota > Metazoa > Arthropoda > Malacostraca > Stomatopoda > Squillidae > Oratosquilla > Oratosquilla oratoria. Next base: position 2,308,982 of record NW_027467710.1, read on the forward strand.
CCTAAAAAACAGGGTGTCCAACAGAATTGACGAAAGAATTTTTTGGCGGCTTGCTCCGAAATTATAAATGGGCCATATTGGATGGAACCTATGAGGATATCCATTCCCTTATGTTTTATAAGTGGGCAATATAGGAATAAGCCTACGGAAAATATTGAAAGAAACCTTCAGGCAATATCAGAATAAGCCTACAGAAAATATTGAAAGAAACCTTTGGGCAATATCAGAATAAACCTACGGAAAATATTGAAAGAAACCTGCAGGCAACTTAATGAATTTGCAGGCAGAAATACAAAACCAGTGAGGATGTTTATTCCCTCTCAACTGAATGAATTATTGAATGAATTAGCAGGCTATTGAATGATTTATTGAATGAATTAGCGGGCAAAAAACAAAACTTAAGGAGAAGCAGGCAAATCAAAAACACAAATCGTTGAGGCTAAGGTTCAATGGCATTAAACGAGAATTATGAAGTCAAGGAGGAAGTCAGTTCCCTCTGGGCTGATAATTCAGCCCCAAAAGGAAATAACATCCATTTAAGGAAAAGACAAAATTACCTAGGTATGGAAAAATTTGTGTGGAAAATGTGATCTATATAAAGAGAAAGAAAATTACCTCGGTTGGAAAATGAATAGAGGAAGAAAATTACCTTGGTTTGAAAACACATGTTGCAATATAAAATAGGAAAAAGAACCAGAAAATATTTTAGAAACTTATTTTTGTGAAACGATGTTTGAGGTTATACCTTTTCCTGGGAAAAAAAAAAAAGGAGCTATGAAAAATTGAAAGTCTTGCTATAAATGAATTTAAAAAAAGTACGCATGGTTGTCTGTCCAAGGTTTACACCTTTCCTTGATGAAATATAAGTCCCGCCAGAAAAAGAAAATAATTTAATAAAGGTATGTACAGTCATCTGTCCAAGATTTACACCTTTCCTTGATGAAATGTAAGTCCCGCCAGAAAATGAAATGAATTTAATTAGATATTTGGACACAAAGAAAAGAGTAAAAAATTGAGCTCCCATTCAAAGTGAGAATATTAAGTGGTGCTTTTGTGGAAATAGTATAATGTTCCAGAGATGAGGATATTGATTTATTGGATGATGTTCTACATTTAATTAGCACTAATGCTAATAGTACAAAATTATTGTATCTAAAAAACTGAGTTTCTTCTTGCACATTGCCTGCCCTCTCTCCTCGGCTATGTATGAAATGAAATGTGTTAACCTATATGAATTCTGATGTAGACAGAATTGTGAAGTGGTGCATTGTATGTCTTAACAGCATTTCCAATTTAACCTACAGGATTAACCCGTTCCATACGGTGCCGCATACGTAGGCGGCATGAGGAGTAAGTGGATACGCGAGGCTGCCATATCGGCGTCTTGATTATATTTATTGTAGTTGCCCCTGCATAATGACATACTCTCTAAACTGTCTTCATCACATTTTCTATGGTTATCAAAATTCACGGGTGAAAGAGAGAACGATCGATATAAGCGGTGACTATATTTTATGATGCGAGTATTATTACGACACATCGTACGTCTGGCAGCTAATGCTGCCCGCGAGATTTTGAACCATACTGAAGAGGTTAAGACAGGAACCTATTAGCCAAATATTGAAGAGCTATATCTATATTACATAAACTTGGAATAAACAGATCATCTTAATATCTGTATATGTCAGCCATGACACTGAGAAATTAACTTAATTTCTGTATATGTCATTACTACACCAGTGATTTCTGCATATGTCATTATGTTATACCAGTGTCATAATTTGGATTCTTTTAACGTTTCAAGACCATGGTTTAACTTAATTCAATTGGATAGAGGTCTACATCTTGCTGTTGCAAAACCCAAGAGAAGGATTGCCAAAACTTTTTGTATTATGTTAAAGTCCCGTTCATCCATTGACACGATACAAGTACCGCCTGTTATTTGAAAGCCATACCTCTGATCATCAATATGGCAAGCATTTCACAAAATAAATTATTCTAATTCAAGAACAATAATAACAAGGACCATATCAAGTGATATGCAAAGGGCCATCTGATTTAAATCTTCGCTCACACCGCCGCAATTGAAATATTATGGACACCGTGAACCTGTTATAAGGGATGAGTTATACTAACTGATTGAAACATATATTGAATATTTCAGCCAAAATGACTAGGGTGTAGGGAGTGACATTATTGGATTTCAGACCTATACGCCGCGATATCATTCTTCACGTCCTAAGACGGACAGACAAAATGCATATTTTTGTTTCCACAATGATTATTCGGATGCTTTTGTTGCCTCTGACATTGCTTTGCAGATACACAGAGGACCAGTCCCATAGGATTTGCCAGGTGCTGAGTCAACTCTGCAGCGGACTAGTCATCACCCATGGCTCGGAGTGACAGACTCGTTCTCGCCAGACTCGTCTGGACCCAAGTCGCCCAATTTGTGGGAGAGCGCCCATGCTATTCTCCTTTGGACTACACCTGGGATGAGGCCCTGTCCCTGTCGCCTCGGGGATACTTTGGACTACACCTGGGATGAGGCCCTGTCTCTATTGCCTCAGAGATACATCTTCCCTACTATTGAGAAAACAATGACCATTGTTTTTAATTTGTCTAAAAGATATTTACATACATTTTAAACGAGGAGGTTTTTTCCACTCTGGGCCCATCGTTCCCATGGCCTGTTGAATTCCACTTCGTGGATTTCTATCCTCTCTGAGTTCAAAGCCCCTAGAGTTTTTTCCCTCCCTCAGTCTTGTTTTGTGTAGTGTGTGCAGGGTTGTTTGAGGCTGTGACATTTGTCGTGGCATGTGGGGACTCTTGCTTCTTCAAAGGGGGACCATGTGGCGATTGGTTTGACGATGGCAACATCACCACTGGTTGATACTAGTTTTTATCATCGCATCACGCACAGGGCCCCTTCTCAAGCCATAAACACTATTTCATTCTTGCTGAGGTCAGGTTTTCTTAATGGACAACATGACACAGTGCTGACCAAGTGAATAAGGGTGTTTACTCATGGCATGTGTCCCATTGGTCAGTCTATAGTATACAGAACTAATTCAAGCCAATCATAATTAGTTGTAGGAGCTTATTGCCTCCAGAGGTCTCTTGGCCAGCAGCAGAGTCAAGTTCAGTTCTTTCTGTTTTGCAGTTGGAGTGTTAAGTTCAAGAGCTAAGTATATGTTGTTCGTTGAGCACTCTCACAGAGTAGCAGTCACAGTTGGAACTGTGACTGGGATACCCATAGAGAAGGTCGGTACTGATTAGTCTCTTATACTCCAGCCTCCCACACCCCACACATTAATTCACAATCTAATTTGAATCTAAAATAACATAACAAATAAGTCATAGATAGGAGAATTTAATCTCATTCATCACCACCATGTTTGTGATATGAGATAAACTTGTTCGTGTTTCCCTGATCTAGCCATTTTGGCCAGGTACCACAACAAAATTATATATACGTAATCAAGGAGCACGACATAGAGGATATGGAAAGTGAACCTAGGTTTAACAATATAATAAGAAATAGGGAAATCAACGACTTGTTAGTTGAAATAATCGAACTTAAAAGTGAATGCAAAAGTATATACAAAGAAGTAGCCCTATTAAGAAAGGCCAATGATGAAAATAAGAGGGAAATAGATGAGTTGAAAATGGAACTAAATAGGATAAAAGGAGAAAAAGAAAGATTGAAAAATTAAGATATGAATAGGAATGAGGCATTAAAGAAAGAGATGAAGGATCAAATGCAGGCAGTGACCGAGAAAGTGGAAGAAAAGATAAAAGAAAATGACTTCCAAGAAATAAAGAAACAGTGGAAAGTAGAACAGGAAAGTAAAAAATTATCTTTTAAAGAAATAGTGGAGCAGCAGGTCAAGGAGAATGCTAAGGAAACAGTAATTCAAGTGATTAAAGAGAGATAATTTGGTCAGGGACACAATGGACAAAAAAAGATGCATTGTAGTCTATGGTATTAAAGAGAAGCATGATCATTCTAGATATAGAGAAAAAGAGGAAGAAGAGATTGCTAAAGAAATTCTGAAAGAGATTCAAGAGGAGGGACAAAGCTTAGATAAAGAAATTGAAGAAACATATAGAATAGGTAGATACTCAAAAGAAAAACAATATAGGCCACTAAAAGTAAAACTTAGGTCACAAATGATTGCAGAGGAAGTACTATCTAGAACAACAAAACTAGCAAGCAGTGAACAGTACAAAAATGTATGGATAAAAAAGGAAATGAGCAATGAAGAATAAGAAAAAGACAAGCAAATGAAAAAAATGAAAAAAGAACCGAGACAGAAAAGATTTTTTCTTTTTGGAATGTGGTGGATCTGAGGCTGAGAAAATTGTATATCAGGAAAAAAGGAAACAAAGCAGACAGTAAAAGACGTAAAAGAAAAAATTATAGTTAGCCTATACCAACACAGAGGGAATTATTTCAGGAGTGAATGAACTAAATGACTATCTGGCATTAGAAAAACTAGACATAAAGGCAATAGTAGAAACTAGATTAAAAAGTAATCTATCACCAAATACTGTGCGACAAAGTCTATACATCTGTTGGACGAAGAATAGAAAGGAAAAACAGGGTGGGGGAGCATTATTTTTGACTAGGAAAGACTCAAATGTGACAAAGATAACAGAAGGAAAAAACAATGTAGAATCAATTATGATAAAAGTTGAAAGCAATCACATGAAAAGTAGAAAATTTGTAGTGTATGTGCCCCCCAAAATAGTCCTGGACAGAAAGCGATCATTCCATACTGTTGGAAGATACAGAGTATGAACTGACTGATATACTGAAGGAAAGAGGAAATATAGTAATTATAGGGGATTTTAATTCAAAAGAAGTATGTTGGGAAGAAATGACAGTAATGGGTGGAGAAGACATCTGGGTCAACATGCTGCTCAATATGACCATTGAATACACAATAACTCAGTGGATAAAGGAAAATACCAGATACAGAATCAATGAGGAACCATTGAGACTGGATTTAATACTTACATCAGAACCTGAAATTGTGGACAGAATAAATTACAAATCACCAATAGGAAAGAGTGACCATGTACTAATAGAATTCAAACTAAAAGAGCAAATAGACCTAAAAAGAAATGAGAAACATAGAATAGGAAGACCAATGTATAGTAAAACGAAATTTGAGAAACTTGAAATATTCTTTCATAACACAAACTTGGAAAAATTCCTAAATGAAGAAACAAGGATGGAAGAGAAATGGAATATACTAAAAGAAATTCATAATGAGGGAGTGAACAAATTTGTACAACAAAAGCAAGAAGAGTATACATAAAGAACTGGTACAACAAAAAATGTAGAAGCTGACTAGCTGAGGATAAACAAGACAAAGCTTGGAAAAAATGGAAAAAAAAAAGATCAACTGGCAAACATATATCAAACTAAGAAATGATTATGTAAAAATATGCAGAGATAAAAAGTGAAAATATGAAAAAGAATAGAAAAATGCAAGGAACTACCAAAAATATCTTACAGTTATGTGAATGGTAAACTAAAAAACAAACAAGAAATAGAAAAGCTGTGCCAGGGAAATTATGAATATACAGAAAAACAAGAAATAGCAGAAATTATGAGCAATCATTTCAAATCGGTATTCACAATTGAGAACTCACCTGTGAGGGAATAGAGACAGAAATCCCCCCCTATGAAGGAAATAACTGTAACACAGAAGGAAATCAGTGACCAAATAAAAAACCTTGATGTCAGAAAATCGCATGGTCCAGATGTAATTGCAAATTGGATACTGAAAGAATGCATAGAGGAGTTAACAGATAAAATGTACAATATAATCAAATGCTCACTCAAAGAAGGAAAGGTACCACAGGACTGGAAAAATGCAAATATTGTACCAATATATAAAGGAAGAAACAAGGAAAATCCAACTGCAGATCGGTCTCCCTAACAAGCTCAGTAGCAAAAATATGTGAAAAAGTTATCAAATGTAGATGTAACATCTGGAAGAAAAAACTATACTGAATCCAAACCAATTTGGATTTAGACAAGGAAGATCATGTACAACAAACCTGATCTGCTTCTATTCAAGACTAATAGAAATAATACAAGAAAGGGATGGATGGGCAGACTGTGCCTATCTAGACCTACAAAAAGCATTTGATAAGGTACCACACAAGAAATTAATAAGAAAAATAGAATCAATAGGTGGCATCGGAGGAAAATTATTGGAGTGGATGGAAGACTTCCTGACTGGGAGAAAAATGAGGGTAGTAATTAGAGATAAATACTTGAAATGGGAAGAAATGATAAGTGGTGTCCCGCAAGTTTCAGTGCTGGCTCCAATCATGTTTGCCATATATATAAACAACATGGATGAAGGAATGGAGTGTTTCATGAATTTCTTCGCAGATGATGCAAAAATACTAGAGGAGGATTGTGAATCATTACAATCAGACCTGGACAAAATCTGGAAATGGACTCAAAAGTGGGAAGTGAACTTCAATATCAAGAAATGTAGTATAATGGAGTTTGGAAAAAGTAAAAACAGAATTTCAAAAAATTATAAAATTGGTGAAGAAGTCAAAAAATTGAACTCAGAAAGAGACCTTGGAGTAATAATCAGCAAAGACATGACACCGGAAAATATAAGGAAATTATAAAATTGGTGAAGAAGTAAAAAAAATGAACTTTGAAAGAGACCTTGGAGTAATAATCAGCAAAGACATGGCACCAGACAAACATATCAATAAAATAGTTGGAGAAACCTTCAACCTATTAAGATTCAATGAAAGTGGCATTTGACTACTTAGATGAAGACATGATTAACAAATATTACTTACAATAATAAGACCAAAACTGGAGTATGCAGCAACACTATGGACACCCAGTACTAAAAAGAATATAAAGAAATTAGAAAGAATACAAAGAGCAACAACAAAGTTGGCACCAACTCTCTCCAAATTAACATATGAATAACGATTGTCCAAAATGGAACTACCAACTCAGGAACAAAGAGAAAGAGGTAATCTACTGACTATTTATAGAATCATGAAAGGAATGGAAATCCTAGATTGAGATAATTTATCAACCACTTCCATACGATGACGCCTATGTAGGCAGCATGAGGAGCAAGTGGGTACTCGATGATGCCGATGTCGGCATCTTGATTATATTTATTGTAGTCATACTTACGTAACTTTCATTCTCTCTAAACTGGCTTCATCATATTTTCTATGGTTATCAAAATACATGGGTGAAAGAGAACGAACGATTGAGCACCGACTTTATTTTCTATAATGCGATTATCATGACGCAACATTGCACGTCAGGCAGCTAATGCTGCCAGACGTGCGATATGCCCCGGAGTGAAGAGGTTAAAATGGACTATGGAAAAACAAGGGGACATGAAAAGAAACTCAAAAAGGATAACCATAGAAGAGATCTGAAAAATAGCTTCCTACATAGAGTGGTGGATACCTGAAATAAATTAGATAAGGTAACAGTGTGTGCAAACACTATTGAAGATTTTAAGAAAAAACTTGATGCTGTAAGATACAAAGACGGGTCACCACGAGCATAGCTCCCATCCTGTGTAATACAACTAGGTACAACTAGGTAAATACACACACACAGACATGTCCCCAGACAAGAAGATAAACAAAATAGTTGGAGAAATCTATAATTTACTAAGATCAATAAAGGTGACTTTTAATTACTTGGATGAGGTAATGGAAAAGAAATACTAGTCACACTGAGAAGACCAAGATTGGAGTGCACTGTGACACTATGAACACCAAGTACAAAAAAGAATATAAGGAAAATAGAAAGAACCCTAAGAGCAATGAAAAAGATGGCCCCAATACTTTCAAAATTGAGATATGAACAAAGATTGTCTAAACTGGAACTACCAACCCTGGAACAAAGAAGAGAAAGAGGTGATTTATTATCCATTTACAGAATCATGAAAGGCATGGAAGTGCTTGACAGAGAAGACTTAAAGTGGGATAGAAGAAAAACAAGGGGACATGAAAAGAAACTCGAAAAGGATATAAAAGGTATCTGAAAAAGAGTTTTCCACACAGAGTGGTGGATGTCTGGGACAAATTGGATGAAACAATAATGTGTGCAAACACTATACAAGAATTTAAGAGGAAACTAGATATTGCGAGATACAAAGATGCACTATGAGCATAGCTCCCTTTCCCATATAATACAACCAGGTAAATTACGGTTACCCAGTGCTAAAGAAGATATAAAGAAAATTGAGAGAATCCAGAGAGCAACTACAAAAATTACCCAAAACACCATCAAAAATGTCATATGAAGAAAGATTGCCAAACTAGAATGTCTGACTCTGGAACAAAGAAGAAAAAGAGGTGACTTGTTGACCATCTACAGAATTATGAAAGATGTAGAAGTCCTTGATAGATACAACTTACTAAATTGGGCTAAGAGAAACACAAGAGGCCATGTAACGAAACTCAAAATGGACAGTTATAGAAGATACATAAAAGAGTGGTGGATGTATAGAATATACTAGACAAAACAATAGTGTGTGCAAAAACAACACAAGAATTTAAGAGCAAATTAGATATGGCAAGATACAGAGACGAGACACCACAAGCATAGCTTCCCTTCCCGTAAGATACAACTATACTATTTCCATTATCTCGTGACCCACAAGGTGTTGTCTGTCATGTTGTCATGTACTGAATCATAACATTCAGCATATACCAGAAGCTATCCACTACCCCGAGTATGTTAACATGGTCATTATATGACCAATATATATGTGTTCCCATTGCTTGTAAAAAATCACCTATGCATAAATACTGAGTGTCCATACTCAGTTCATGTATTGTACATTGTAGAAGTCGAGTAGACAGTAGAAAAAAAATTGTGTATAACACTTTGTTTTGGCAACAGCCACTATGTGTATGAAAATAGCACCATTGACAACCGCCAGTCCTTTCCTTGTGGAATGTTCTGAGATGTAGATGAGTCTTGATGGGGAATGGACTGCCACTGAAGTGCTTCCTGCTACTGGATAATGCCCCGGCACATCCCCTCGACATGCAGGCACATCTTCCCCAAGACCTGGATTTCATCACAATTAAATTCCTGCCTCCAAAACCACTTTCTGTAACCAATGGTCCAGCAGGTCATTTCTAATTTCAAGAAGCTGTACATGCATGCTCTGTTTGAACGCTGCTTCACCGCTACCACTGACACAGACCTAACTCTGCAAGAATTTTGGAAGTCCCACTTCAACATCTTGCACTGTGTCAAGATGATTAGCAAGAGCTGGGAGCAGGTTACCATCAGGACTCTACAGGCAGCATGGAAGAAGCTTTGGCCATCATTTGACAGGGAGTGGGACTTCGAGGGCTTTGAGCCATTGGTCACCTCAGACATCGTTGCGCTAGGGAGGGACCTGGGCCTGGAGATGGACAGGGATGTCAAGGATAGGAGAGCACGAGGATGAACTGACCACTGAGGAGCTGATGGAGCTGCATCAGGAGCAGGTTGCCGAACTGGCCTGGGAACAGCTAGAAGTTGAGGGAGATGATGATCGTGTTCAGGGCCCCACCACGGAGGTGAAGGAGGCCTGTGTAATGTGGAGGAAGCTCTACGATTTCGTGGAGGTTACACACCCGGACCAGACACTAGTGAGCTGTGTTGCAGGCCAGTTCAATGAACTGGTCATGCCTCACTACCGCCAAATCCTACACACACAGCGCCGGCAAGCAACTATCACAGAGTTCTTCCAGCCTCGTGCCAAACAAAAGCACCCTGATGAGGGTGCTGTTCCAGCTGAAGCAGCACCTTCTCCTTCAGAGGGGGGTCAGTAAGCCCCCACCATTGCACCACCTCCTCACTCCCATCCCCCTACGCTAGCTGCAAGCCTTACCATCAGGAGGTACAAAAGATTGCTTTTTTTCATTATATTTTTTACCTTGTAAGTGGTCTTTAACATTGATTTTTTTGGCATTAATGTTGCAGAAACATCATAATCATACCTATTTAAGTCTGTTTGGTGACAGGCTTCATCATATCAGAGGGAAAAAAGGAGACTTTTTTGAGGTTGGGAATGAATTCATGGAATTAACACTGATTTCAATGGAAAATAGCATTTCTTCACACAGAGGCATACAGAATGGATTAATTGCATAGAGGTACCATTGCATTCTACCTATTGTTTCAATTTTTCTTAGTAGCTTTTTGTGTGATACTTTGTCAAAAGCCTTTTGTAAGTCCAGGAAGGCACAGTCTGCCTAACCATCTTTCTTGTATTATTTCTATTAATCTTGAGTAAAAGTATATTAACCACTTCCATACGGTGCCGCACACGTAGGCGTCATGAGGAGCAAGTGGGTACGTGATGATGCCGACGTCGCCCTTTTCATTATATTTATTGTAGTCGTACCTACGTAAGATTCATTCTCTCTAAACTGGCTGCATCATATTTTCTATGGTTATCAAGATTCACAGGTGAAAGAGAACGAACAATTAAGCACTGACTTTATTTTCTATAATGCGATTATTATGACGCGACATCGCACATCAGGCATCTAATGCTGCCAGACGTGCGATGTGCCCCGTATTGAAGGGGTTAAGTTTGTAGTGCATGATCTTCCAATTCTAAATCAAAGTGGTTGGGGTTTAGTATGTTGTTCTCTTCCAAGTGTTTAATCCATTTATTTTTAATAACTCTTTCGTATATTTTTGCAATTGTGCTTGTAAGGGATACCAATCTATAATTTGATGGATTTTCTTTATCTCCTCCTTTGTATATTGGTACAATATTTACATTTTTCCAATCTTGTGGCATTTTACCTCTTTGAGTGAGAAGTAAATTACCTTTTGTATTTTAGCTGTAAGTTCATCTATACATTCTTTCAATATCCAGTTCACTATTCCATCAGGCCCATATGACTTTCTGATGTCAATGTTCTTTATTTGGTCCCTTATTTCTTTCATTTTGGGGGATCCTTCTCACTGTCCTTCATCCCACATTTGTGAGCTTTCAATTGTAAATACAGACCTAAAGTGTCTGGTCATTACTTCAGCCATTTCTATATCTTCTATATATTCTTTGTTTCCTTCACACAGTTTCACCATTTCATGTTTGTATCTTAGTTTATTGTTTACATATCTGTAAAATAGTTTAGGATGGTCTTTGCATTTGTCCATTATATCTTTCTGGTGGTTTCTTTTTTCCTCTCTACGTATATCTAAATATTCATTTCTCAGTTTAATGTATGTTTGCCATTTAGTTACTTTTTTGTCTTTTTTCCATTTTTTCCTGGCTTTGTCTCTTCTATCTTTAGCATTGCTACACTTTTTGTTATACCAACACTTTATGTAAAACCTTTTTTGTTTCTGCTTAGGTACATGTTTATCGGTTCCCTCCTTATATTTTCCTTTAGAAATGTTCAATTTCTCTTCCATCTTTGTTTTATCATTTGAAAAATTTTCCCAACTAGCATTTAATTTTTTTTTCTAAGTTTTACAAAGTCAGTTTTGATGTACATTAATCTTCCTTCTGTGTTTCTCATTTCTTCTCACATCATTTTGTTCCATAAGTTTGAACTCTATTAGTATGTGGTCCTCTTCCCAATTGGTGTCTTATGATTCATTTTGTCCACAATTTCAGGCTTAGATGTGAATATCAAGTCTAGTCTCGGTGGTTCTTCAGTGTGTCTATATCTAGTGTTTTCTTTGACCCATTGAGTCAATGTATAATCAATGGTCAGATCCAGTAGGACATTGCCCCAGTTCCTCTCCACCTTTTATTGTCAATTCTTCCCAATTTATTTCCTTTGCATTAGAGTCGCCCATAATTACTATGTTTTCTCTATATTTCAGTGTCTTAGTTAATTCATTCTTTGTGCCTTCCAGTAATTTTGAGTGTTCACTATCAGACCAAGCCTTGGTTTTGGGGGGCACATATACAACTATGAACTTTCTGCTTTTCATACTGCTATTTTCAACTTTGTGATGAATTCCACATTTTCTTTACCTTCTACCTTTATTATATTTAAGCCCTTTCTAGTCAATAACATTACTCCTCCCCCTGTTTATCCGATCTATTTTTCAACCAATGGTTGTATAAACCTTGTCCCACTATGCTTGATTGTATAGGACCTTTTAGTTTTATCTCCACAATTCCCATTATATCTGGTTTCTCTATTGACAAATAGTCATTTAATTCATTTATTCCAGAAATCATAACGTCCATGTTTGTGTATGCCACTTTTAATTTCTTCTTTTCTTCTCATTTTTGGTTTATGTCTCCATTTTTCTGATGTACCATTTTCTCAGTCTCAGATCCAGTACTCTCCAATTTTTTTTTTTTTTTTTTTTTTCAGTCTCCGATCTTTTCTCGTTTTTTTCCTTAGCTTCATTTCTCAGTGCCCTATCTTTCTCTATTTCTTCTTCATTCATTTCCTTTTTTATCCACACATTTTTGTAATTTTCACTGTTTGCTAGTCTTGCCGCTATCATTTGAGTTCTTTGTTAGATTTTCATTGGTCTGTAGTTTTCTGTTTTGAGTATGTACCCATCCTATGCACATCATCAATTTCCTTTTTCAGATTCTGTCCCTCCTCTTGAACCGCTTTCAGTATCTCCTTCACACTTGCTTTTCTTTTTCTCTTTGGTATTTGTGTACATTGTGTTTTTCTTTGATACCATAAACCACAATGCATTTCTTTTTATCCACTGTGTCTCTCACCCAGTTTTCCTTTTCTTTGATCACCTTAATCACTATTTCCTTTGCATTCTCTTCTACCTGCTGTTGTACTATTTCTTTGAACGAGTTTTTGATTTTCATGTTCCAGTTTCCACTGCCATTGATTTTTTATTTCATTAAGATCAGTCTCTTTGATTGATTCTTCCATCTCTTCGGGTACAACTTGTAATTGTTCTTTGACCTCTTTCTTCAGTTCTTCGTTTTTGTTTCTAAACTCATTTTCCTTTAATTTTCTCTTTTAATCATACTCAGTTAACTTTTTAGATCATTCAATTGTTTTATTATCTCATTGTTAGTTCTGCATAAGCTTGATACCTCTAATTGCAAAGCTCTGTGGTCTAGTTTTAAATCAGTCAATTCTTCTGCCAAGTTGTTGATATCTCAATTCCTTATTACTCTGCTAATACTAGTATCTCTTTCTATATCCATAATTTTATCCATTGCTCTCCCTTCCCTCCGAAATCCCGAAAATAACTCAGTCTTACCTGTAAGTCGTCTTCGGAGTTACACTAATACATGTTTTCTTTGGATCACTTCCAGTGGCGACTCCACTCTAGTCATATCCAATCCCCTCTTAGTTGGTTCAATGATTCTTTTTTCATCTAAACTACCCTCCATTCTGTGCAAAAAACTATGTTTTCCAAGAACTGAATTGGATACGATACCAGTCACACGAAAACATAATGCTACATCCCGAAAATAACAACAAGGCATTTTCCCTGATTCAGCAACAAAGCACTAGGTTGGAGCTCAATGTTTAGACCTTCCTGTAGGACGACATGTAGTGAAGTGTGTATGGTGAACTATGGCCCCCAAGCAAGCAGCAACCTCTCATGAGTTCGGTTATTAGGAGGCAGTTAGAACCGTAGAAGTACGATTTGATATCTTCCTTGGCCAACCAGAGCGATGCTTTGGAGTACGAATGATGTCACTTCCTTCGTCTCGAAATTTCTTGGTCCACTTTTGCACTTGACGCACTCCAATTCCCACACAAATAGCAATATATTTACACTTATAACCCTCCTTATAGAGGGTTATGATTGTACCAACTGTGTCTCTTTCCAGCTCTTTACCACTTCCCATTACGGAGATATCAAGGCACAAAAACAGAGACCACCGCAAAAAAAAGACTACTCTCCGTGAGAGATGTTTAGAAACTGACTCCATGTGACATCGACTGCGCCTAAACAAAGTTGCCAAATAGTGTGTATTGTCTCGGCTAAATACGGGTACAAACGCTAGCATTGAAAAATAGCGAAAAGTTTGGCTGGAAAGTTGTATTTTTCGCATGTTTTGAGTTTAGGGGAAAGTTGGGGCGCCTATAATTTTGCGCCCAAACTTTTCGCGGCTACTGTATATATGTATATATATATATATGTATATATATATATATGTATATATATATATATGTATATATATATATATATATATATATGTATATGCAAAGTAGACCACTAGCTAAAACTAATGAAGCAGAGCGCTTTCATATATTACATCTTCAGTGCAAAAAGTAGTTTTTGCACTGAAGATGTAATATACGAAAGCACTCTGCTTCGTTAATTTCTTTTTCCAAGTGGTCTGCTTTGCATAAGTGAACACAAGTACCCATGTTCTTATTAGCATGCATATATATATGTATATATATATATATATATATATTATATATATATATATATATACATATGTTGTCACCTTATAGTATTCCCTGGGTAAAGCTAACAATACTACAAACAGCCTAACAAGCTGGTAGCAGGACACTTTGCTCTAGAAACATGGATGGCACCTCAGAATGGACTCATCTCTCAGTAACAACCCTGGAATGGAAATGGACTAACATAGGATATAAAACTGGGGATAATTAATATTGTCATCCTTAGAAAGGTGATGGTGATGATGATGGAGAGAAGACTTGACATGTGGGGGAAGGAGTAAAACAAGAATAGTGGGATACAGATCAAAACTTATTCATTGTAACTTTCAGCCCTTCTTTATAGGTAAAGATGGCAGTGAGGGTGGCATAATGAATAAAGAACTAGCAGATAGAACTGAAAATGCACAGTACATTATTAGAGAATTCAATAACCATAAAATTTCCAGGTCTCCTTTTTTTTAAGTTACATGTTTTGCATCAGAGAAGACCACAGCAGGAGAAGGAAGAATCTTATCAAATGACAACTGACAGAAGCAAAAGGAAATGTAATGATAACTGAAGACTTAATGCACATATTGGGTTAGACAGAACTGGTCTACTGGGACTGGAAGTGTTTGGAGTATGTGACAGAAACAGAGTACATTTAGTTCATTTTTATCTTATATTAAATATCCATCATGACTACCAATCAATTCATCGCTCATGTCTTTCTTGCAACAGCTTCCAGATGGGATCACAAGTCACTCAGGGAAGATATACTGTGTTGTTGTCTTGGGACTGTTAGTGAGGCATTTTACTATGAGTTGTTGTGTCTGCTCTGAGTGGTGGTTGCATCTGGGGCAATTTGAATCTATGGCCAAGCCTATTCTGTACTAGCACTGTCTTAATGCTGGATGGTATCCTCAGTGCATGTGTGCCAGTGGGGTTATCAGGTGTGGGATGATTTTTTGGTGGTGTTTATGTTCTGAGTCTGGTGGTCTGTCTTGAAGGGCTTGTCTAGTGATCCAAGTGTGCATTTGTTTTTGTAAGGATGTTTTGTGTAGTATAAGTAATTAGTTGTTAAATGTTTGAATAGTATGCTGCTGGTGTACTTTTTTGTTGCATTCTGTTAGTGGTGCTTGAGAAATGTAGTGTGAAGGGTATTTTCTATTTAGGGTTCTGGCACAGAATTGTGTTCCTCTCATTTTCATGTGGTGTTGTATGGTTTATTATAAATTGGTTTCTATATGCAGGTGCCTAGTTGGGGTGGTTTTGGTGCATCCTGTTATTACTTAGTGTTCCATTTAGTGAAGTTTGGAAACTATTTGTCATGCGGATTATTGGGAACCATGCTGTGGATGCATAATCGAGGGGGGTTCTTATGAATTATCTATTGATGATTACTGAATTCTTTTTGGTTGTCCAAAGTCAGTGCTTGCAATGAATTTAAGTAGGTTTTTCTTGCTGATTTTTGTTGTCAGGTCTTTGATATTTGGTCTGAAAGTCATGAGTGTATATAATGCGAAGCCTAGAATTTTAGGGTTCTTTTTCAATGGAAGTATTTGGCCATTCAATTTTACTACGCAGTAGTTTTTTAGATCCATGGTTATCTGGTGTGAGCAATGTCACTGTCAATTTCTGAGGTGAACTTTCCATTATATTATTTTCTAGCCATTATTCCAGTTTGCTCACTTAGGATTGGATGTTCTTTACTGCAATATTGAATCTACTGTGCTGGGTTATTATTTTTAGGACATCTGCATATTAGAGAACAATGTTGTTTTGTTTAGGTACTGGGGTTGGGAAATCACTTATGAAGAGAGTGAAGAGTAATAGTTAAAGTATTGCACCCTGAGGGACTCCACTGTATAGCTTTTTTGTTTTTGAGGTTTGGTTGTTTTGGATTACTCTACAGTCTTCCTGCTATTAAGTTGATTTACCACTTCTTGTCATTGTTATGTTTATCCCAATTATGTTTTTGGATAGAATATGTATAGGAACTTTGTCAAAAGCCTTGTTCACATCTATGTCTATCAAACTATTCTTTCTGGTGGGGCTTTTTCAATGAATCCTTCCAGCATTTGTAGAATGTTTGTGAACAGTGTGTGGGTAGGGTGGCCTTCCTTGAACCCTACCCATTGTTTGGATATTGTCTGTCTCTATTTGTGTACATCAAACAAATCACAAAATCATACAAATATACCCAATGACAATTATCATACCGGTATACGCAGTGGAGGTGGGATGCAACCTTGCGTAACTTTGTTGAGTGTGTCGGAAAACATTGAGCGTAGTTCACTAGACTTACTGTATACCAAATCTGTTTGTGGCCACCAGGGTAATCTTGGTTGTGTGATGATCCTGAGGAGCAAAGAAAATCAAGCAATAAGTCAAGAGTATCTTATCTTAAAAATATAAATTATTAAGAACTGCAATAGAAGACCATGCAAGGACACTACCTGATCCAAAAGTCAAATA
The DNA here is from genome assembly GCF_046742065.1 of Oratosquilla oratoria. Classification (NCBI taxonomy): domain Eukaryota; kingdom Metazoa; phylum Arthropoda; class Malacostraca; order Stomatopoda; family Squillidae; genus Oratosquilla; species Oratosquilla oratoria. The sequence continues at coordinate 2,325,851 of NW_027467710.1, forward strand.
CAAAATAACACTTCAAAATATAAGAAAATAAATGCACATGTCAATAAAATCCATGACAAAGTCTATATATCAAAGGCTTCTTCCACTTTATAAGAGAGGTTGCTAGCCAAGGCTTGCACCCATCCCCATCCATCTCAATTCCATCTTTCACCCATTTGTTTCCCTTTCATTTCAACTCCTTATGGATGACAGAGTACAGCATACTATTAAGGTGGTTAGCTCACTGATTCTTAAGTTCAATATAATCAACACTGTCTGTCTCAAATTTATTCCACTTTGACTGTGCAACTGTTAACTGTTTTTCCTATTTTCCTCATACTTGGGTATCAACTGCATGTTACTGTGCAGTATTAATTGCATAATATCTTGGGGAGGCCATACAGACTACTGCCACATATCATTTGTCTATGAGTAAAATCTCTACTCCAAGTGGAATGATAATACTTTTGTACTCCAATTGTCCCTCCTTTATGCTGTTCCTTTAAAACAGCCTTTACCACTTCCGTCGGTATTCCTTTTCTTTTCCCCTGTATCCCCTATGGTAGGGGGAGTAAAATTTTGCCACTGCAATTGCCATGAGAATTGTAAAAGGCAATAAAGTGGGTTGGAGTGGAGGGAAGCATCTTCAAGGTTAATGTGGGCGAAGGTACAACTGGGATGGGAGATGTGGGTTTTTGTATGTACATATGGAACTGGGAGGTTTTTTCCATAGTTTTAAATGAGTGCTTAGATAGTTTTAGTACAAGTGTTAACCACTTCAGTACAATGATGCGTATGTTGGCGTCATGAGGTGCAAGTGAGTACACAAGGATGCTGGTGTCAGTGTCTCGATTATATATAAATTTTTGTAATTGTACATGAGTTACCCCGGATTGTGTGAACTGGTTTGATCATGTTTTCTATGTTTATTTTTACTCAGAGTAAAAGAGAATGAGTAATACAGTAGTGACTTTATATTTTATAATGCGAGTAGTGTGATGCAAATTACATATGGCAGCCAGTGACACGAACAAGAATTTGAGTCGTACTTAAGTGGTTAATGCTGTAATTTTTGGTAGATTTCAATGCTATAGTAGGGGAGGAACCAATATATAGAGTAGCAAGGAAGTTTGGAGTACATATATATATCAAGGGCTTTTTCCCCTTACAAGGAAGGTAGCCAAAGTCAAAGGCATAAATCCACTTCCACCCATTCCATCCCCACATGATCCACTTCCATTCACCACCCCTCCCTCCCTGTTTTCATGGATACTTCTGGATGACTGGTCATCCCTGCATTTCACCCACTGCCCTGGGTCAGAAACAATATAGCAGGACACAGTGCATCCACAGCAAGGCTACTTCATTTAATCATTGACTGCCCCCCCCCCCCCACTCTGTCCCCTCATGCAGAAAAAGAGAAGACGGGGAGAAATCCCTTTGGGATGTATCAAATTATCATTCATACACACTACCACAGCCCCCCATACCCCATCTACTCCCATGCATCACAGCATCATGTAATGGTGACCTTTCTTGTATTTTTATGTATATTTTCCCGCTATTTATTTATTAATATAGTATACTATATCTTTTTAATCAAACCATACGTTCATGTATTGTTTACCTGTGAATTCGTGGCATAGCCAAGCGATGCCAGTCTTTTGATAGTCGCGGAAGTGAGTGCACATCAGTGCTTGTATAAACACTATACAGTACATTGAATTTGTCTTATTTAGCCACCCTTACATTTGGTGGCAGCAGACAAAACATTTTATATTGTGTGAACTCATTTAGTGCCGCGTGAACATTCAACAAGTACTCTCAAAAGTGAGTTTAGCATACTCGGAACATTCGTGGCCGGCTGGCAAACAAAAATATTTACGTGTACCTTTTGTCCCTGTTCTCCTTCTCGTTTTCAGGTTACAGGTTGAATAACTTTTAGTAAGTAATGGTCCTCACAACCAGTTTTGAGAAGGAACTGATTACAAGAGTCCCTTAAATAATGCGGATTCGAATAACACGGATTCAATCATACACGGATTTTATTTCAAAACCATCTCAAATGTGGAGAACCGTTTTAAAATTCGTGCCGAGTCAGGCACGCATACGCACACACGCGGTAACATCGCAAGCATTTGTGGTGACTGCTTTCTATTTTACCATATACAGTCAATCCTCATAAAATGTGGTCATTATGTACACTGGGAACTGCTCAAACAAGGGTGTGGGGCGAGGGGATAACCGTGGGTGGCTTCCTGCGGTCACATGTCAACCTCCGGGTACTGATGCAGGAGGGAGGGAGGGGAGGAGAGGGGGAGTAGGGGGTGGTAGGGGGGTAGCCAACAAGCTTTAGCTTGTCCCTTCCACCACCTGCGCCGTGCTATCGTGAAATTTTACCACCCTAACCTGTTGAAGTGTAATGTTTCTTTCGTTTGGAACACAACTAATAAGTCTGATAATGACTGTGCTTGTCGTGTCTTAATTTCTCTTATGAGGTTCTTGTTGTTACTGGCGGTGGTGGTTTGGGAGACCAAAAACAGACATATACACACTTACACACATGTAGACACGCACACATAGACACGTGTTAGACAACCAGTGTATGTTGTGAATGCGCGTGCGTGTACACACAAATATGAACACATACGCACGTACATGCTTACTTATAGCCCAAGGACTGGGCTATAAGCCGACGAGAGTGAGGTAGCCTGTAAAAGGGCATGTAAACTGGACGAGTACCTGGCTGAAGATCAATTCTATGAACCACACAGTCAGTAACCCCTAATGGATCACCAGGCAAAGCCGAAGCCTGACGGTGAGCAACTAACAGTTCAAGGAGACAAGGCGTCTCAGGAAAATCAATCTCGCCTACAAATGTGGCAAACTCAGAAGCTAAGTGGGCAGGGTCACATGTTGGAGGAGACTGTAGTACAGAAGCTGCTATAATAGGCGAGTCCTGGAAAGTAGCAACGTGTACCACCTCAAAGGAGCCTAAGTGACTGCCAGGAGAGAGAGGAATAGGAGCACCAGTGACGTTGGTTACCATTGCCGTGGTAACATGATACTCAAGAATAGTGGAGAGAGTTCATTCTAATGCAAGGCGACAAATACGAACAGTCAGGCAAAGACCCTATCGGGGCACTTGAAATGCGCACCGGAACATGAACATAACTTGAAGGTCCAATAAGATGCTCCACTATAACAATATCAGCACAATGAGAAGCAGGGTGAAAGCGCTTAGAACCTGGTGAGGGCAAATGTGCAGACTGAGCAAGCACAGTAGAATCACAAACAGAAACTGGCCTATCGGATGCAGGGATATCAAAATTGCAGAAAGTCACTACACGACGACTAGGAGAAATATCTATACCATGAGCTGTAAGAGCATCAATACCCAAGAGACAGTCACACTTAAGGGCAATACCAGAAACAACAACAAAAGTGACTTGGAAGACTGTAGCATGAGAGGGAAACTGCAAGGGAAGACAAACAGATCCAAGAACAAGCAAGGGAGAACCTTGCACAGAATGCAAATTATTACAAAAGGGAGATTATACAATTCCCATAGAGCGAAATAAGCCTTTCTACTTAAGAGACTACATTCTGCACCAGTATCTACAGTGACAGAAAGAGGTGTATCCCTAATAAGAAATTGGAAGGTAACGAATGTCGGCAACACTCAGTACAGGAGTCCCTCAAATAACGCAGGGGTTAGGTTCCTGAAATTACCGTGTATGACCAAATCCGCGTATGCTGACATTCCATATTAAATACCGAGAACCGTATGTATGTATTTACCTAGTTGTATTTTGCAGGAAGGGGAGCTATGCTCGTGGTGTCCCGCCATTGTATCTCGCAGTGTCTAGTTTGCTTTTAAACTCATGAATGGTTTTTGCGCATACTATTTCATTATCCAGTTTGTTCCAAGTGTCCAAAACTCTATGTGGAAAACTGTTTTTCTTCAGTTCTCTTCTATAGCTATGTTTTTTTATTTTCTTTCCATGTCCTCTTGTGTTTCTCTTGTCCCAGTAAAGTAAGTCCTTTCTATCAAGTGTCTCTGTGCATGAAGGCATTGTACAGGAGTCCCACTCAGAGTGGAACTCGCCTCTTCTCCTGGTGCCTAAGAAAGATGGATCTTTTCGTCCAGTTGTTGATTACAGGAGAGTTAACGAGGTCACTGTTCCAGACCATTATCCTCTGCCTCTCTTAAGTGACCTTCTTCAGTCCATTGGCACTGGTAATACGGTGTTCACCACATTAGATTTAAAAGCAGGTTTTTGGCAGATACCCCTGGAGGAAAAAGTCTCGTAAAGTCACGGCCTTCTTGACTCCCAGTGGGCACTATGAATGGCTTCACTGCCCCATGGGTTTGCGGAATGCTCCTTTGACTTGCCAGCACTTAGTTAACTCCATTTTTCATGGCTTAGTTGGGAATGGACTTTTTGTTTCCAAAGATGTGGAAAGCCACTTTACTAAGTTGTCCATGGTCTTGCAACGCTTTGCTGAAACTGAGTTGAAACTTAACTTACCCAAGTGTTCCCTTTTCAAGTCTAGTATCCAATTCCTAGGTCATGTATACAAACATGGTATCCACATCACAAGTGATAAAATCAAGGCGGTGAGGGACTTCCCTATACCGAAGACAGATGAACATGTACGTTCCTTCCTTGGACTTGCAGGATACTATCGTGCATTCATTAAAGACTTTGCTTCAATTGCTTCTCCTCTCACTCGCCTTCTCAAGAAGAACTCTTCCTTCCAGTGGCGTGATGTTCATCAGAATAGTTTTGATTCCTTGATTACAGTCTTCCCTTTACAATTTGTACAGATGCTTCTGGTACAGGCATTGGAGCACTCATGCAACAAGTAGACGGGCGTAGACCTCATGTTATTGCATATGCTAGTCGCATTCTTAATAAGCCTGAGAGGCCCTGGCAGTGGTGTGGGCTTTAAAGCATTTCCGTGATATCATTTTTGGATATCCTATTACAGTCTACACGGACCACACTGCTGTCACTCAGCTTTTCAAGGGCAAAAATCTTTCAGGCCGTCTAGCCAGATGGTTCCTCATGATTGAGGAATTCAATCCAACCCTTAAACATATCCCGGGGCATGCGAACAACGTTGCTGATGCACTTTCACGTAATATCCCTGTTGCTGCTGTTACAGTGATTCATAACTTTTCCCTGCAAGATCTGGCCAAAGCTCAGCGTGAAGACACTGTTTGGTCTGCAGTCATTTATGCTTTGGAGTCTGGTGATGATTCCACCTTAACAGCTTTACTAGTACCTCTGTCCCAATTTTCCCTGCAGGACAAGGTTCTCATACGTAATGTGGAAGTGTTTGAGCAAGATGTGCCACAGCTAGTGATCCCTGAGTCTCTAGTTCCCGTTATTTTGTCCCTTACTCATGATGCCCCTCAAGCTGGTCACCCAGGTTGTGACAAAACTCTGGCTATGGCACGTAAGAAGTATTATTGGCCTAAAATGTGACTAGACATTACCTCTCATGTGGCCTGGTGTAGTTCTTGTGCCCAGAACAAAGGTTCTATGAGCACTGCTCCCATCTTAGAGTACCCTACTCCTTCTTGCCCTTTTCAGACTGTGCCTATAGACCTTTTGCAACTGCCTCATAGCACTCAAGGTTCTGTGTATGTCCTTGTGTGTGTGGACCACTTTAGTCGTTTTGTAATATTAGCTCCCTTGCATAACAAGTCTGCACCAGTTGTAGCCCATGCTTTAGTTTCTCATGTTTTGTGTCCATACACTACTCCTTCGGTGCTCCTTAGTGATAATGGGACAGAATTTAGGAATGAGGTTTTGGCTAGTATTTGTGAACATTACGGCATCACACAGACGTTCGTGACTGCTTATCATCCGGCGTCCAATGGTCTTGTCGAGAAGACATACAGGAAAATTCTAGATACTAAGACATGTTGCTAGTAATTTTTATGAGTCTTGGGAAGATTGGCTTCCCCATGTCAGTGCTTGTATTAATAGCACCATTAATGTTTCTACAGGCAAAACGCCTCATTATGTCATTTTTGGAGTTGAAAAACGGCTCCCCTATGATGTGCTTGACAGCCCTGCTCATCCCCTCTACAATTATGATGACTACAGTCAACTCCAGTCACGCGATGCATGCCATTTATGACTCTGTCAAGGACAAACTTGTTGTTTCCAAGGCCGAAATCTTGAAACACCAACATGTTCTTGCAAAGCCTGTAACCATCGTTGTTGATGATCATGTGTATAAAAGCATGCCTGACCGCCAATCTAAGCTCAATTGTAGATTTGCAGGTCCCTTTTTGGTAACGGAACAGTTACATCCTAATAAGTTGAGGATCTTTGATCCTTCACAGGGACTGAGCGAGGTGTTACACACGGATAGGCTTAAGGTTACAAAAGTGCCTATCCCTGCATTTACCCAGCCTCCCCCAATGTCTCCAGTACAAACTATGCCTTGTATATCTACCCCTCATAATTATAATCTTCGGGCAAGGGGTCCTGTATCTACTTAAACTTTATTTGCGTATTGCATATGATGTATTCATGATGTATTCTTTGTGATGTTTACCATTTTTGTGTCCCTTTCTTAGGTATAATGTGTAACTATTGTTTAGCTCTGAAGTGTAATGTCTTGAATTGTATTTTGTAATGTTTAGCTATTAAGTATCATGTCCCAGACGTCTGGCAATTGCTGTGTTTTAGGGGGTTTTCACTGGCGCCAGTTCTTTTGTGTATTCTTGTATTTGTATACCGGTAGTTACTGTATATATTTCTTGTACTTCTATCCACCTTTTCCTGCCACATTTGCATCCAAGTATCTAAAACTATCCACTTCCTCCAGTCGCTCTACCCTTAATGCTCACTTCCAGTCTACTGCCACTTTCACCCCTTGTACATCTCATCACCTTACTTTTACCCACATTCATCTTCAGCTTTCTTCTTTCACACACTCTCCCAAACTCTGTCACCAACTTCCTCAATCCCTCCTCCGATCCTGCCACAAGCGCAGTGTCATCCGCAAACAACAGCTGGCTCACCTCCCACTTTTCTCCATTTTCTTTAACCATCTCCAATCCCTGACCCACCACCCTTGCATTTACCTCTCACACCACCCCATCCATGTACAAGTTGAACAGCCAGGACGACATAACGCATCCCTGACGAAGTCCCACCTTTACCTCAAACCACTCACTCTCTCCATTTCTAATCCTGACACATGCTCTACTACTCTCGTAAAAACTCTTGACAGCTAGAAGTTTTCCTCCTATCCCGTATATCCGCAAAACCTCCCACAGTGCCTTCCTGTCTACCTTGTCGTAAGCCTTTTTCAGATCCATAAAAGCCCAAAAAAACATCCTTCCCCTTTCCTATAGCTTTCTCATGTACAAATGCAAAAAGAATATATAATCAAGATGCTGACACCGGCACCCTCATGCAACTCACACATCATGATGCCTACATAGGCATCACTGTACCAAAGTGGTTAACAGAAGTGAAGGCAGTAAGGGAAAGATGGGTAAAGTATCTTAGAGAGTTGTTGAATGAGGAGGATGGGGCAAGTTTGATTGTGGCAGTGGGAGGAGCTAAGAAAATTATTGTGATGGGAGAGAAAAATGGGAAAGATATAGGAAAAGATAAGGTACAAGGAGCTTTGAAAATGACGAGAGTTGGTAAGGCACTTGGGTTGGACGGGTGTCATGTGGAGTGTCTGAAAATGGGAGGTGTGATTACAGTGGAATGGCTAGTGAGGTTATTTAATGAAAGTCTCAGGGAATGAAGGGTGCTGGAAAACTGGAGGAGTGCCTGCATAGGGCCAATTTACAAAGAAAAAGACAAATGTGAGTGTAGTAGTTTTAGAGGGATCAGTATAATGAATTGACTACCTCACTTATAAAGGGGAGGAAGCCTTTGGTACATAGATAAATTATTGAGCATAGTTGGAAAAGCTTATGAGAGGGTTTTCATTGAGAGGATTAGGAAAGGAGAGGGAATAATGGTGAAGAGCAGTGTGGGTTTAAGAAGGGTACAGGGTGTATGGATCAAGTTTTTGTAGTAAGGCAGATTTGCAAGAGGTTTTTGGTAAAAGGTAAGGATATTTTGAGCCTTTACGGATTTGGAGAAGGCTTATAACAAAGTAGACAGAGAGGCACTGTGAGAGGTATTGCCAATATATGGGATTGGGGGAAAGCTGTTATGGCAGCAGACTGGAAGTGAGCATTAAGGGAGAGTGACTGGAGGAAGTGGATAGATTTAGATACTTGGGTGCAAATGTGGCAGGAAAAGGGAGTGAAGGTGGAGGTAGAATGCAGATTGAGAGAAGCAAGAAAATGCCTTGGTGGATTAAAGAGTGTAATGAGGAATAGACATTTGGGAATGAATGCTAAGAGGAGACTGTATGAAGGAGTGATTGTGCCAACAGCACTGTATGGGGCAGAAACATGGAACATAAGATAGGAAGAGAGAAGGAGTTTGAATGTGTTTGAGATGATGATGTGATGCATGAGGTGGAATGGGTGGGGAGATGGGGGGTGAGGTAGTATGTGTGAGCAAAATTTGACGCAACCAGAAGGGATTCCTCCCTGTCTTCTTTTATGCAAGGGGAGAAGAAAAATCTAGCTGTACATTTATGTTTGGTGATGGTGTAACCTATAGATCCATTAAGCGTGTAGTACTTCCATGTTGGATTGGAGGTGTGAGATCAGAGCTGTCAACTGATGTTGAGTGCAATCTTCCACTTCTGATCAGTAAGTAGTCAATGAAAAAAGGAAAAATGGTTCTTGATTTTGGTAAGGATTCAGTGAAGATTATGAATAAATGGGTGAAGTTGAAGGTAGCATTGTCAGGTCACTACATGTTATCACTGTTCTTGTGACTAGAACCAGGGATCCAGAATGTGTTACCAGCTTCAATGGATTGCAGTAAAACTGCTTTAAAACCTCATTGTCAATTTGGCCACCTAGGTGCAGTGATACTGTTAAAGTGAGACATGGAGAAACAGATTAGAAATGTTACTGAAATTTGTGAAGCATCTATAAAGTATAAACGCCCAAAACCTAGACCAGTTGTAAGTATGCTGATGGCAGAGCAACTTAATGAAGTAATTGCAATGGATCTGAAACGTACAACATCTGTTTCTTATCATAGTAGATCTTGCTACAAGATATTGTGTAGCATCTGCCATCACCAACAAGTCTGCTAAGACACTTGTTGGTAGTGTCTTCAGAAATTGGATTTCATTATTTCGTGCTCCAAGGAAACTTCTCTCTGACAATGGACTTCAATTTAATAATAGTGACATGAGAGAACTTGGCAATCTTTTTGGTGTTAAAATTTTAACCACTGCTGCAGAAAGTACATGGAGCAATGGCACATATGAACGAGTGAATACTATAATTGGTGACACAGTGCTAAGTGTTTGAGGATATGAAGTGTGACATCGATGTAGACTTGGTTTGGGAGGTGTCAGCCCAAAATGCATTGGTGAATAATTCCTGCTTTAGCCAAATCCAATTAGTATTTGGTTTCAATCCTGCAGTGTCATCTGTCACCAGAAACACCTTGCCTGCTCTAGAGTTAGTTTCTGGCTCAGATATTGTGTGACAAAACTTGAATGTTCTGCACTCGGCTTGAAGGAAATACCCCAAAAATGAATCTAGTGAAAGGGTCAAGAGAGTCTTGCATCACAGTGTGTGCACAACGGAGATAAATTACCTTCACAATGGTAATGAGGTGTACTTTAAGCAAAATGATGATCAGCAATGGCATGGTCTGAGCATAGTTATTGGCTGGGATGGCAAGCAGGTTTTGGTTCGTCATGGGGGTGTTTATGTCAGATCCCATATTTGCTGATTATCTAAACTTCCCCTGGGGTCTCAAACAGTGTCTCCTCAGACTTGTAATGGATCATCCGTTGGCACTCAGGAGGCATTGAGGAATATGGAGGGCATATGTAATCAGGAGGTGGATGAGGATTCAGTGGGGTTTGCTTCATTTGCATTGACATTTGAAAACACTGAGGAAGTAGATGATAGTGGTGAGGTACAGGAGGTACAAGGACAAAATTATATTGTAAGAAACTCTGAATTGTCAGAGAACTCTCAAAGAGAAACAAGACCATTTAAACTGTTAGTGAGGCACAGGATCCGAGGACTGAATGGAAAAAATGGTGAGCACATGTCTGGAAGAATAGTGAGCAGAAGAGGTAAAGCTAAAGGAAAATATAAAAATTGGTTCAACTTCCAAAAGGATTCTGATGGGAGTGTAGGGTGTGTGGATTTTCGCAAGTTGCAGAATTGGAAATGGTCCCTTATGAAGTGATGTTTGTGTTTTACTCCAATGAAGAAGTGAGAAAAGCAAAGGAGCTGGAAGTACAAAATTGGCAAAAAAACAATGTTCATGTGGAGGTGGAAGACAGAGGACAGGAATTTATATCTGTGCAGTGGGTTATCACAGAAAAGGCGAAAGATGGAAGCCCTATAATCAAGGCACACCTTGTAGCAAGGAGCTTTGAGGACACCTCCGGCTTTAGGAAGGACTCCCCAGCTTGTTCTAAAGAATATATCCAATTGGTTCTGTTAATGGCTTCTGCATTTGGTTGGGGCTGTCACAGCCTGGATGTGAAGTCAGCTTACCTTCAGGACAACTACATACTGTAGAGCGAGAGGTTTACTTGCGTCCTCCCCCAGAATATTATAGTGGTCAGCTTTGGAGACTTAAAAAGATGGTGTATGGTCTATGTGATGCAGCATGAGTGTAGTACTTATGTGTCAGAAGTCAGCTACTGTCTCTGTCAGCCAAGATGTGTCCACTTGATCCATCCTTGTTTTCTTGGTATTATGGTGGTGAACTTCATGGTATCATGTGTGGAAATGTGGATGATTTTCTCTGGATGGGCACTGGAGTGTTCTAGAAGGTTATTGATGTTCTTCAAGGAGAGTTCTGTATTGGGAGCACAGCATTATCTACCTTCAAGTATATAGGTTTGGAAGTGGGCACTACAGCTGAAGGTATAACAGTTGGCCAGTATAGCTATGCCAGTCTGCTCACACCACAGAGTTTGGGATGTCGCAGGTCAGCAGCTAAGCCCAGTGAGCTGTGGGACAATGAGAAGAAAGAATTCAGTGCTCTGACTGGTCAACTGAGGAACCTGACATTGCCTTTGATGTGTGTGAATTGAGCTGACATTGTAAAAATGCCACAGTGGCTGATGCTGAGACTCAATAAGATTATCAACAGAGTTGTGGATGATCATTTTTGCTTGATGTTTAGAAAGCTGTCAGTTGTAGACTGTATAATTGAGTGCTTCTCAGATGCTTACTTTGGGAACCTATCTGATGGTGGCTCCCAGGGAGGATTTGTGATTTTTCTCAAGGATGGAGATGCCAGATTTATTGGCAATTGAGGAAACTGTGCCAAATGGTGAAATCCACATTGTCTGCTGAGACCTTGGTGCTCGTTGAGTGTGCTGAAGCTGCTTCCTATCTAAGACGGATTATCAGGGACAATGTCAAATACCAGACCTTAGCTGTACACTGCTTGGTTGATAACAAAGAGTTTGGTGGAGGCCTTGAATTCTTCTCATAGAGTGGAGGATCGTCGTCTTTACATTGACATTGCACTGCTGAAGGGTATATTGTCACGTGGTGAGATTAACTCTGTTTCTTGCATCGGAACCTCTGAGCAACTTGCTGACTGCCTTACTAAGAGGGGGGCCTGAGCCCAACATTTGCGAGCAGTCCTCTATGGTCAATAGGTTCCTTGGCTTATAAATACTTTGAAAAGAAAAAGAGGAAAAACCAAGCATTGTTGGAATGTTCATTGTTGTTGTTTGGCTGAGGGCAGCCATATTGGATTTGATTTGTGTGGTTCAGTTAACAGACACTAGGTGGCAGTGTTGTTGAGCTACTATGTGGAGTGCTGGGTCCCCAGTAAAAAAGAAAGTGGTGTATCGAGCAAGTTTGGTCTATCAGTAAATGTGAATTAAAGTAAGATGACAAGCAGGGAAGGGAGAAGGCATGGCATAAGTTTAAGAGGAGAATGGCTGTGTATGACAGTTTGACACTGCCCAAAGGGATTTCTTCCTGTCTTCTATATTTTCTTCACAAGTTGACATAGATGGAGGGCTGCCATGAATGAAGTGGCCCTGCTGTGGATGTACTGTGTCTTGCTGCATTGTTTGACCTGGGCAGTGAGCAGGAACTGGGATGACCCTTCATCCAGATGGAGTTATGATGAGAGAGAAACAATAGGTAGTGGATGGGAGTGGAATGGGTGAGAATGGGTGCATGCCTTGGCTAGCTGCCTCCCTTGTAAGGGGGAAGAGGCTTTTGATATATAGAGATTAATATACAAATCTAATAGTTTTCAATTTATCATTCATTTTGTTTGTATAGTGAACCATTTGAATATGGGGATCCCACTGTGTACAGACAATATCCTATGCAAATTCACATATACCACACATACATGATGGCCACGTATACACCCAAACAATTTAAAATTCTTACCGGTAAAGAGAGCTGACGAGCACAAAATGGTAGGTTAAAGGTGAGCTAGGATTGAGGCATACTTTAAGAGCCTCATTATTGTGTGGGTTGATTCGAAAGAGAGACACAAAGCAGTCAATCATAAGGTCCACATCCTGACAGATATAGGACAGCCCCCGTGAGAAAGGTTTCACAATATTGAAAAGCAGCACCTGTAGGAGAATATATATTAGTGCCAATGCTCCTTTTCTTAAAAGAAATCATACTATCAATAAAGATACTTTCTTTTGATGCCTTCTACACTCTGATCCTCTTACTTGTAATTATAATGTATCCAGCACTCTAAGTTGAGAAAAATATTACTGAGTACATAGGTTTAGTAAATTATCTATTGTAGATACTTCCCCCCTCAAAACATGTAACTTTACATTTTTTCTAAGTGCTGTTTTCCATTTAATTTTTGCAAGGTGCTGTTCCCAAGTTTTACATTCAAAACTAACCACAAAGTGACCTCCAATTACCAAAAGAAAGAGGATGGAGTTCTCTCAATAAATCTCATCATTCATATACAAGAAGTAAACCAAGATAATATTCTTTTACTTTCACTAAAACCATATTTTCATAACTAACCTGTAAAGCTACTAACATAATTCACTATTCTAATTATATGTGATTAGGTGTCTAAACTTCTATTGTTAATATCTTTTGATAACTGCCATCTATACTCTAATTAATATCCTTAACTTTTAATAACTCCCATGTATTTCTATGTTAACCCATAAAACTAGACATATCATTCCTGTCACTCTTATTACTGACTGGGACCAATAAAGGGCATATGCAGGTGATGATCCTGCAATATGGACAGCAAAGCTGCCCATTTCCAAAACATGTCAACCCTGACATTGGCCACAGACTTGACCCAAGATCTCTGTCAATTTCAATTGTATTTCTAGCATTTTCATGCATTAAGAGCTGGCAACTGGTGACTGCTCCCTTCCCCTTATCCCTTTCAGTTGGCAACAGGAATAGTCCCACACTGATACAACACATACAAGTCCAAAGTCTCTTTCCAGAGTGATCTATGGGAGGGCCCAAGGACAATTGACAACCACTGTGGGGCTACAGGTTTTCTACTTCATGAAACTTGAGACAATTAATTAATGAATTAATTACTACTATCATCACACCTTGAGGTCATTGATGATGCTCTGCACAAGGGCAAACACAACATTATTGGAATCATTTATATTAATGTATGTAGCTATCTTGCACAACTTGACACAGGTGACTGCTGCCGTCTCTGTTAGATTTCTTCCCAGAGTATGTGGAATGAGAGCCTTCTTCAAAAGATCTATGAACTGCTTCTTCTTGAAATGCCGCTGAGAGCATGGTGCCCCAGCATCTGCATTTACTATCTCTTCTAGCACTTTCTGTTGGTACAAAAGAATTAATATAATATATATTACTTAACAAAGGAAATCAACCTTATAAAAAATTTACTATATTTCTATGTATTATGCATACATACCAAAGGCTTTTTCCCCCCTAACACAGAAGGTAGCTAAAGACAAGCCATAGAAACCACTCCCACCCATTCCATTCCCTTCATACTCCACTCTCCTCTTCCCTCCCTATTATCTTAGCACCTCCTGGATGATGGGTCATCCCTGCATCTCACCCACTGTCCTGGGTCAGAAGCAGTGTCACAAGACACAGCACATCCACAGTAAGGCTGCTTCACTGATTCGGCGACCCTCCCTCTCTGTCCCCTCATGCACAAAAGGAGAAGACTGGGAGAAATCCCTTTGGGCTGCATTAATTTTTTATACATACTCCCTCACCGCCCATACTCCACCCATTCCACCTCATGCATCACAGCATCATCCATACACAACCCTTCTCCATTTACCCCTATCTTCTGTCCTCTCCCATCCTTCCTCGAGAGACAATCCCCTCTTATCAATGCCCCTTTTACCCCACCCATCCCATCCAAAGACACTCCCAATACTCTTTCATCAACCCTATCTCCCAACTTCCTTCCCACCCGTTCTCCTCCTCACCTACTCATTTCTCACTCTATCTAGCCTAGTAACCCGTATCATACTTCTCAGGCATTTCATCTCAAACACATTCAAACTCCTTCTCTCTTCCTCTCTTATGTTCCATGTTTCTGCCCCATACGGTGCTGTCTGCACAATCACCCTAACATACAATCTCCTCTTAGCATCCATTCCCAAATGTCTATTTCTCATTACACTTTTTAATCCACCAAGGCATTTACTTCTCTCAATCTACATTCCACCTCCACCCCCACTCCTCCCTTTCCTGCCACATTTGCATCCAAGTATCTAAAACTATCCACTTCCTCCAGTCTCTCTACCTTGATACTCACTTCCAGTATGCTGCCACTCTCTCCCCTTGTACATCTCATCACCTTACTTTTGCCCACATTTATCTTCAGCTTCCTTCTTTTACACACCTTCCCAAACTCGGTCACTTACTTCCTCAATCCCTCCTTTGATCCTGCTACAAGCGCAGTGTTGTCAGCAAACAACAACTGGCTTATCTCCTGCTTTTCTCCATTTTCTTTATCCATCTCCAATCCCTGATCCTTGTATTTACCTCTCTCACCACCCCATCCATGTATAAATTGAACAGCCAGGGCAACATAACACATCCCTGACAAAGTAGCACCTTTACCTCAAACCACCCACTCTCTCCACTTCTAATCCTAACACAAGCTCTACTACTCTCATAAAAACTATTGACTGCTCTTAACAGCTTTCCTCCTATCCCGTATATCTGCAATACCTCCCACAGTGCCTTACTGTCTACCCTGTCATAAGCCTTTTCCAAATACATAAAACCCCCAAAAACATCATTACCATTTCCTATAGCTTTCTTACATATCTGTCTTATCACAAAAACCTGATCTACACAACCTCTACCTGTCCTAAATCCACACTGTTCCTCACCATTTACTCCCTCTGTTCCTCTCCTAATCCTCTCAATCAAGACCCTCCCATAAGCCTTCCCAACTACACTTAACAAGCTGATCCTTCTGAAACTATTACACTTACACTTGTTCCCCTTTCCCTTGTAAAGTGGAACTATACAGGCACTCCTCCAGTCCTCCCACACTCTATCCTCTCTTAAACAAACATTAAATAACCTCACCAGCCAGTCCACCATAAATGTACCTCCTTTTTTCAGACATTCTGCATGGTATCCATCCAACCCAGGTGCCTTGCCTGCTCTCATCATCTTAATAGCTGCGTTCACTTAATCTTTCCTTATTTCTCATCCATTTTCCTCACTCATCACAGTCATTTTCTTAGTATTTTCCCACTGCAACTACCTTTCCCTCCCTGTCCTCCTTCACATTTAGCATCTCCCTAAAATACTCTGCCCACCGTCCTCTCACTGCCTTCTCTTCCATTATCATCTATCCATCTGCACCTGTTACCTTTCTCTACTTGATTCACTTCCTCTTCCTCTTGTCATTTCTTTCCAAAACATTTTTTTATTACTTTCAATATTTTCTGTCATACTCTTACCCCATTTCACATCTGCTCTCCTCTTTACCTCCTTTATCTTATGCTTTACTTCTCTTTACTTTGTACCTCTCATACAATTCCCTCATCCTAAATTGTAACCAATCTATGAAAGCCTGCTTCTCTTATACACCCTTCTTCACTTCCTCATCCCACCACTCACTACCTTTCCTTCTATTTCCTCCCATCCTCCTTGTTCCATACACCATCTTTGCACATCTTATGACTCCCTCCTTGATCCATCCCCATTCCTCCTCCACTCCTAGTTCTACTTTATCCTTCATTCCCTCCCACTCCTCTCTCAGCTTCTTATACTCCTCCTTTTCTTTCTCATTTAAGCAGTTCACTTTAAGTACCTCCCTACCTTCTGCCCTTTTCCTCTTTCTCCACCTATTCTCCACTCTCATATTATCTTCCACCAAAAAATTATCAGATATTCCTTCACTCTCTCCCCTTAGAACATGTACATCCTTAACTCTTCCTAGTATACTCCTGGTTGCCACTATATAGTCCATTAACCCCTTCCATACAGTGCCGCCTACGTAGGCGGCATGGGGACCAGGTGGATACATGAGGCTGCCATATCGGCGTCTTGATTATATTTATTGTAGTTGTCCCTGCGTGACTGACATACTCTCTAAACTGGCTTCATCACATTTTCTATGGTTATCAAAATTCACGGGTGAAAGAGAGAACGATCGATATAAGCGGTGACTATTTTTTATGATGTGAGTATTATGACGCAACATCGTACGTCTGGC
Organism: Oratosquilla oratoria; assembly: GCF_046742065.1. Classification (NCBI taxonomy): domain Eukaryota; kingdom Metazoa; phylum Arthropoda; class Malacostraca; order Stomatopoda; family Squillidae; genus Oratosquilla; species Oratosquilla oratoria. The sequence goes on from NW_027467710.1 coordinate 2,342,644, forward strand.
AGCTAATGCTGCCCGCGAGATTTTGGCCCGGAGTGAAGTGGTTAACGCTCATTCTGCCACCCTTCCTTCCACCACCTCTCCCATGTGTTCTTAAGCATGACCTTCTTCCTAAACACTGTATTTGCTATCATTCACCCCTGTCTTCTGTCCTCTCCTGTCCTTCCTCAACAGACATTCCCCTCTTTCCCAAAGCCCCTTTTACCCCATCCATCCATCTCATCCTAGGTTGCCCCTCATGTTCACTCCTTCCACATCTGCTTTCCACACCTCTTTTACTAGTCTTTCTTCACTCATTCTTTCCATGTGTCCAAACCATTCCAATGCTCATTCATCAACCCTATCTCCCAACTCCCTTTCCACCCCTGTTCTCCTCTTCACCTCCTCATTTCTCACTCTATCTAGATGGAAAAATGTTACAAGTGGAGTTCCTCAGGGTTCCGTTCTTGGGCCACTTCTATTCATAGTATATATAAATGATATAGACCATGGACTAAAATCTACTGTTTCAAAATTTGCTGATGATACAAAACTGTGTGGAATGGCAAATGATCACTTAAACCAATTAGATATTCAAGAAGATTTAGATGAATTACAGCAATGGTCTGAAAAGTGGCTAATGAAATTTAACACAAGTAAATGCAAGGTAATGCACATAGGTAAAAATAACAGTAAGCACAATTACAAGTTATTTGGAAATTCATTAACAAAAGTGGATAGTGAAAAAGATCTCGGCGTAATTATCAGTAACGATCTCAAATCATCCAAGCAGTGTATTTCAGCCTCTGAGAAAGCAAATAAGATTCTAGGACTGACTGTGCGATCTGTTGATTTCAAAAGTCCATCACTCATTAACAAGCTATATAAATCATTAGTTCGTCTACATTTGGAATATGCTGTTTCCGTATGGTAACCGAATGTCATTAAAGACACTAACAGACTAGAAAAAGTACAACGGCGAACCACAAAACTGATTCCAAATATCAAAAATGAATCATATGAAAATCGTCTAAAACATATGAATCTGTTTTCCCTAAAAAAGCGTAGACTCAGAGGTGACTTGTTACTGGTCTTTAAAATTCTAAAGGGAATTGACATCAAAAGTGACAAAATTTTCACATTGAATGAGAATCAGACAAGAAACAATGGTCTCAAACTGTCCGGAAATAGATTCAATTTGGAAGTAGGTAGAAACAACTTTGCCAACCGTGTAGTTAATGAATGGAATAAACTTCCTGCACAGGTAGTGCAATGTAGTTCAGTTCGAAGCTTTAAGAATCATTTAGATAAACACCTAAGCAAGATGCTGTAATGATTATAATTTATTTTATATTATTTGTTTTTGTTTTGTTATCATTTGTCTGTTTGATTTTCATTTATTATTAGTTATAAGTCAATTTATTATTATTTACTATTTACCTGTTTATCATTTAACTATACCTATGCATTTATTTATGTATTTTCTTTGTTATTTACATTATTATAGTTTTTATTTATTATTTTATTATTATTATGATTTTTTTTCACATCCGACCTAGATATGGACCAAAAGGTCTCCTGTCGGCATGCTCTGCCTTTGTAATCCTTTGTAACCCTTGACATACTTCTCAGACACCTCATCTCAAACACATTCAATCTCCTTCATTCTTCCTCTCTTATGTTCTATGTTTCTGTCCCATACAGTGCTGTCTGCACAATCACCCCTTCATACAATCTCCTCTTAGAATCCATTTCCAAATATCTAGTTTTAATTACACTTTTTAACCCATAAAGGCATTTACTCACTTCTCTCAATCTACATTCTACCTCCACTCCTCCCTTTCCTGCGACATTCACACCCTAGTATCTAAAAATACCCGCTTCCTCCAGTCTCTTTCCCTTAATACTCACTTTCAGTCTGCTGCCACTTTCTCTCCTTGTACATCTCATCATCTTTTACCCACATTTATCTTCAACTTCTTTCACACACTTTCCCAAACTCTGTCACTTCCTCAATCCCTCCTCTGATCCTGCTACAAGTGCAGTGTCATCCACAAACAACAGCTTTTAGACCTAGACTTTCTACAATACAAAATAAATTTTGTAATACTGTACATCTAATCTTACTCGTACATGTACAGTCACTATCCGAGTTACGACCTAGATTGGTTCCGACCAACCAGTCGTAAGTCGGATTGGTCGTAAGTCGCATCCCATTCAAAATGGCTGACACGAGGGTTATACGCTAGGATACATGATATCAATCTGTTGCATTTTTAAGTAAATTTTTCTATTGAATACTATTAGATACAAGCTGTTTACTGCTTATTTTTCAATTTTATGCCTTTTACTTTCCTTTTTGTAATTTTTCTTAGTTTTTCAATGTTTTAATACTGTACTGTATTTCAGTATATATACGTATGCAGGTACTGTATGTATATACTATACCTGTATACGCACACACACACACACATACGTATTAGATATAACCTTGCTTACCATTCTTAAGGTTTTTAAATTGTAGTTTCCTTTTAATATTTTTTTCTTAACTTATGGGATCCAATGTATTTAACGTTTCGTCCAACAGGGCTTCTTCAGAAATAACATAGTGCACAAACATCTGACTCCTTATATCACCCGATCTTGAGGGGAGAAACGAATATAAAACTGGTGTAAACACAATTTGAGTAAATTGCTTGTTACTTTGTTATTGAAATTGCTAACGGTTTATTTATTGTAAAAAATCCATTGTTTCGATCAATATTATCAATGAGAGATATAAAAGCAGATTCAAAACATCTACGTTTCATAGTATGGTTTTCATATTTTATAATCTTAGAATTATTCCAGTCAGCATTGTGGCCTGTATCGTATCTATGTCTAACAATGGCATTATTCATATTGTAGGATGAGGTGGATGGATGGGGTGAAGGGGGCTTTGGGGAAGAGGGGAATGTCTATTGAGGAAGGACAGGAGAGGACAGAAGACAGGGGTGAATGGAGAATGGTTGTATATGGATGATGTTGTGATAGCATGAGGTGGAATGGGGGATGAGGTAGTATGTGTGAGCAAAATTTGACGCAGCCCAAAGGGATTTCTCCCCGTCCTCTCATTTTATGTAATGGGGGGATGGAAAGGGGGGGGGTCGCCGATTTAATGAAGCGGCCTTGCTGTAGATGTGCTGTGTCTTGCGACACTGCTTCTGACCCAGGGCAGTGGACAAGGTGCAGGGATGACCCGTCATTCAGGAGGTGCTAAGATGGGAGGGAGGGTGGAGGGGTGTGGAGTGTATTCAGGGAGGGGATGGGTGGGAGTGATTTTATGCCTTTTTCTTTCTGGCTACCTCCCTTGTAAGGGGGAAAAAGCCTTGGTATATGTATGTATGTATGTAAGTTTTCATATCATATTTATGTTCCGATATTCTTTTATCAACACCACGGAAACTTTCACCAATGTAGACCTTTCTACAACCTAAACATGGCACACAGTAAACATCTGCTTGACGAACATTTTCCCTACTTTTATTTAATTTTTTTTATAAGATTGTCAACTGTTACCGAGCTGGTGGTAATGTTGTGAAAATCAGCTCGGCAAGCTTCCGTGGTGTTGATAAAAGAATATCGGAACATAAATATGATATGAAAACTTACAATATGAATAATGACATTGTTAGACATAGATACGATATAGGCCACATTGCTGACTGGAATAATTCTAAGATTATTAAATATAAAAACCATACTATGAAACGTAGATGTTTTGAATCTGTTTTTATATCTCTCATTGATAATGTAAATCAAAACAATGGATTTTTTTTACAATAAATAAACCTTTAGCAATTTCAATAACAAAGTAACAAGCAATTTATGCAAATTGTGTTTACACCAGTTTCATGTTCAGTTCTTCCCTCAAGCTCGGGTTATATAAGGAGTCAGATGTTTGTCCACTATGTTATTTCTGAAGAACCCCTGCTGGGCGAAACGTTAAATACATTGGATACCATACTCTGCGTTTGGCTTCTCTCCTACAGTTGTATACAGCATTGTTTTCAGTTGCTTAGTTATTAATATGATATGGTAGGTTAAAGAAAGAAAATACTTATTATAGAGTATTCTTATTAGTAAAATCATAATAGACATCTGCTAGACGTGGTTGTAAGTACAGACACTCCTCTACTTACGTTCATTCGTTTTACGTTTTTTCGATTTTACGTTTGAACTGACTAAAAAAAAAATTGTAAAAAAAAAAAAAAAAAAGTGAATTTTTTAGTTTAGCGCGCTCTCCGTAGTTCAAACGATACTTGCGCATGATGCTGCGTCCATTGTTTACATTGCACAAACGACAAACTGAACATGCCTTGCCTCATCCTCCTCCTACTCCTCCTCCACCATCTCAATTTATGTTGCTTGAATTTAATTAATTTGAAATTAATGTTATTATTTTACAATGTTATGTGTATAATTAATGATTTAGGGGTGTTTTATAAGATACGGTAATAGAATTTATGGATGTATAGTACAGTAACAACTTACGTTCATTTTCAACTTACGTTCGGCCGTTCGGAACGTAACTAAAACGTAAGTTGAGGAGCGTCTGTACATAAATATCCTTCATCCTTAATTAATTTATCAAACTTTTCCACAAATGCCTTAGCTGCAGGCGCATCACTGTTAGCAGCCTCACCTTTCGACAACACGTGGTGAACCTGGTAACGCTCTCGAAAGCGACGAAACCACCCAGCACTCGCTATTAATTCATGTGAAGCGTATTCTTCACCTGCACATTCTTTCAACATGCGAAATTAATTTGTAGCCTTACTTAGCACTGCTTGCAAAATCACTTTTACATTTCTTTTCCTATTATCTTCCAACCACGTGTATAGCAACTTTTCCATCTCTGCTATAATTGTCGTACGCGATGCCGGGCTGCCACAACTATCATACGTGCTGTGCTGCCAGACATATACAGTAAACTCATAATAGGCATCTGCTAGACGTGGTCGTAAGTACAGGTGGTCGTAACTCGCGTACGTCGTAACTTGGATAGTGACTGTATTTTTCTATAATTACTGGTGAAGAACAATATTATGCCATGGAACATGAGGGTTAAGAAATAAACACATATGGTATATAATGTACTTGATTGGCAAATAAAACAAATAGCCAAAAACAGCCACTTACCGGTGACAAAACCAAGAGCATAATCTGAACAGGCCAAACTGCTGCTTTCCGTTTGTTGTTCTCAGCAACACTGTCCAGCTGCTCAAACATGATTTCACAGCACTTAGCTAGTTCCTCATTTCGCCTCTTCTGCTTGGATTGTAGAAAAGGAAAAAAAAATAAATACTAACAATGATAAGGATAATGATGTCTTTTCACCCTTGTAAGAAATGACTGAGGCAAAGCATGTACAGGTAGTCGTCGATTTACGACCGAGTTCGGTTCCGACAGACAGGTCGTAAGTCGATCTGGACGCAAGTCGGTCTATATATTACCCTTTATATATATATATATATATATACACACATATATATATATATTGTATATTATATTTAGCATACTGAAATAATCTTAGCATCTTTGAACCATGTTGTATAGTATTTTTAACTTTTAATAATTTCATCTGATTTTCTTTGGGAAACGTAGCCTAGGCCTAAGCATATTGAATAAAATCCTATCATCTTTGACCCATGATATTTAATACTGTATTTGTTAACCTTTGTATTATTTTACCATCAGACTTTCTTTAGGAAACGTATGCATACTGAATAAAATCTTATTATCTTTGAGCTACATTGTTTAATATTCATTAACTTTATCATTTTCTTTAGGAAACGTAGCCTAGGCCTACGCATACTGAATAAAGTCCTGTCATCTTTGACCTACAAATACTTTTTTGTTGGTTACATTAGCATCATTGTAAAGCAAAATTAGGGAAAAAAATTTATTTCAAAACATTCATTTCGTTTACGTACTGAACCGAAAATATTGTTATCGACAACAGACTAGGCATAAACAAAGTTTACTGTTACATTTTTAGATTTTATTAATCGCAAAACATAAAAATACAAAATGCTGTACCGAACATTTTGTCATCGACAACAGACTAGGTATATATATATATATATATATATATATATATATAAAAATAGTTACATTTTATTAATTGCAAAACTTAAAAATACAAAATGTAAGGCAAAATTAGGATTTTTTATTTCAACAAAACACATTCTTTTCGTTTACGTACTTTACCGAACATATTGTTATCGACGACAAACTAGCCTAGGCATAAAAAGTTTGTTATATTTTATTAATTGCAAAACATATAAAAATACAAAATGCAATGCAAAATTAGGAAGCATTTTACTTCAAACAAACAAAATGAAAGAATATTTAGCTGGCTGGGATGCTGACGCTGCCGGTAGCCTGCCAAAACTATCGTACTCGCGTCTCGCAGCGTGCGGAGTTATGTACTGCACTGCCAGGCATAACATTGCAATTCTATTACTCTATTAAATGTTAGATATTATTGCACCATCTTGTGGTCGTAAAGTCGATCAGTCGTAAGTCGACGACTACCTGTATTCCCTCTTCATGAAAGGAAAACACTAAAGGAATCTCCAATCCCTTGACATGCCACATGTGGCAAAATATTTTAAAAAGAATAGCTGGAAGAAGAAGAAGATTAAGAAGTAGTAGTAGTATTATGCGGTGTTATGTGTCTTCTGTGTGGTGGTTACATCTAAGGTAATTTGATTCTGTGGTCAGACCTATTTTGTGTCAATACTGTTTTAATGCTTGATAGTGTCCTGAGCACAAGCATACCAGTGTGGTTCTTGTCAGGTGTGGGAGAATTTTCTCTATGAAGCTTATGTCTAAAGTTGTTGGAGTACTGAGATTGGCAGTTTTTCTTGAAGAGTTTCTTTATTAATCTGAGTGTGCATGTGTTTCTCTGTGGATGTTTTGTGTGATATAGATGGTAGTTTGCTATTCTTTCCTCCTTAACTTCAGTGTAAACCATGTCAATAACAATGATTCTTAATCCTATCTGCACCTCAGTGGAAAATGTGGAAAGAAGATGCATGAAGGCAATACATGAAATCACAAAATATGTGCAAGTAAATCTTATGCAAATGATACTAACATATTTTTATAATATACTAAGGTGGTTTGGACACATGAAAAGAATAAGCAAGAAATACTGACAAAACACATGTAAAGCAGAAGCTACAGGAGTGATACTTGAGAGCATAACCAATAGTAAAGTGGAGGGATGCAGCAAAGGGGATCTTGAATGTAAGAAATGTCTGTGGAGCCAAGAAAAGAGTGCAAAAGACAAGAGAGAACGGAGGAATACTGTCAATAGATGAAAGGGTGATGAGGCCAAAAGTGACATTCCCATCCATTTTGTTAAGTATTTTGAACTGTTGAGGAGAGGGAGGAATCACCACATAATGAAGCTATGGCGTTAAAACAGCTCCAGCTGTTGGAACCTGCTATGGAATCACTGTGCCTTACAGCATTTCCTTCAACTCAAGCTGTGTGGTGGGGAATAGGAATGACCCTCCATCCATGAATTACTAAGATAGGAGGGGCATTAACTGGATATGTATGCCATCTCTCTTACAAGGGGAAAAGGGCATTTGGTACTGGAATATGAAATATATGCTCTATATAGTTGAGCTAGTCAATAAACCTACCAATAAATAAACCTATCTATATACCAAGGGCTTCCTCCCCTTTATAAGGGAGGTAGTCAGTCATAGCATGCACCCATTTCTATCCACCACCTTTGTTTCCCTCTCATCTTAGCACTTTGTGGATGATATGTCATCCCTGTTTACTGTCCACTGCCTGGGTCAGAAGCAATGCACCAAGACAGAGTACATCCACAGCAGGGCAACTTGATTTAAACAGACCCTCTCTCCTTGTCCCCTCAATATATGGTTAACACATGATCACAAATTCTATTTCAAAATCAAGTTACCATGTCTTTAATTCTTACCTGCAAATCAGCAAATTCATTTGGATAGGTATCCATCCAGTTCCATATGGCTCGTTCTATGGAATTCATTAATGTCATCTGGGCATTTTTCCGTAATAAACGAAATTTCTGTATTGTTTCTGTAAAATATGAAAGATCATTGCTACAGCAAAAAAGTTTACAGCATGTTAAGAAATTCAACATATATTAAAAAAAATTCATACATATACCAAAGGCTCCTTTCCCCCTTACACGGGAAATAGGAAGGAAGGAAGGAAGGAAGGAAGGAAGGAGGGAAGGAGGGAGGGAGGGAGGGAGGGAGGGAGGGAGGGAGGGAAAGAGAGAGAGAGAGAGAGAGAGAAAAGGGGGGGGGGGGGCATAGAAATCACTCCCACCCATTCCCTCCCTAACATACCCCACTCCCCTCTACCCTCTTCCCTCCCTCTTGGCACCTGGATGACTGGTCATCCCTGCATCTTGTCCACTCCACTGGGTCAGAAGCAGTGTTGCAAGACACAGCACATTCATAGCGACCCCCCTCTCCATCCCCTCATGCAGAAAAGGAGAAGATAGGGAGAAATCCCTCTGGGCTGCATCAATTTATTTCTCATACATACTCCCCCACCCCCACCCCCCACCAACTCCCCCTCATGCATCACAGCATCATCCATACACAACTCTTCTCCATTCACTTCTACCTTCTGTCCTCTCCTATCCTTCCTCAATAGACATTCCCCTCCTTCCCAATGCCCCTTTTACCCCATCCATCCATCTCATCCTAGATTGCCCCTCATGTTCACTCCTTCCACATCTGCATTCCACACTTCTTTCACTAATCTTTCTTCACTCAGTCTTTCCATGTGTCCAAACCATCCCAATACTCTTTCATCAACCCTATCTCCCAACTCCCTTTCCACCCCTGTTCTCTTCCTCACCTCATTTCTCACTCTATCCAGCCTAGTAACCCCTATCATACTTCTCAAGCATTTCATCTCAAACACATCTACGCCGACAACAGAACTGTCAACACCTTCATCGCTGGGTCCCAAAGAAGAGAATAAACAACGAAAAAGGAAACCTGGTTTGTATTGTAGGGGAGGGGAGAAATCGTGGGTGTCCTAAATGATATCTCTGCAGTGCTAGTTAAATGTATTAAGACGCAATTAGCAAAAAATGAAGAAAAATAATGAAAAGTCTGACTCGAACGACAACTGCAAATCAGAGCCATCTAGTAACACCATGCCGAACCCTAATGTAAACAAACTTTATGAGCTCCAGCAGCCATGCAGGAATATCACAATGATGCTTTTTCTGGATTCAATTAGTACAAAAGATGGAGTTTAAGTCGAATCTTAGAGATAGAGAGGGAAATGAGCAAAAAAAGGATATGGTGAGAGAATGAAATTATGGACTTAACCCCTTCCATATGGTGCCGCATACGTAGGCGGCATGAGGAGCAAGTGGATACGCGAGGCTGCCATATCGGCGTCTTGATTATATTTATTGTAGTTGCCCCTGCGTAATGACATACTCTCTAAACTGTCTTCATCACATTTTCTATGGTTATCAAAATTCATGGGTGAAAGAGAGAACGATCGATATAAGCGGTGACTATATTTTATGATGCGAGTATTATTACGACACATCGTACGTCTGGCAGCTAATGCTGCCCGCGAGATTTTGGCCCATACTGAAGAGGTTAAGGAATGAAATCATTGGACTAATGGATTGCTTAGCACAAGCATTGAAATTTCCGACCCAAGGAAAACTAGGATCTAAGAAACGAGATTAAGGAAATGAAAAATGATATGAGAGAGCAGAGGAGTGATAATAAAAAGAAGAGAATTAATGATACTACTAATAGTGAAAACTTAAAAAAAGAGGTAAACAACAAAACACAAGAAATGACTGAAAAAATCAAAGAGAACTTAGGAGAGGAAAGTATCCAAAAGATTACATGAAATAACAGTGGACTCAACAGTACTATCACAACAAACCACCACACTTAAACTGGTGGTGGGAAACAACCATGATGGCACCAAGCAGTCATACTGAGAACTATGATGCCTTTTTTTTAAGGTGCTCTGGATTTTTTATGACATAATTGTAGCCAAGTTACGGTGTTGCCAGATCTTAGATTGCCGAGTTTGGGTGCTTTGACCTGCACTATATTCACATGTCCCCTTTTCTCTTTTTCTACAGAGGCACTCCAGTCCTCTGACACTCGACCCTTCCTTAGACACGGTGTTGCCAGATCTTAGATTGCCGAGTATGGGAGCTTTGACCTGCACTATATTCACATGTCCCCTTTTCTCTTTTTCTACAGAGGCACTCCAGTCCTCTGACACTCGACCCTTCCTTAGACACGCATTAAATCTCACTAGCCAGGCCACAATTACTGTACCTTACTTTTTCAGACACTCCACATGACACCTATCTAACCCAGGGCCTTACCTGCTCTCTTAATTTTGATAACTACTTGCACCTCATCTTTTCTTATTTCTCCTCCAGTTTCCTCACCCATCACTGTCATTTTCTTAGTGCCTCCCACTGCTACTACTACTCCACATTTAACAACTCCCTAAAACACTCTGCCCATCTTCCCCTTACTGCCTCCTCTTCCATTATCACCTCTTCGTCTGCACCTTTTACCTTTTCTTCTCTACTTGATTTACCTCCCCTTCCTTTCTTAATTTCCTTACAGATATTTTTATTACTTTTAATTTTCTGTCATACTCCTCCATTTTACATCTACTCTCCTTATTGCCTCCTTTATCTTATGTTTTACTTTTTTTCTTTGTATGTTTCATATGTTTCTCTCGTCCTACTTTGCAACTAGATCATGAATGCTTACTTCTTCTCTTCCACATCTTTATTTCATCATCCCATCACTATCTACCCTTCCATTTCCTCCAATCCTCCTTTTTCCACACACCATCTTTGCACACCTTGTTACTCCCTCCTTGAAACACTCCCATTCCTCCTCCACTTCTACCTCTACTCTATCCTTCACCACTTCCCACACTTCTCTCAGCTTCTTCTTGTACTCCTGCTCCTTTTCCTTCTCATTTAAACAGTTTACTCTAAGCACCTCCTTACTTCTGTCCTTTTCCTTTTTCTCCATCTATCCTCCACTCTCAACTTACCTTCCACCAAAAAATTATCTGATATTCTGCAACTCTCCCCTAAAAACATGTACATCCAAAACTCTTCCTACTCTTCTCCTGGATACCACTACATAGTCCATGAAAGCCTTATCAACCACCCTTCCATCCACCACCCTCTCCTATATGTGCTCATATTTGACTTTTCCTAAATACTGTGTTAGCTATTATAAACTCTCTATACACATCTCCACTACCAACTCTCCATTACAATTTTTACCTGGCACTCCACACTTCCCTACCATTCAGTCTATTGGTTCATCCCCTACCCTAACACTGAGATCTCCCAATACCACTACATTGATATTTCTCCCAAAACTCTCTATGAACTCATTTAAATCTATCCAAAATCTTCCCTTTCCTCTACACTCTTCTCACTACCAGCCCACATGCACTTACAAAGACTCACATCTCCCTTTGTAGTTTCACCTTCATCTGCATTAACCCCTTCAATACAAGTCCAATTCTTGCAGGCAACATCAGCTGCCTGATGTACATTGATTTGATGATGTATCACAATACTCGCCATACAATATAAAGTTACAGCTGTAGTACTTGTCCTCTTTCACTCTGAATATTAATAACAGAAAATATGATCAAGCCAGCTCACAGAATATGGGGTCACTCAGCTATAATCACAAAATAATAATCAAGACACCAACTCTGGCATCCTCATATACACTTGTGCCTCATGACGCCTAATCATCATATGGAAGGGGACTTTGAAGAACCCTCCTTCCACCCCATTCCACCACACACATTATTAAGGACAAGTAGTAAAAAGGTTTCTGAGTGAATGCAGTATTGATGGTATGAGCTGTGAGTGTGTAGACAGTAACAGACTCCAAATTTGTGTGCAATAATGAAGAGAATTGATACCAATATAATTATTACTGCTACCAGCCTACCATTGAGTAGCTTGATGAGTCTGACTACATCCACATTAATGTGCTGTATCAATTCAATGTCGCTATAGTCAGTGTTTTCTTCTGTACTGCTTGTACTAAGCTCCTGTAATCTGAAATACAAATATACATTAGCTCTCAAATGGCAATAAATTACCTATATATGCCCAACAAATTATTTTCAAAAGTAACTATCTATATATCAAGGGCTTTTCCCCCCTTGTAAATGTTGTAGTTTGTGATACTTTTTAGATTTTTTTTTTCAGCAAAAAGTAACTAATCTAAATAATATCATAAAACTCCAGCAGCTATAATATATCCATACTCTGCCAATGTACTGTATATACTCGCGTATAGGTCACACCGCTAGTTTGTGGTTGTCAAAGTGGTTATTTGTGGTTGACCCATGGATAGGTCGCACTATAATCTGGTGATTTACAAGACCCATTCACATATAAAAATGATCAGATACTTACCTTTATTTCAAAACTTTACACAAAATTAATATCAGAACACATGTTGATTGTCCGACTGTCACGCGTGCACATAATGCAAACTTACATACACAACTGTTGCGTTTCTAAAACTATAATCGTAAACAAATGCGCTTGCGTACACAATGTTATAGTCAACTTGACCAAAAAAAATCAAACCACAATAAGGCCATTATTTCTAAGGTCTACAACCCAATCAAACAATTGTTTTTCAAAACTTTGGTATGGAGATACTGAAAACCTTGCTGCTATCTTGGATTTCTGCATTTCTTTAAGCTGATCTTTCTGCTTTCTCCATCCCCTCAGTACCTTTTCTGAAGCCCCAAACTCCCTTTCTGCAAATCTATTTCCAAGTTCTTCTGCGTAATCCACCACTTTCTGCTTAAAACCTACTTCATAGCTCTTTCTCTTACCAGTACCTATGATTAGGGTTTGCATTTTTAGGCCTAAAACTCCGTGCGATCTACCGTAGATCTAACAGTACAGTAGTCATAATGGAAGTTTACAAAAATCATAATTCCTTATTACGAAAATCATAAGTTTATTTATGTTATGGGATGTTATGTTATGCTACAAAAACATAATTTGCGCACATATCATAGAAACGCAGCCACAAGTGAAACAGGTGATGTATGGTAACATACGGTAAACAATGGGTCAAGGTCACATTGCTTATAAACACTATAAAACATATGAAAGAGTTGGAAAAGAGAATATTTTACGATTTTATTGTAATTGATATATGATTTTCTAGCAGCAATAGTTCAGTTTAAAGCAGGAAGTCAGTAGGAACCTTTGATATATATATTTTATGCATACAAAAGGCTTGAAAAAAATGAAAAACTTTCCTATGCATAGTGTGCAAACACCACTGAAATTCCGTGTCATTGTCACATTGAAATCACCAATTGTTGCTACTTCGGTGACAGTAGTGCTGTCCCTCATTAATGTCGAGTGGAAAAAGTTTAAAAAAAGTGTGACCTATATGCGAGTATATACGGTAGTCATATTTCTAGTTTTCAATTCTGCAGTACTATGTATCATGGCTTACAAGAGCAGACTTGACATATTCAATCATAATTCCATTGAAAAATATTATGTCAATTCATAAGTAACAACAAATAGCCCCAGATTTCAAAAACATTGGAAAAAAAATCTTTACTGTGTATGAATATAAATAAACAGTGATTATCATTAGACAATAATAATTCAACTAATACATTGAATTTCCTTCTTCTCCAGTACCTGGCTGATATTCTATTGAAGACGGCATTAAAGTTGTTAAGACTGAGAGCGAAGAGGACCTTGGAGGCCAAATTCTTCAGTTGTATCACCATTGGGTTCTCATTGGGAAGATCTGAGGATGTTTAGGTTGTTACACTACACAATGTCTGGTATCATACAGGATGTGAAACTTACATTCTAAAAATGTTTTGAGAAATTCTAAAAGCAATGACACTGGCTATTACTCAAATCTTTAATTATAAGTATCAGTCTTTCCTTAAGTCAAAAGGCCTCTAAAGATTGCAAGCAAACTAATTCCACTGGTTTGCTTTTACATCCAATGAAAGGTAATTTTGTTGTTACAGTTTAGAATACATTAAATCAATGTACAATATATATATATATATATATATATATATATATATATATATATATATATATATATATATATATATATATATATATATATATATATATATAACAACTAACACCACAGTCACAAAAAAGAAAGTTGAATAAGCAAGTCTATATATTTTGACTGCTAACTGCAATCCTTTACTGAAGAGGATTGCAGTTAGCAGTCGAAATATACACTCTCTTATTCAACTCTTCTTTTTTCCAACTGTGGTGTTAGTTGATATTTACAAACGTGTTACTACATTTCTCACCAGTGATATATATATAAAAGTCAAATAACAAAGATATTAGCAAAGTGATATATATTACCTTGATATATCTAGCAAAAGTACCAGGTCCTTCAAATGCACATGCAAAAGATGGGTAACTTATAATCCTTACCTATAAATTGGCAAATCTCCCTCAAAAGGAGCTTCACATTCATGGCATCATCAAATCTACCGGTAGTTGTGTCCTTGGGCTGTGAGGAGAGGCACTTTTCAAGGGTATCCAGGACAATTAGCAATGACTCGTAGAAATTTTTTTCAAAATCAGGCCCATGTGGTCGCTGAAAAAAGAAAAGAAATTTTTATCATATAAAGTATTCAATCTTGTTAGCAAAAGAACATTTATAAAGCTACCAAAATGCATACTGGCAAAAGTTCAGAAGACAGAGAAAAAGTTGGAAACCTTTAAAACAGACCTGTACATATCCCTATATAGAGCAGGGCATGCAATAGTAACTACCATCCAGAAGGCAAGAAACATTTCCAGAGACTGGAAGAAAAATTTCAACCCCAATGAGAACGCGAAAAAAAAAAAAAAAAAAAAAAAAAAAAAAAGGAATAGATTTAAAAGGAAATACAACCTAACAGAACAAGAAAAAGAATGACTACACCAATTAAACAAAAACATCACAAAATTATGTCAGAAAACAGCATATATACACATACCAAAGGCTTTTCCCCCCTTACATGGGGGGTAACCAAAAAGAAAAAGGCATAGAAATCACTCCCACCCATTTCATTTCCCATATATTCCACTCCCCTCCACCCTCCTCCCTCCCTCCCATCTCGGCACCTCCTGGATGACGGGTCATCACTGCATCCTGTCCACTGCCCTGTGTCAGAAGCAGTGTTGCAAGACATAGCAGATCCACAGCAAGGCCACTTCATAAATTTGGTGACCCCCCCCTCTCCATCCCCTCATGCAGGAAAGGAGAAGATGGGGAGAAATCCCTTCAGGCTGCGTCAATTTTTTTTTCTCATACATACTTCTTCACCCCCCATCCCCCACCCACTCCCCCTCATGCATCACAGCCTCATCTATTTACAACCCTTCTCCATTCACCCCTAGCTTCTGTCCTCTCCTCTCCTTCCTCTACAGACATTCCTCTCTTTTGTAAAGCCCCTTTCACCCCATCCTAGGACGCCCCCTCATATTCACTCCTTCCACCTCCACCTTCCACACTTCTTTTACTAATCTTTCTTCACTCATTCTTTCCATGTGTCCAAACCATCCTAATATTCTTTCATCAACCCTATCTCCCAGCTCCTTTTTCACCCCTGTTCTCCTCCTCATCTCCTCATTTCTCACTCTATCTAGCCTAGTAACCCCTATCATACTTCTCAGACATTTCATCTCAAACACATTCAAACTCCTTCTCTCTTCCTCTCTCATGTTCCATGTTTCTGCCCCGTACATTGCTGTTGGCACAATCACTCCTTCATATAACCTCCTCTTAGCATCCATTCCCAGATGTCTATTTCTCATTACACTTTTTAATCCACCAAGGCATTTACTTGCTTCTCTCAATCTACATTCTACCTCTGCCCCCACTCCTCCCTTTCCTGTCACATTTGCACCCAAGTATCTTAAACTATCCACTTCCTCCCTTAATGCTCTCTCTCCCCTTGTACATCTCATCACCTTACTTTTGCCCACATTTATCTTCAGCTTCCTTCTTTCACACACACTCTCAAACTCTGTCACTAACTTCCTCAATCCCTCCTCTGGTCCTGCTACAAGCGCAGTGTCATCGGCAAACAACAACTGGCTCACCTCCCACTTTTCTCCATTTTCTTTAATCATCTCCAACCCCTGACCCACTACCCTCTCGCACCACCCCATCCACTGGGAAAAACTAACAAAATATAGAAAAACTGATAATGGCCAGGGTAGTGGGCAGAACAGAATGATCCTTCATCCACAAGGGTCTGAGGTGGTGGGGAAGCAAGGGTAGTGGATGAGAGTGGAATGGATGGGAGTGGACCTGAGTTTTTTTACTTGGTTACCTCCCGCATATGGGAGAAAAAGCCCTTGGTATATAGACAGATAATAGCATAACATTGAAAGCTGTTTAAAAAAAAATAATAATAAATAAATAAATAAATAAATAAATAAATAAATAGAATAATAATAATAAAAATTAAGTCCCCTAACCCTACCCATGAAGAAGTTGGAGCAAATCAGGGGAAAATACCATCACCAAAACAATAATGCAACATCATCAATAAGCAGTTCTCCAATAAATAATAAAAGAAATAGATAAAATCAAACCAGACACTGAAGGCCCACTCTTTGACCAGCACAAATGTAGAATTGGCCATAAAATTGAGGAACTCCCATACATAATATCCAAACAAAATCTCAAACATCCACATCAGGTCCAATCAATCAATCAATTCATTGTCCCTGGTATTTCTCGCAAAAGACCTGCAGCCTTCAGGTAACCATCAACAGCCTCTGGATGGGACCACAAGTAACTCAGGGAAGATGTACTATGTTGTTGTCTAGGGACTGTTAATGTGGGATATTTCAGTATGAAGGATGCATCACTACTTGCAATGAAGGTCAAGGTAATGGCAGTTTGAACTCTGCCACCTGGAAGTTGGATCAAGGGCATGGTTAATTATATTCCACACTACAAAGTGCTGTAAGGGTCACTGTCCTAGCCTCCTGATAGGGGGAGTTTGTGATGTTAAACTGAATCATCACTTTAGTATATAGTGTTCTGAGTCTTCTGTGTGGTGGTTGTATAAGGGGCAGTTTGAATTTTGGTCAGGCCTATTCTGTGTTAGTACTGTTTCAATGCTGGAAAGTGGTCTGAGTAGAGGCATACCAGTGTGGTTTTTATCAGATGCAGGACTTTTTCCCGGTGGGGATTGTTGAGTTTGGTGGTTTGTCTTGATGGCCTTGTTTAGTGATCCGAGTATGTATATATTTACCAAGTTGTATTATATGGGAGGGGAGCTGTGCTTGTGGTGACCTGTCTTTGTATCTTTCAGCATCAAGTTTTTTCTTAAAATCTTGAATAGTGTTTGCATAAACTGTTTCTTTATCTAAATTATTCCTGGTATCCAGTACTCTATGTGGGAGGCTTTTTTTCAAATCTCTTCTATTCTATAGTTATCCTTTTTGAGTTTCTTTTCGTGTCCTCTTGTTTTTCCATTGTCCCATTTTAGTAAATCATTCCTATCTAGGATTTCCATTCCATTCATGATTCTATAGTCAGCAGATCTCCTCTTTCTCTTTTTTGTTCCAGAGTTGGTAATTCCAATTTGGACAGTCTTTGTTCATATGTTAATTTGGAGAGAGTTGGTGCCAACTTTGTTGTTGCTCTTTGTACTCTTTCTAATTTCTTTATATTCTTTTTAGTACTGGGTGTCCATAGTGTTGCTGCGTACTCCAATTTTGGTCTTATTAGTGAGTCATATGAGAGGTACAAAGAAAAGAAAAGAGAAGTAAAGCAAAAGGTAAAGGAGGCAAAGAGGAGAGCAGATGTGAAATGGGGTAAGAGTATGACAGAAAATTTTGAAAGTAATAAAAAGATGTTTTGGAAAGAAATTAAGAGAGGAAGAGGAGGCGAATCAAGTAGAGATGAAAAAGTAAAAGGTGCATATGGAGAGATGATAATGGAAGAGAAGGCAGTTAGGGGAAGATGGGTAGAATATTTTAGGGAGTTGCTAAATGTGAAGGAGGATAGGGAGGGAAAGATAGTTGCAGTGGGAAATGCTAAGAAAATGACCATGATGAGTGAGGAAAATGGAGGAGAAATAAGGAAGGATGAAGTGAAGGCAGTTGTTAAGATGATGAAAGCAGGTAAGGCACCTGGTCTGGATGGATGCCATGCAGAATGTCTAAGAAAAGGAGGTACAGTGATGGTGGACTGGCTGGTGAGGTTATTTAATGTTTGCTGGAGAGAGGGTAGAGTGCCGGAGGACTGGAGGAGTGCCTGTATAGTTCCACTTTACAAAGGAAAAGGGGACAAGTGTGAATGTAGTAGTTTCAGAGGGATTAGCTTGTTAAGTGTAGTTGAGAAGGCTTATGGGAGGATCTTGATTGAGAAGATTAGGAGAGGAACAGAGGGAGTAATTGGTGAGGAACAGTGTGGATTTAGGACAGGTAGAGGTTGTGTAGATCAGATTTTTGTGGTACAACAGATATGTGAGAAAGCTACAGGAAAGGGGAAGGATATTTTTTGGGCATTTATGGATCTGGAAAAGGCTTACGACAGGGTAGACAGATATTGTGGGAGGTTTTGCGGATATACGGGATAGGAGGAAAGCTTCTAGGAGCTGTTAAGAGTTTTTATGAGAGTAGTAGAGCTTGTGTCAGGATTAGAAATGGAGAGAGTGAGTGGTTTGAGGTAAAGGTGGGACTTCGTCAAGGATGTATTATGTCGCCCTGGCTGTTCAACTTATACATGGATGGGGTAGTGCGAGAGGTAAATGCAAGGGTATGGGTCAGCGATTGGAGATGGTTAAAGAAAATGGAGAAAAGTGGGAGGTGATCCAGCTGTTGTTTGCGGACGACACTGCGCTTGTGGCAGGATTGGAGGAGGGATTGAGGAAGTTGGTGACAGAGTTCGAGAGAGTGTGTGATAGAAGAAAGCTAAAGATAAATGTGGGTAAAAGTAAGGTGATGAGATGTACAAGGAGTGAAAGTGGCAGTAGACTGGAAGTGAGCATTATGGGAGAGCGACTGGAGGAAGTGGATAGTTTTAGATACTTGGGTGCAAATGTGGCAGGAAAAGGTGGAGTGAAGGTGGAGGTAGAATGTAGATTGAGAGAAGCGAGTAAATACCTTGGTGGATTAAAAAGTGTAATGAGGAATAGACATTTGGGAATGGATGCTAAGAGAAGACTGTATGAAGGAGTGATTGTGCCAACAGCACTGTATGGGGCAGAAACATGGAACATAAGAGAGGAAGAGAGAAGGAGTTTGAATGTGTTTGAGATGAGGTGTCTGAGAAGTACGATGGGGGTTACTAGTCTGGATAGAGTGAGAAATGAGGAGGTGAGGAGGAGAACAGGGGTGGAAAGGGGGTTGGGAGATAGGGTCGATGAAAGAGTATTAGGATGGTTTGGACACATGGAAAGAATGAGTGAAGAGAGACTAGTAAAAGAGGTATGGAAGGCAGATGTGGAGGGAGTGAAGATGAGGGGACATCCTAGGATGAGGTGGATGGATGGGGTGAAGAGGGCTTTGGGGAGGCGGGGAATGTCTGTTGAGGAAGGACGGGAGAGGACAGAAGACAGGGGTGAATGGAGAATGGTTGTATATGGATGATGTTGTGATGCATGAGATGGAATGGGCGGGGGGATGGGGAGTGAGCAAATTTTGATGCAGCCTGAAGGGATTTCTCCCCATCTTCTCCTTTATGTATGGGGGGACGGAGAGGGGGGGGTCGCCGATTTAATGAAGCGGCCTTGCTGTGGATGTGCTGTGTCTTGCGACACTGCTTCTGACCCAGGGCAGTGGACAAGGTGCAGGGATGACCCGTCATCCAGGAGGTGCTAAGATAAGAGGGAGGGTGGAGGGGTGTGGAGTGTATTCAGGGATGGAATGGGTGGGAATTATTTTATGCCTTTTCCTTTTTGGCTACCTCCCTTGTAAGGGGGAAAAAGCCTTGGTATATGTATGTAGTGTAACTAATATTTTTTTAATCATTTCCTCATCCAAGTGGTCAAATGACACTTTCATTGACCTTAATAGGTTGAAGGTTTGTCTGACTATTTTATTAATATGTTTGTCCAGTGTCAAGTCTTTGTTGATTATTACTCCAAGGTCTCTTTCCAAGTTCACTTTTTTAACTTCTTCACCAATTTTATAATTTCTTTATATTCTATTTTTACTTTTTCTAAACTCCATTATACTACATTTCTTGATATTTAAGTTCACTTCCCACTTTTGAGTCCATTTCCAGATTTTGTCTAGGTCTAACCGTAATGATTCACAATCCTCCTATGTTCTTACTTTCTTTAGTATTTTTGAGTTACCTGTGAAGAAATTCATATAAAACTCTACTCTTTCATCCATGTCATTTATATATATGGCAAATATGACTGGAGCCAGTACCAAATCTTGCGGGAAACCACTTATCATTTCTTCCCAATTCGAGTATTTGTCTCTAATTACTACCCTCATTTTTCTCCCAGTCAGGAAGTCTACCATCCATTCCAATAATATTCCTCTGATGCCAGCTATTGATTCTATTTTTCTTATTAGTTTCTTGTGTGGTACTTTATCAAATGCTTTTTGTAGGTCTGGAAAGGCACAGTCTGCCCATCCATCCCTTTCTTGTATTATTTCTATTAGTCTCGAATAGAAGCAGATCAGGTTTGTTGTACATGATCTTCCTTGTCTAAATCTAAATTGATCTGGATTCAGTATAGTTTTTTCTTCCAGATGTTTAACCAATCTACTTTTGGTAACTTTTTCACATATTTTTGCTACTGAGCTTGTTAGGGAGGCTGGTCTGTAGTTGGTTGGATCTTCCCTGTTTCCTCCTTTATATATTGGTACAATATTTGCATTTTTCCAGTCCTGTGGTACCCTTCCTTCTTTGAGTATTTAACCACTTCCATATGGTGACGCCTACGTAGGCGGCATGAGGAGCAAGTGGGTACTCGATGATGCCGACGTCAGCATCTTGATTATATTTATTGTAGTTGTACCTACGTAATCTCCATTCTCTCTAAACTGGCTTCATCAATTTTCTATGGTTATCAAAATACACGGGTGAAAGAGAACGAACAATTGAGCACTGACTTTATTTTTTATAATGCGATTATTATGACGCAACATCGCACGTTGGGCAGCTAATGCTGCCAGACATGCGATGTGCCCCGGAGTGAAGAGGTTAATTATATTGTATATTTTGTCCTTTAACTCCTCTATGCATTCTTTCAGTATTTACCTAGTTGTATTTTGCGGGAAGAAGAGCTACACTTGTGGTGTCCCACCTTTGTATCTCGCAGTGTCTAGTTTGCTTTTAAACTCATGAATGGTTTTTGTGCACACTATTTCCTTGTCCAGTTTGTTCCAAGTGTCTACCACTCTATGTAAAAAACTTTTTCTTCAGACCTTTTCTGTAGCTATGTTTTTTTTCTTTTCTTTTCATGTCCTCTTGTGCTTCTCCTGTCCCAGTTTAACAAGTCCTCTCTATCAAGTATTTCTGTGCCTTTCATGATTCTGTAGATGGTCAGTAGGTCACCTCTCTCTCTTCTTTGCTCCAGTTGGTAAATCTAGTTTAGCCAATCTCTCCTCATATGACAAGTTTGCAAGTGCAGGTGCCATTTTTGTTGCTGCTCTCTGGATTCTATTTTCTTTATATTCTTTTTGGTACTGGGTGACCACAATGTCCTCGCATATTCTAGTCTAGGCCTTATCAGTGTGACCAATATTTTTTTAATAGTTTCTTCATCCAAATATGTAAATGCCACTTTTATTGATCTTAGCAAGCTGTAGGATTCTCCAACAATTTTGTTTATCTGTTTGTCATAGGACAAGTCGTTTGAGACAATTACAACCAAATCTTTTTCAGATCTCTCCTTCTTTACCTCCTTGGTTCCAATTTTATATTGTCCTGATATTCTGCCACCAAGTATTCCCACTTGGATCGTAGGAGGCGAGAAGGAAGGGACGGGGATTGGGACTAGGCATCCTTCTCCTTGTAGCCCCACAGGGGACATTCCTAAACAAAAAAGTAAAGGCATAAGAGGGTCTGGGAGTTTTCAGACCAGCACCCTAAGGTTTGGGTCTTTTAATGTGCATGGATGTGGTACAGATGAGAGTAAAAGGGAAGAGATAGGTAGTATGTTTGTGAGAAGAAAGATGGATGGGTTGGCTTTGAGTGAAACTAAGTTGAAAGGGAAGGGTGAGTGTAAGTTTGGGAGTGTAAGTTTGGGAGTGTAAGTGGGAGGTTGTCAGGAGTGAAGAGGGCGAGGAAAGGAAGGGGTTGCTATTCTAGTATGTGAAGTGATAGGTAAACGTGTAGTGGAGTGGAAGGAGGTTTCCTCAAGGATAATGTGGATGAAGGTGAAACTGAGAAAGGAGATGTGGGTCTTTGTAAGTGCATATGGGCCTGGCAGTGAGAAGAGTGTAGAAGAAAGGGAGGCCTTTTGGATAGATTTAAATGAGTGCATAGAGGATTTAGGAAGAAATGTCAATGTAATAGTACTGGGAGACCTTAATGCTAGGACAGGAAATGGTCCAATCGATGGAGTGGTTGGGAAATGTGGAGTTCCAGGAAAGAATCGTAGTGGAGAGTTGATGGTGGAAATGTGTCTAGAGAGTTGATGATAGCAAATACAGTGTTTCGGAAGAAAGTCAAACATAAGCACACAGTCATGGAAGAGGGTGGTGGAGGGAAGGGTGGTAGAAAGAGCGTTGATGGATTATGTAGTGGTAAATAGGATTATGATAGGAAGAGTTAAGGATGTACATGTGCTAAAGGGTGGGTGGGGGAATATCAGATCATTTTTTGGTGGAAGGTAAGTTGAGAGTGGAGGATATGTGGAGAAAGAGGAAAGGGACAAAAGGTAGGGAGGTGCTTAGAGTGAACTCTTTGAATGAAAAGGAAAAGGAGAAGGAGTACAAGAAGAAGCTGAAGGAGGAGTCGGAGGGAGTAAAGGATAGAGTAGAGCTAGGTGTGGAGGAGGAATGGGGATGGTTCAAGGAGGGAGTCATAAAGTGTGCAAGGATGGTGTGTGGAACAAGAAGGACAGGAGGCAATAGAAGAAAGGGTAGTGAATGGTGGGATGAGGCAACAAAGAAGGTTGTAGAAGAGAAGAAGCGAGCTTTCACAGATTGGTTACAAAATAGGACGAGGGAGTCATACGAGAGGTACAAAGAAAAGAAAAGAGAAGTAAAGCAAAAGGTAAAGGAGGCAAAGAGGAGAGCAGATGTGAAATGGGGTAAGAGTATGACAGAAAATTTTGAAAGTAATAAAAAGATATTTTGGAAAGAAATTAAGAGAGGAAGAGGAGGCGAATCAAGTAGAGAAGAAAAGGTAAAAGGTGCAGATGGAGAGATGATAATGGAAGAGAAGGCAGTAAGGAGAAGATGGGCAGAATAGTTTAGGGAGTTGCTAAATGTGAAGGAGGATAGGGAGGGAAAGATAGTTGCAGTGGGAAATGCTAAGAAAATGAGAGTGATGAGTGAGGAGAATGGAGGAGAAATAAGGAAGGATGAGGTGAAGGCAGTTGTTAAGATGATGAAAGCAGGTAAGGCACCTGGTCTGGATGGATGCCATGAAAAATGTCTAAGAAAAGGAGGTACAATGATGGTGGACTGGCTGGTGAGGTTATTTAATGTTTGCTGGAGAGAGGGTAGAGTGCCGGAGGACTGGAGGAGTGCCTGTATAGTTCCTCTTTACAAGGGAAAAGGGGACAAGTGTGAATGTAGTAGTTTCAGAGGGATTAGCTTGTTAAGTGTAGTTGGGAAGGCTTATGGGAGGATCTTGATTGAGAGGATTAGGAGAGGAACAGAAGGAGTAATTGGTGAGGAACAGTGTGGATTTAAGATGGGTAAAGGTTGTGTAGATCAGATCTTTGTGGTAAGAAAGATATGTGAGAAAGCTATAGGAAAGGGGAAGGATGTTTTTTTGGCTTTTATGGATCTGGAAAAGGCTTATGATAGGGTAGACAGAAAGGCACTGTGGGAGGTTATGCAGATATATGGGATAGGAGGAAAGCTTCTGGGAGCTGTCAAGAGTTTTTATGAGAGTAGTAGAGCTTGTGTCAGGATTAGAAATGGAGAGAGTGAGTGGTTTGAGGTAAAGGTGGGACTTCGTCAAGGATGCGTTATGTCGCCCTGGCTGTTCAACTTATACATGGATGGGGTGGTGCGAGAGGTAAATGCAAGGGTAGTGGGTCAGGGATTGGAGATGGTTAAAGAAAATGGAGAAAAGTGGGAGGTGAGCCAGCTGTTGTTTGCGGACGACACTGCGTTTGTGGCAGGATCGGAGGAGGGATTGAGGAAGTTGGTGATAGAATTTGGGAGAGTATGTGATAGAAGAAAGCTAAAGATAAATGTGGGTAAAAGTAAGGTGATGAGATGTACAAGGGGTGAAAGTGGCAGTAGACTGGAAGTGAGCATTATGGGAGAGCGACTGGAGGAAGTGGATAGTTTTAGATACTTGGGTGCAAATGTGGCAGGAAAAGGTGGAGTGAAGGTGGAGGTAGAATGTAGATTGAGAGAAGCGAGTAAATGCCTTGGTGGATTAAAGAGTGTAATGAGGAATAGACATTTGGGAATGGATGCTAAGGAGACTGTATGAAGGAGTGATTGTGCCAACAGCACTGTATAGGGCAGAAACATGGAACATAAGAGAGGAAGAGAGAAGGACTTTGAATGTGTTTGAGATGAGGTGTCTGAGAAGTATGATGGGGATTACTAGGCTACATAGAGTGAGAAATGAGGTGAGGAGGAGAACAGGGGTGGAAAGGGAGTTGGGAGATAGGGTTGATGAAAGAATATTAGGATGGTTTGGACACATGGAAAGAATGAGTGAAGAAAGACTAGTAAAAGAGGTATGGAAGGCAGATGTGGAGGGAGTGAACATGAGGGGACGTCCTAGGATGAGGTGGATGGATGGGGTGAAGGGTGCTTTGGGGAAGAGGGGAATGTCTGTTGAGGAAGGACAGGAGAGGACAGAAGACAGTGGTGAATGGAGAATGGTTGTATATGGATGATGTTGTGATTGCATGAGGTGGAATGGGCGAGGGGATAGGGGGTGAGGTAGTATGTGTGAGCAAAATTTGACGCAGCCCAAAGGGATTTCTCCCCATCTTCTCCTTTTATGCAATGGGGGGACGGAGAGGGGGGTCGCCGATTTAATGAAGCAGCCTTGCTGTGGATGTGCTGTGTCTTGCGACACTGCTTCTGACCCAGGGCAGTGGACAAGGTGCAGGGATGACCCGTCATCCAGGAGGTGCTAAGATAAGAGGGAGGGTGGAGGGGTGTGGAGTGTATTCAGGGATGGAATGGGTGGAAATGATTTTATGCCTTTTCCTTTTTGGCTACCTCCCTTGTAAGGGGGAAAAAGCCTTGGTATATGTATGTATTCTGTTTTTGCTTTTTCCAAACTCCATTATGCTACATCTCTTAATATTGAAGTCCACTTCCCATTTCTGACTCCATTTGCATACTTTATTCAGGTCGTCCTGCAGTGATTCGTATCGTCTTCAGTTTTTACTTTCATTAACAATTTGGCATTGTCAGCAAAGCTCATGTAACATTTCACATCATCATCCATGTCATTCACATAAATAACAAACATTATTGGAGCTAGTACAGATCCTTAAGGTACTCCGCTGATCACCTCTTTCCAATCTGAATATTTTTCTCTGAGCACTACTCTCATTTTTCTACCAATCAGGAAGTCCTCTATCCATTTTAGTAGGTTCCCTTGTATCCTTCCTATATGTTTGAGGTTTTTTTTAATAATTTTTTGTGTTACAGTTATTTTGTGTGCATGTTTAGTGTGGTATAGGAAGTTGATTGTTATAAATTGACAAGATAAACACCATATGAGGACGGAGCCTTTATTTGTACGACATTTCGCTTATTACAGCTTTTTCAAGTACAAGTTGAGATACAAATGCTTGAGATTAAATAAGGGGAAAGGAGGGAACGGGGAGAGAAAAGGGGGGGAAGGAAGAGGAGGAGGAGAAGGGGGGGGATTGGACACTGGGAAAGGATGAGAATACTGGCCCAAACGTCCGTGGGCGAAATATCCACAAAGGGTGGTTTAGATATTTAATATTTTGCTGGCCATGGGTATTAGGGGAATAATGTGAGGCGAGATGTTAAACATGCCCCTGCTTTGTTCAATAGTGTTTGTTCCTTGAATGATTGCTGCTTCTAAACACTTCCTGCGGATTTTGTCTGGTTCCCATATCAGCAGCTCTGCATTCTTCCAGAGCTGCTGATACGAGAACCAGACAAAATCCGCAGGAAGTGTTTAGAAGCAGCAATCATTCAAGGAACGAACACTATTGAACAAAACAGGGGCATGTTTAACATCTCGCCTCACATTATTCCCCTAATACCCATGGCCAGCAAAATATTAAATATCTAAACCACCCTTTGTGGACATTTCGCCCCCGGACGTTTGGGCCAGCATTCTCATCCTTTCCCAGTGTCCAATCCCCCCCCTTCTCCTCCTCCTCCTCCTCCTCTTCCTTCCCCCCCTTTTCTCTCCCCGTTCCCTCCTTTCCCCTTATTTAATCTCAAGCATTTGTATCTCAACTTGTACTTGAAAAAGCTGTAATAAGCGAAACGTCGTACAAATAAAGGCTCCGTCCTCATATGGTGTTTATCTCGTCAATCTTGTCGGCAAATTGCCACTTTTAAGAAAAAAAAAATAGTTATAAATGCTTGAGTAGTATGGTGCTGGTACTATGTTTTTGCTGCTTATTGTTGGGAACCATGATGTGGAAGTGAAATTATGTGTGGTTCTTATGAACTATTTATAGACAGTGTAGTCACTGGTTCCTTTTGTCCAAAGCCTGTTTTTGTAATTGATTCTTAAGATTATTTTCTTGTTGATTTTCATTATCAGATCTTTGATGTGTGGGCTGAAGATCATAAGAATATCAAAAGTAAGGCCTGAATTTTAGAATCCCTTTTCCATTGGAAGGTGTTGGGCTTTTAATTTCACACTTTAACTACTTCAGTATGAGTCAAATTCTGGCATGCAGCATTGGCTACCATATGTATGATTCATCACACTACTTGCATTATAAAATATGAAGTCACTGCTGTATTACTCTCTCTCTTTTACTGAGTAATAATAACCACAGAAAATGTGATTAAACCAGTTCACAGAATACAGAGGTAACTCATGTATAACTACAATAAAAAAAATATATAATCAAGAAGCTGACACCAACATCCTCATGTACCTACTTGCGCCTCACAATGCCTACATAGGCATCATTGTACCAAAGTGGTTAAAGACTGTTTTAGAGCAGCCCTACAGATCCGAGCCACACATCATTTGTCTGTGTAAAGACTAAAAAATTTACTAAGGAATGATGCTACTTTAGTAATACAACTCCCTCTTGTATGTTGCCCTGAAACTATCCTTTCTCACTTCCAGAACTTAATCTCTTATCATCTGTAATAAAGCGGAGGTAAAATTCTACCACCATGATTCCCATGTGGGTCATAAAAAGCAATAGAGGACAGGAAAATGGGACTATAGGATCCTGCCCTTAGTATGTTCAACCTACAAGAGTCTGTGAGAACTCCAACCAAAACTCTAAAATTTTAGTCATTAAATGTGCATGGCTGTAGCACAGATGTGGGCAAATGGGAAGATTGGTAGCATAAAACCAAGCTGAAAGGGAGGGGTGATTTTGAGTTTAAGAGTGTGGTGGTAGGAATGTGAATGTGATGGTGTTGAGGGATCTAAATTTTAGAATAGATGAGCCAATAGATGGAGTAGAAGGAAAGTTTCAGGTACCAGGTCAGAATCTTTGTGGAGATGACGTTAGAGATATGTCAAGAAAGGGAGTTGATGATAGCGAATTCTGTGTATAAGAAGATAGCCATGCATAAGTATACATGGAAAAGGGTGATTGATAAGGTATTAATGGATCATATTGTGGTATCAAAAGGAAGGATAGCAGTTCTGGAAATTCTTGTTTTTTGGGAAGGGTGGGGGAGTGTCGGATTATATTTTGGTAGAGGGGAAACTGGGGGTGGAGGAAAGCGACAGAGGAAGTAAAGGGATGAGAGGTGCTGAAAATTAACAAATAATGGGAAGGAAAAGGAGAGAGAATACCACAAGCTGAGAGAAGAATAGGTGGTGGCAAAGGAGAGAGGGGAAGGAGTAGAAGAATGGTTGTTTTAAGGAGGAAGTGACAAAGTGTACACAGTTGGTATGTGGGACAAGGTGGATGGAAGTGAACAGGTGAGGAGACTATGCCAGGAGGTGCATAGCTGCAGCCCATGCTGTCACCTTCACCCAATGCACTTGGACTGTTAGGTTACTGGGTTCGATCTGGAAACTAAGCACTGGCCCCTTGTGGAGGTGGGATAATTGTACTGCTGTGTGGTCTGCTGATGATCTTGAGTTGATTGAAATTCACTGGTGTGCCACTGAACTTCTGTCCACCTTCTATCTTTGTCAAGTCCAGTAGGGCTCTTGCAGGTGCAGCTTGGCAACTCCCTTAGTTCCCAACCAAAGACACTTTACTAACTAAATGAAATAAAGCATTCAGTACCCCTGAACACTTCCACACAAAAACTTATACAGTACACTCAGACCACAAAACACTCTATAAACCACTGAATTCTGTACTTCACCACTCCCTCCAGAGATCAACCAAGATCACTCCCAAGACAAATAAGAGTAATAATGCCATACCTATATTCAGGTCATTATCCAGCACAAAATCAGCCTGGCAACACACATACTAGATGCAACCACCACACAGAAGATACTAAGCACAATATATATGGTCCTACACCCACTACAGACACCACAAAATCTATTTACTATCTTTGAAATGAATTAATTGCAATGCCCATTTCCTACAGGTCTCCAGCAAGACAGATCCAGGGCACTGGAATTACTGATGAATCATTTCAATCTGTGCACACTACCTTTCCAGGAAACCTGTTCCATTTTTCTACTGCTCTGTTTGGGAAATTACACTTTTCTTCATATTTTGTTCTCATCTTTCAGGGTTTAAAATTTTGCCCTCTCATTTTACTGGTTACAAACAAAATGTAATCTGTCTGAAATTTTTGTACTATCAAGTTTTGTACTGGATATTCTGCTGTTTTTTCTTTCCTCCAGCAAAGTCTCCAATCCATATAGGCCGATTCTTCATATGGCTCTTTTTATTGTAAACAAACAAAATGGAATTGTCAGAAATTTTTGTCCTAGCTAGTCTTGTACTGGATACTCTGTTTTTTCTTTCCTTCAGCAAAGTCTCCAGTCCATACAGGCAGAATACTCATATGGCTTTTTTTTTTTTTGTAAACTTCTATAATATATGGAGGTAAAAAAAAAAAAAAAAAAAAAAAAATCCTACCCATATACTCTCGCATGACAATTCTACTAACCAATTCATTGACTCGTTGTAGAATTTTGGTGAGTCCAGAGATGACAAGTGAAAATTTGTATTTGCTGATCTGGATAAGGCTCTCTTTGTTCTGCTCCACATTGAGGCGGGAGTGTTGTGTCTGTGGGCCAGTCCGACATGGCAACTGTCAAAGAAGAAAAAATGGCATTAGAAACAAATACATGGAATACGCTTCAATGTTCACTGAGAAAATGTATGTAATCCTTCTATTATCACAACAAAAATAAAATGCACAATAATATTCCTACACTTCAACACACATTGTCGAAGAGAAAGTCTAGCGAATGAGCTCCAACTTAGCGCTTTGTTGATTGGATCAGGAAAATGCCCCATCTGGGGTATTGGCTGCATGTTATTGTGGCAAAGTAGCATGCAGTTGATACTTCAGGGTCTTTATGGGGTACCCCTACAGACCAGAGCCACACATCATTTTGTCTGTGATAGAGGACGACTCTATTCATAGAGAAATGATGACACTTTTATTATACTACGACTGTCCCTCTGTTATGCTGTTCCCCAAACCCTTGTTACTGTCCTGTATCATTTCTCTGAATATTCATTTCCTTTGTTCGCCTACCCTGTGGTGGGGGAAAAAAATGCTGCCAAGTCACTTGAGTCGTAAAGGTAACAAAAAATGGGACAGGGGATAGGACTAGGAATCCTGCTACCTGTAGCTCCACAGGTCATATTCCTAAAAAAGAAAGGAAAAAAAAAATAATAATAATAATAATTAAATAATAATAAATAAATAAAATTAATAAATACCGTATTTTACGGCTTGCAAGACACTGCATCTTGGAAGACACACCCTAATATTCAAAAGAAATTTCTAAGATAAAAAAAAAAAGTCATTCTCATACAAGAACGCATTTACCATATACCCAACCACTGAACACAAAAACATAAGCAAGGAGTCTGCAAGACACGATTGTCTCAGCACTCATTACAAATTTGCTGGAGCACTCACCACAAATTTACGACTATGTAAATAAAAATACCATAGGTAAATACGTACACACAGTGAAGCAGTCCATATCTTCTTGTTTTAGTGGCAGGCGACAACACATATTGGACGTATTGTTTACATTATGAAATCACTTGTCCGATTTTGTTTATATGGTGATGATACTAGTTGATGATTAGTAAATATACTACAACCACTCCTCGTTTAACGACGACAATTGGGACCAGCGCGCCGTCGTTAACCGAATTGGTCGTTAAGCGAAAGTGTATACATATACGTACATGTACTGTATGTACAATGTCCAGCAATACATGTATCTTTATTTTTGTGTATTTCCCTCTTTTATACAGTACATTAAAGCTTTATTTACTGTTTATTTACGGTGGTTATGTTCCCAAAATTACTGTATATGACCAAATCCGTGTATGCTGACATTCCATATTGAATACCGGGGTATTTTTTTAGTTTCGACCATGGTCGCAATATAGCAATAGAAAATTAATTATTAATTTTGTAAATTAAAATGTATCATCGTAATATGCAATATGAAATGAAAGTAAAAAATACCATGCTACAAAAAAATATGCTAATGAACGAAGTCGGTAGCATAGGATTGGGACGCCATATTGTCGTCTGCCAACGTCTCTCACGACGACGACAACGAGGACGAGCCGGATGACATTTAATTTGCAGGTAATGATTTATCAAACACAGGTTAGGTTAGTTTAGTTTAAGCGAATTTATCATCCTTTCATTTCCTCGACATCGGCATCTATCATAACAAACATGGTGTACCATTCGTCCGACATGACTTTGTTACTTACGAAATTTGTTTTAGCACCTTTTTTTTATTTCCGCTCACAAAATTGCATATTACGTTGATACATTATAAATTACAAAATTAATAATTAATTTTCTATTGCTATATTGCGCCCTTGGTTGAAACTAAAAATTTACCACTACCGGTATACAGTGGCCACGAAAAGTTTGGGCGCAAAATTATAGGCGCCCCAACTTTCCCCTAAACTCAAAACATGCGAAAAATACAACTTTCCACCCAAACTTTTCGCTATTTTTCAATGCTAGCGTTTGTACCCGTATTTAGCCGAGACAATACACACTATTTGGCAACTCTGTTTAGGTGCACTCGATGTCACATGGAGTCACTTTCTAAACATCTCTCACGGAGAGTAGTCTTTTTTTTTGCGGTGGTCTCTGTTTTTGTGCCTTGATATCTCCGTAATGGGAAGTGGTAAAGAGCTGGAAAGAGACACAGTTGTTACAATCATAACCCTCTATAAGGAGGGTTATAAGTGTAAAGATATTGCTACTCGTGTGGGAATTGGAGTGCGTCAAGTGCAAAAGTGGACCAAGAAATTTCGAGACGAAGGAAGTGACATCATTCGTACTCCAAAGCATCACTCTGGTCGGCCAAGGAAGATATCAAATCGTACTTCTACGGTTCTAACTGCCTCCTACGGTTATTAGGAGGCAGTTAGAACCGTAGAAGTACGATTTGATATCTTCCTTGGCCGACCAGAGCGATGCTTTGGAGTAGGAATGATGTCACTTCCTTCGTCTCGAAATTTCTTGGTCCACTTTTGCACTTGACACACTCCAATTCCCACACGAGTAGCAATATCTTCACACCTATAACCCTCCTTATAGAGGGTTATGATTGTAACAACTGTGTCTCTTTACAGCTCTTTACCACTTCCCATTACGGAGATATCAAGGCACAAAAACAGAGACCACCGCAAAAAAAAAGACTACTCTCCGTGAGAGATGTTTAGAAAGTGACTCCATGTGACATCGAGTGCGCCTAAACAGAGTTGCCAAATAGTGTGTATTGTCTCGGCTAAATACGGGTACAAACGCTAGCATTGAAAAATAGCGAAATGTTGTATTTTTCGCATGTTTTGAGTTTAGGGGAAAGTTGGGGTGCCTATAATTTTGCGCCCAAACTTTTCGCGGCCACTGTATATTGTACCCCAGGTAGTTTTTCCAGCTTGCAGGATGGTAATGTAGACCTAAGCTTCAGAACACTTTACCTCACAGCTAATATCCACCGTACAAGTTAATTTATAACATCATACAAATTTGCCTCAGTCAACTTAATTATCGTACACGACGTCGTAACTTCGGGAGATTTACGTTAAACGAATGTCATAAAACCCGTCGTTACTCCGAGTTGTCGTTAACAGAGTAGGTCGTTAAACGAGGAGTACCTGTATATATTTTTCATTGTCCAAGGGTGGTTTTATTTTCATAAAAATAAACTAAAAATTTAAAAAATATGCATGCAGAAATATGAAACTTGAAAGAAATTTATTCATCCTCAAATCCCGAGAACTTGTCATCACTGGATTCGTGTAAAAGTTCTGAACTCTCATCTGCAGAGTTATCACTACTGGGTGTTGCCTTACAGTACAACATTCGTCTTGGAAGACGCACTAGTATTTTTCATGGTATTTTTAAGGAAAAAAGTGTGTCTTGTAAGCCATAAAATATGGTAAATAAAGGCATGTCTGGTTTCTCTATTAACAAATAGTCATTAAATTAATCTATTCCAGAAATCATACTGTCCATGTTTGTGTATGCCACTTTCTTTTCTACTATTTTTTTGGTTTAGGTTTCCATTTTTCTGATGTACCATTTTCTTAGTCTCAGATCCAGTAGTCTCCAAGAAAACAATTTTTTTTCCCAGTCTCTGTTCTTTTCATTGGCCTATAGTTTTTTCTTTAGAGTATGTACCCATTCTATGCATGTCATCGATTTCCTTCTCCAACTCTTACCCCTTGTCCCGAACTGCTTTTAGTATTTCCTTCACAATTTCTTTCTCTTCTTTTCCTCTTTCATATTTGTGTCCATTGTTTTTCTTTGATACCGTAAACCACAATGTATTTATTCTTATCCACCGTGTGTCTCACCCAGTTTTCCTTTTCTTTGATCACCTTAATCACTGTTTCCTTTGTATTCTCTTCTACCTGCTGTTGTACTATTTCTTTGAAAGAGATTTTTTTATTTTCACGTTCTTGTTTCCACTGATTTCTTATTTCAATGAGATCCATCTCTTTGATTGATTCCCCCATTTTTTTTGGTCACTGCTTGTAATTGTTCTTTGAACTCTTTAGTTCTTCATTTTTGTTTCTGTCCTCATTTTCTTTTCTTTCATTTTCTCTTTTAATCATACTTAGTTCACTTTTTAGATCATTTAACTCTCTAATTATTTTGTCATTAGTTCTATGTAAGTTTGACATCTCTAATTCCAAAGCTCTATGGTCTATTTTTAAGTCAATTAATTCATCCATCAAGTCGTTGATATCTCGATTCCTTAGTGCCCTGCTAACCCTAGTTTCTCTTTCTGTATCCATAACTTTTTCTACTGCTCCCCTTTCCCTCTGAAGGCCTGAAAAAAGATTACTTTCATAGCTTTGAGTCATCTGTGGAGTGATGCTTATACATATTCTCTTTGGGATCACTCCCAGTGGTGATTCCACGCTACTCATATCTAATCCTCTCTTTGCTGGTTCATTCTTTTTTCTTCTTTACTTTCCTCCATTTTGTGCGAAAAACTATACTTTTTCAAATACTGGATTAGATACCTTACCAGTCACTTGAGAACACAACCCTACATCCTGAAAAACAAGGTTTTTTTCCTCATTCAAACGACAAAGCACTAAGTCGGAGTTCAATCACTGGAATTCCTTCCTCTATGACAATGAGTGCTTGAGTGTGTGTGTGTGTGTATTTACCTAGTTGTATTCTATGGGAAAGGGAACTATGCTTGAGGAGTCCCATCTTAGTATCTCGCAACATCTAGTTCATTCTTAAATTCATGTATGGTGTTTGCACACACTGTTGTTTCATCTAATTTGTTCCAGACATCTACCACTCTGTGTGGACAGCTTTTTTTTTTCATATCTCTTCTATAACTGTGCTTTTTTAGTTTTTCCCCCCATGTTCCCTTGTTTTTCTTCTGTCCCAATTTAACAAGTCTTCTCTATCAAGGACTTCCATGCCTTTCATAATTCTATAAATGGCCAACAGATCACCTCTTTCTCTTCGTTGTTCCAAGGTTGGTAATTCCAATTTAGACAATCTTTGGTTATATGTCAATTTTGAAAGTGTTGGGGGCATCTTTGTCATTGCTCTTTGGATTCTTTCTATTTTCCTTATATTCTTTTTTGTCCTGGGTGTCCACAGTGTCACTGTGTACTTCAGTCTTGGTTTTATCAGTGTAATTAGGATTTTCTTTACCATTTCCTCATCCAAGTAATTAAAAGTCACCTTCATTGATTTTAAAAAATTGTTGTTGTTGTTGTCCGCCTGAGCAGTCCCATCTCCCCAAGGAATGCCACGGCCAAAACGGGGATTTCCCACAAATCCTTTATGGAGTGTATGTTGTGTTGTTTGCGTGCGTGACTGTGTATAATGCAGTCTTCCATGACATGTTGAATAGTATGGGGTGAAGTGTTACATCCTGGGCATTTGTCCACAATGTGGTCATCCAGTCTCTTCTGGTAGCTTAGAAGGGCTGGGTGGTGGCCGCATCACAGTTTGGCCAGGTGGGCTCTTGTACTTTTGTGGGAGACAGGACTCAGAGGGATGGATATCAGGGGGTCTGGCATGCAGCAATGTGTTGTCTTTTAGTGTGTTAATGGAGCAGTGAGGGATGTGATTATGAATATGTTTCCGGAGGCTATTTGGTGGTTTTGGAGGAAGAGAGTACTTGTGTGTGATAAAGATTTTTTTTTTTTTTTTCTTCTTCTTGGTGTGTGTGGGTGTTCTGCTATGTAGTGTAGCGGGTGTGCTTTGTTTGTGGAGGCTGCAGCAAGTGTTTGTGTGCCTCTCTTGTCAAGTTGATCTTTGACTTCGAGGACTTTTGTTTCATAGTGTTGGTGGTCTGTAGGTGTTGTATATGTGCAGCCTGGAATTGTTTTTAATGCTTTGTTTTGTATGGTCTGAAAGGTGTTCAGGTGTGTCTCACTGAGATTAGGTGCCCATGCTGGACTCGCATAATTCATCACTGAGCGTATGCATTGTTTGTATATTGTAGTATTAGTTTCTTTGTTTTGTCCAAATGTTGTTCCAGTGATTGATTTAAGTGCGTTGAGTCTAGGTGTGCATTTATTTTTTATGTTTGTGATGTGTTGTTTAAATAACATGGATGTATCGTATGTTACACCAAGCATTTTTTATGTGTGTGTGTGTGGTATTAGAGTGTTGTTGATATAGAGTTGAGGAATGTATTTGTGTTCTTTTGTCCAGTTGGTGAGAAGTGTTGCTGTAGATTTGGCTGGGGCTATTTTGAGTCTGTTTGTAATAAACCATGTGTTGAGTGTATCAAGGTATGGCTGTATTATTTCTGCGGCTTTGTCTGTGTTACGATGTGTACATGTGATTGTTATGTCGTCTGCGTAGGAAGAGATTTGTATTTCTGAGGTGTCTGGTGTGGGTATATCATGCATGTATAGATTAAAGAGTGTGGGGGATAGAACAGAGCCCTGTGGTACTCCATTCTTAATGTTTCTGATGTGCAATGATTGGCCATTATATGACACATAAGCATTTCTGCCTGCCAGATAATTGGCCAGCCATCTTTTGGTGTTATTGTGCAATGTTTGTGGGTGCATGAATACTTTGTGGTCCAATGTGTTTTAGGTAGATGTTACTTATGTTGTCAGGGCCACAGGTGGATGAGTGGTTGAGGTTATGTATTATGTGTTTTGTCTGTCTATGAAGGGTGTATAGTCTGAGTCTGTGGGAAAGTCTTTCTTATGTCGAATGGTGCGTCAGTCGTCAGGGTGAGATGTGAGATGGCTTGTCTGTGCAAAATGATTTATGAGTGTGTTTGCTTGTTGTCTGTTTGACGGTAAATTATCTGTTGTTCAAGTTATTGCTGTGTGAGAGCATGTCATGTTACTGTTGGATAGTGTAATGCTGTTGAGTGTTTTGTACAATTTGCTGGTGTTTGTTTTGTGATCAAGTGCATTGACAAACTTTTGGCAATTTTGTGTTTTTTGTTCATGTATTTTATAGGTAATCTCTGTGTTTAGTGTTTGTATTTCGTCTGCTATGTTTTGAGGGATGGGTGTGGGGTTATTGTGTTTAAGTTTATCTTGTTGTCTGATGAGGCTTTGGATTTCTGGTGTGAAATTGGAGTTGTGCGAATTTCTGTTGCCTCTACGGATATATCTCGTCTGC
Organism: Oratosquilla oratoria; assembly: GCF_046742065.1. Classification (NCBI taxonomy): domain Eukaryota; kingdom Metazoa; phylum Arthropoda; class Malacostraca; order Stomatopoda; family Squillidae; genus Oratosquilla; species Oratosquilla oratoria. The sequence continues at coordinate 2,379,344 of NW_027467710.1, forward strand.
ATTTTGTATGGTTGTATTAAAAGTGTGTACAGCTTTGTTTATGTTTGTGATTGGTGTACTGTTATGTGTCTCAAAATATTGTTCTGTCTCTTCAGGAAAAGCTTCCCAGTTTGCTCTCTTGTAATTGGAGTACGTGTGTCTGTGGCCAACTGGGGTGCATCTTGTTTTGGTGGTGATGATTGGAAGGTGGTCAGATCCAAAGGATCTGACCACTCTACATGAAGTTGTTGGGGTTAGGCAGGGGGAACAAAAGATGATATCAGAAAAGGTGGGGGTGTAGAGGGCTTGGTGTGGGATATGTGTATGATTATGTGTGTTGTTCATGATAGTCGGTGTGTCAAGTTGAGTCTGCATATCAAGCCCTCTGTCTGCATCTGGGTTGTCGACACACCAGGTCAATGACTTGGCCTTGAAGTCACCACCCATGATAAGGTATGGGATTGTGGCTAGTTGATTGAGTTGAGGCCTGAAGGGGTTTGGAACTGTGGGAGATGATTGGGGGGGAATGTATATATTAACTATTGTCAGTGTGATTTGTTGCCTGTACGGATTAGAATAGATTGGATTTCTGTGGTGTTATCTGTGGTAGGGAGGAGGATTTTGGTTGTGGCACTTGTGTCCACAAAACAGGTGGATTGGTGGACCAGGGTGACAAGTCCACCGCCATTGCCATTGGTCCGGTCTTGTCTAATGGTGAAGTTGTGAAATGATGGAGTTTTGTGTGAGTGTCTTAGTTTTGTTTCTTGTATGATGGCACCATGTATGTTGTGTTGTTTGAGGAAGTGTTCGAGTCCTTGTTTTATTTGTGTTGATGCCATTGATGTTGTGCTGTAATATGTTGATGTTGGGTGTGTATGTGTTGTATGTTGCCTTCTGGGGTTGGGGTGTTGATAGGGAAGGTATAGGATCTGGGTTAGAGGGAAAGGTGTGATTGGGGACAAAGGAGGGGGAGGATTGATTGAGGACAAGGGTGGGAGGAGACTGGGTGTGGGCAAGGGTGCAGGCTGTGGTTGGGAAGTGAGAGTGAGGTTACTGGAGGGCAGGTAGAACATGTCCAAGTGTTTGTGTAATCATTTGTGTTTGCAAGTGTTGTACAAGTGAAGTGGGCCCAGTTTTTGCTTATGTTGCATTGAACTGAGCCCTTTGTCTGTCTGCTCGAAGTGACGAGTTAAACACCATATGAGGACGGAGCCTTTATTTGTTCGACTTTTCGCTTATTACAGCTTTTTCAAGTACTTGAAAAAGCTGTAATAAGCAAAATGTCGTACAAATAAAGGCTCCGTCCTCATATGGTGTTTAACTTGTCAGTCTTGTCGGCAACTGCTACTGCTCGAAGTGATGGGTTTGGAGCATGTTGGGCATGTGTATGTTGTGGATTGCTCTCTACATCTCCGGCTAATAGTAGAAGAGGAGTGAACACTGGAAAAACACTCCTCAGTGCAGAAAAAATGTAACAGTGCATGTTGTGAAAGGAATGTGGTACTCGCCCAGGCGACCGAAGCCCCTCCTGGGGATAGGTGCCACATGCGTAGCGCCGGTGGCCAGGGATGTTTGCCGCTATTTAGCCCCCAACTCTTGGGGTTGGAGGGTGGTCCCACAATGAAGACGCTGCGGCACCAGGACCTAATAAATTGTAGATTTCTCTGACTATTTTGTTTATCTGTTTGTCTGAGGACATGTCTTTGGTGATGATTACTCTTAGGTCCTTTTTGGAACCAACTTTCTTTACTTCCTTTGCACTGATTTTATATTGTCCTGATATTCTTTTTTTCTTTACTTTTTCCAAATTTCATTATGCTACATTTCTTAATGTTGAAGTCCACTTCCCACTTTTGATTCCATTCCCAGACCTTGTTCAGACCTCTCTGTAATGATTCATTATCTTTTTCTGTACTTTAACAGTTCTGTATCATCTGCAAGGAAATTCATGTAATATTCTACACTTTCATCCATGTCATTTACATATATAGCAAACATTATTGGAGCCAGTACCAACTTATTGGACTCCACTTATCATTTTTTCCCCAAGTAGAATTTTATCTCTAAACACCACTCTCATTTTTCTCCCATGCAAGAAATCTTCCATCCATTTCAATAGTTTTCCTTGTATACCTCCTGTTGTTTCAAGTTTTCTTAATAGTTTTTTTGTGTTGTACTTTATGAAATGCCTTTTATAAGTCCAGGAAAGTACAGTCTGCCCATCCCTCCCTTTCTTGTAATATATCTATTTACCTTGAATAGAAACATCAAATTTGAGGCACATGACCTTCCCTGTCTAATCCAAATTGTCTCTGATTATATTGTTCTCCAGATGTTTTATCCACCTACTTTTGATAACTTTCTCACAAATTTTGGCTACTGTGCTTGTAAAGAAGACTGGTCTATAGTTTCGTTGAATCTTCCTTGTTTCCCCCTTTATATATTGGTATATTGGCATTTTTCCAATCTTGCAGTACCTTTCCCTCTTTGAGTGAGCAATCTATTATCTTATATATTTTGTCCATTAGTTCATCTATACATTCTTTTAGTATCCAATTGGCAAATCTGTCCAGGCTGTGATTTTCTGACATCAAGATTCATTATTTGGTCCCTTATTTCTGTGTCAGTTATTTCTCTCATTGGAGGGATCTTTCTCCCCTTCCTTCATCCCAATAGTGTATGTTTTCTTTAGTGAACACATATTTGAAATGTTTGTTCATAATTTCAGCCATTTCTATATCCTCTGTGTTCCCTTGACGTGGTTTTACAATTTCTTGTCTATTTTTTAGTTTACCATTCACATATCTATACAATAATTTAGGTTGATCTTTACATTTGTCTATTACGTCTTTTTAATAGTTTCTTTTTTCTTCCCTGCATATCTTTACATATTCGTTCCTTAGGTTGATATATATTTGCCACTTTCCATGGTTTTTTTTTTCCATCTTTTCCAAGTTTCTCTTCTACTTTTGCCCTTTATTAAGCCCTCTCTATCAAGGCGTTCTTTTCCTTTCATAATTCCGTAAATGGTTAGTAGGTCCCCTCATTCTCTTCTTTGTTCCAGGTTTGGCAATTCCAGTTCGGCCAGTTTTTGTTCATATGTCAAGTTTGAAAGTGTTGGGACCATCTTTGTTGTTGCTCTTTGTATCCTAATTTTCTTATATTCTTTATTGTACTGGGTGACCATATCAGTGCTGCATATTCCAGTTTTGGCCTTATCAGTGTTTGTAATATTTTCTTGATCATTTCCTTATCCAGGTATTTAAAGGCCACCTTTACTGATCTCAACAAATTGTATGTTTCTCCAACTATTTTATTTATATGTTTATCTGGTGACATGTCTTTGGTGATGATTACTCCTAGGTCCCTGTGATATGGGGGGTAGGTTGTTACAGGTTTCCCTTACTATTCAATGGTTCAATATCTGATATTTCATTTATACAATCCTTTTGAATTGATACCACTCACTCATTTTTTGATGTAGGTGCTCAATTATATGATCATCAAACTGTAAAATGCACCGCGATTGCAGCGCCACCCACACTCCATCAGCCACCCAGTGAAATTGGTTCCTGCTCTTTATTCAGTTGTGTTTACTCCCTCAGCCAGTGTACCAGTGTCTATGTTTTGTGCTACTATTTCACATTCACTGTTGCTTTTATAAGAGTAATACATAATGTGATGGCTTACAAGTGGCCTGCAACAACTACTAATGACAAAGCCCAAAAGACCAAGGAAGAGTTTATTGTTGTAGGGGCTAACTTCATTGCCAGAATCATGTGCTTGTCCCAATCAAATGTCTCCAAATAATCAAACAAGGAGACAATGTAAAAAGAGTCGGTGAAACAGCTTCTACATTAATGGCAAAGATGCTGACAAGGCAGAGGGAACCAATAATGGAGGAAATAAGAGACCCTTAAGGCTGTGGATTGATGACCTATCTCACTGCAGCAATTCTCTTCCTACCTACCTTGTGACAATGAAAACCCTCTCAGTCGATGAAATGGCAAATGAACTTAAATATCTTAACCCCTTCCATACGGTGCCGCCTATGTAGGTGGCATGGGAGGCAAGTGGATACGCGAGGCTGCCATATCAGCGTCTTGATTATATTTATTGTAGTCGCCCCTCCATAGATGACATCCTTTCTAATTCTTTTGTAATCG